>NC_086445.1:235339791-235692291 GCF_028390025.1 Pseudophryne corroboree | reverse complement strand
TATGGAAAACGCCATTGGCACCATGCGCGCAGCTGCCTTTACTCACAGGGAGCTGCGTGTGCTGACTGCAGTGATGGACCGCCACGTAGGCCGCGCAGGACCCTTTATCCCTAATCGGGTTAAGCGCGATGCCTACGCGGAGGTCCGTCGCATACTGCGAACGCGGACCCGGACAAGGCACAGCATAATCCAGCTGGAGCGGTGGTGGAGTGACCTCCACCGTCGCCAGCCGGATTTGTTGGCGCAGCTGCGCCAGCAAATCCGCAGATGCCGCAGACGCAATAAGTTAAACGCATTAAAATATGTACACGTGTATTAAGCTGAGATTAGTAGCAGAAACATAAATGTAAACACTGCAAATTTTCTCTAAAATGTGCTAGATTATTAGCAGACTGTATAAATAAACTATAGTACCACCAACATACCACACTTAACCAGTTTCCAGAGTGTGTGTGGTTAGGGCTTGCAGTACTGACTGGGTAGCAAAGTGCTTGTGAAAAAGTGATTATTGTTGTACTGAGTCGCTACACAGGCTGTAGGCTGAACACATAAATAACTTGAAAAAAAAAAAGGACTTGCCCTATGTCGGAGAAATGCGTTAAGGATAAGGGACGTTAACCGCATCACTGTGAGCCCTGACTACTGCACTTTACAGCCGCAGCGCTGATCCAGCACTTTGTTCGCATTTTGCAGTCGATATTTCCAGCTGTGGTGTGCGACTTCCCCCCCTCTCCCTTGCTGGGACGTCTTCCGCATCTGACCGCCGCATCGGTGAATACCGCATTGTCCAGGAGCTCTGGAAGCAGACCGTCTCTTACATCTGCAGCGGTGAGCTACTACACTGTAGGATTGCGGTGGGGGGTTGTAGCCTTACCCACATGCTGTGGGAGGAATCAGCTGAATTCCGTTTATTATCTCAAAAAAAGTTGCAACCTTTTCAAGAGGATTAAGTGGACCTGCTATGGTTCTATTGTTCCTGTAACCATCTATCACCTATTTGGTGGGACATTGAACATTTTCATTCCTCAGCTTAAATTGAGAACTGTTTCCTCTTTTCACTTATTGGTTTGGGAACACAATTATATACAACTGATTAGTTCAGTGGTCTCCATTAGTGCAGTTTCATACATTCTTTTAATGATCAGCAATATTGCATTTTAAGTGATTTATCTGATAATAAATTGTTATTGTATTATTTAAAGCGCTCTCTTTATTGTTTATATATCCTAGACAATAATAGCTTTACATAAATAACTTGGTCTGTGTATTTAAAATGGAACAGACCATAAATAATCCTAGTTTTAAAATATGTGATTCTAGGGCAAGCACAACGGCAAGCTGAGGATGGTAGCCCGACACCAACAACACCAGCACAATCTCCTTCTGCCCCTCAAGTCCCTGAACCCAACAAAATATCTCCCCTTCCTCATCCACAACCTCCCCCTCTCCAACCCCCTCACCCGCTCTTCCCAAACACCCTCTCCACCCCCCTCCCCCTCTGTGGCACATAGCCCCTCTCAGCCCCCCTCCCCCTCTCTGACACAAACCCCCTCTCCGCCCCCCTCCCCTTCTGTGGCACAAAGCCCCTCTCCACCCCCCTCCCCCTCTCTGACACAAACCCCCTCTTCGCCCCCCTCCCCTTCTGTGGCACAAATGCCCTCACCACCCCCTCCCCCTCTCTGACACAAACCCCCTCTCCGGCCCCCTCCCCCTCTGTGGCCCAACCCACCTCTCTGCCCCCTCCCCATCTGTGGACCAACCCACCTCTCTGCCCCCTCCCCCTCTGTGGCCCAACCCACCTCTCTGCCCCCCTACCCCTCTGTGGCCCAACCCACCTCTCTGCCCCCCTCCCCCTCTGTGGTCCAACCCACCTCTCTGCTCCCCTCCCCCTCTCAATCAGATCCACCCTCTGGAATCATCTCCCCCTTCCATCCTCCTTCCCCCATCCAGCCTCCTTCCCCACCCACAGAATGGGCAGCAGAGGCCCCGGAGGAAGTTCAGGGAGGTTCACATGTGGCTGAGGAAAGTAAGTTGACACACATTTACATTTAATTTGTTACCTACTTAAACTTCACATTCAAATAAATGCAGTGTTGTACTGGGCCCAATCTTGTCCCAAGGTCAAATGTTTGTCATCTTCATCATGGTATGGATGTTGCATTTACATTTGTGTGAGGATCATTAGCTGTACAGTGTATATGTCTGCAATGTTTATGCTGCCCACTCTAGGTCGACACTCATTAGGTTGACAGGGTTGCCTGGACAACAGGGTTTATATGTGCTAGCTTATCAGCAAAACAGTTAGACCTGAGTGGAGTTTGGTATGTTGTTGGACTTTTAAACTTGTGCCTGGGTATGCCAATATTTGCACAGTCAACTCGCATGCTTCACTTTGTTTGCCAGGCTTAGGACACAGTGAGTTGGTACACTTCCGCTTACATCGTAAGCATTTCCCATTGCATGTGCCGCATGAAGGGAAAATAAACTTACACATTTGTCATGTATCCATACATAACATGTTGATCTTGTGACATTTGGAATTAGCACATGTCGACCTACAGAGGCTGACATCCAGCCAAAGCTACATCGAAAATGACTGCCTAACAATAGTGTGTTGCAAAAGAAAACATAAAATATACAGTGTCACATGTAAGGGGTGTGGATCGACAATGTTTAGGCCCAGCAAAATGCAACAGGCAAGAACAAAGTCTGGAACTGCATCCTTAGGCTGCACATGCTTGAAATTTGGCCCACTGGTGCTTTCCCCTGTATCCCTGTGTGACAGTTCAAGTCTGGGGACATGTGTTGTTAAAGTGACACGGTAATAATGTTGATTAACCCAAAAAACACAAAACAAACCTGTTTGACTTCATGTAGTTTGGCAGGATTTCAGGGAGTGTGGGCATGCTAGAATATGTTGTCCTTCTGAAGATGTTGATATGCAGTGTGATGATGCAGGGCCAACCCCAAAAAATACAAGTCTGGGTCACAACAGATGTGAATGATTCCCAGCATGGTGTGGTACAGTTATAACATGTTTTTTAAATTAAAAATACATTGCTGAGCATGCTTGTGTGTTGGTCTGCTACTGTTTTTTCATTACAAGAACCATGATGTAGTCACTTTGCCATTACAGTGTGCTTTGTGCCTTGCTTGTCTAATAGGTAATGTGAGTAAGTTAGTAATGTTTATTTTTGCTCTTCATTTCAGATGGTGCAGTTGGAGATCCCACAAGCCTGCCTGGCATTTTGGCCAGCCTAAAGGCAAATTTGCAGGCCATGCTGGCCGACATTGACCGGCTGCAACAATTTTTTACAAAATTTTTTGTTATTTTGTTAACAAAAAAAATTTAGTTAAAATTTATTTACTGTTTAAAAATAAAACATTTTGTTTCCAGTTAAGCGGTTGTTGTGTTTATTAATGCAATAAAGGAACAGCAGATTGGCTAGCAGAAATTGGTTACCTTAAAAATTTCACACATCAAACTTAAGAATAGTAATTTTATTATTGAAAAAAAAATTATATATATATTATGTCAGTTAGGAGCTTATTGTTTAGTAAAACATGTAAACACATTTATTCACACACTACACCTCTACACAAAAAGCTGCAAATTAACATTAGGCCAGGCACAGTTTCCACATCTATTTCACTTATTATAAAAAAAACATGGTAATGGGCAATTATGCCTACAAAGTGTTCTGCGGGTATTCTTTGAAGACTTAATTGGTCATGACCATCATCATTCATTACACTAATTGGAATCGTAATTGAGGAAGGCTTGTTAAATTTGAAATGAAAGGTGTAATTTAACTTAAAAAACACACATTGCTGTGCGTTTTTTTAGCAAAAGCGTGTGCAATTTTGAGAAGAATGTGTAAATCTACGAGTAGTTTGTATTTTTACGATGAGGTTTGTGGTAATGCGATGGGATCGCATTAGTGCAATGTCATTTGGCATACGCCTACTTTGTGTAATACTGCGTACAAATAGCAAATATATGTTGGGGGCGTATATTCGCTATTGTGCAACGTGTTTGCAACTTTGCGTATACCTTGTGCGAACGAAAAAAATAGCGAACAACTCGGAATGACCCCCATTGTGTTTAAGTGCAAAATATGCACTGAACCTTCGCATTTTTGTTTTAATTTTCTTGTTACTGTTCCTTGGAATGTAATACATTGAAATCCATTTTACTTAATCGACAATTAAAGTTCCATATACAGTGCATCCGGAAAGTATTCACAGCGCTTTACTTTTTCCACATTTTGTTATGTTACAGCCTTATTACAAAATGTAATAAATTCATTTTCCCCTCAAAATTCTACACACAATACCCCACAATGACAACGTGAAAAAAGTGTTTTTGATATTTTTGCAAATTTCTTAAAAATAAAAAACTAAGAAATCACATGTACATAAGTATTCACAGCCTCTGCTCAGTACTTTGTTGAAGCACCTTTAGCAGCAATTACAGCCTCAAGTATTTTTGAATATAATGCCACAAGCTTGGCACACCTATCTTTGGGCAGTTTCGCCCATTGCTCTTTCAAGCACCTCTCACGCTCCATCAGGTTGGAAGGGAAACATCGGTGCACAGCCATTTTCAGATCTCTCCAGAGATGTTCAATCAGATTCAAGTCTGGGCTCTGGCTGGACCACTCAAGGACATTCACAGAGTTGCCCTGATGCCACTCCTTTGCTATCTTGGCTGTGTGCTTAGGGTCATTGTCCTGGTAAAAGATGAACCGTTGCCTCAGTCTGAGGTCAAGAGTGCTCTGGAGCAGGTTTTCATCCAGGGTGTCTCTGGACATTGCTGCATTCATCTTCCCTCTATCCTGACTAGTCTCCCAGTTCCTGCCACTGAAGAACATCCCCACAGCATGATGGTGCCACCTCCATGCTTCACTGTTGGGATGGTATTGGACTGGTGATGAGCGGTGCCTAGTTTCCTCCAAATATGGCGCCTGGCATCACACCAAAGAGTACAATCTTTGTCTCATCAGATCAGAGATTTTGTTTCTCATGGTCTGAGAGTCCTTCAGGTGCATTTTGGCAAACTCCAGGTGGGCTGCCATGTGCTTTTTACTAAGGAGTGGCTTCCGTCTGGCCACTCTACCATACAGGCCTGATTGGTGGATTGCTGCAAAGATGGTTGTCCTTCTGGAAGGTTCTCCTCTCTCTACAGAGGAATTCTGTAGCTCTGACAAAGTGACCATTGGGTTCTTGGTCACCTCTCGGACTAGGGCCCTTCTCCCCCCAATCGCTCAGTTTACACGGCCGGCCAGCTCTAGGAAGAGTCCTAGTGGTTTCAAACTTCTTCCATTTACGGATGATGGAGGCCACTGTACTCATTGGGACTTTTAAAGCAGCAGATATTTTTCTGTACCCTTCCCTAGGTTTGTGCCTCGAGACAATCCTGTCTCAGAGGTCTACAGACAATTCCTTTGACTTCATGCTTGGTTTGTGCTCAGACATCCACTGTCAAGTGTGGGACCTTATATAGACAGGTGTGTGCCTTTCCAAATCATGTCCAATCAACTGAATTTACCACGAGTGAACTCCAATTAAGCTGTAGGGACATCTCAAGGATGATCAGTGGAAACATGATGCACCTGAGCTCAATTTTGAACTTCATGGCAAAGGCTGTGAGTACTTATGTACATGTGATTTCTTAGTTTTTTATTTTTAATAAAACAGCAAAAATCTCAAAAACACTTTTTTCATGTTGTCATTATGGAGTTTTGTGTGTAGAATTTTAAGGGGAAAAATTAATTTATTCCATCTTGAAATAAGGCTGTAACATAACAAAATGTAGAAAAAGTGAAGCGCTGTGAATACTTTCTGGATGCACTGTATGATTTCATAGTTGGGTTGTATAAACTTTTTTGAAAACATACTTCTCTGGAGGAATCCGACAACTTTTCATTTGCACTAGAGCACACCTCCCATCTGTCCAGCTTCTGGTAGGAGAGTCCTAATTTAAAATCACTCCCTCACTGTAAGGACAGTGGTCAAACTGCATATGTAAATTGGGAGATATGTCTCGATTGTTGTCCAATCTGCCTCTGTTGCATAATGCATTTCTGGGGTTATTTTGGTGAAATGTATGTTGGTTGGGAACAGCCTAGTGCTTGGGGTGTGAGACAGCTCCAACATTTCATGCTCTTAACATTGTGTAACCATGCGCCTTCGTGGTGTGACAATGCCTCATCTTGGTGGCTGGAAAACTTTCTGCAGAAAAAATAAATAAATCAGTTTTGTACTGTATAAACAAATCAAGTTACTTAATGTATTTTATTTACTCTGTAATACACAATGTTTTATATAAACTAATGTGAAATAGTGGCTACACTGCTTCTTCAGATCCCTCTCTCCTGATGCTTACTTCCCAATTGCCCACTTCTCTAACCTAGGGGGTAATTCAGAGTTGATCCCAGCAGCAAATTTGTTAGCAGTTGGGCAAACCCATGTGCACTGCAGGGGGGCAGATGTAACATGTGCAGAGAGAGTTCGATTTGGGAGGGTTATATTGTTTCTGTGCAGGGTAAACACTGGCTGCTCCATTTTTACACTGCAATTTAGATTTCAGTTTGAACACACCCCACCCAAATCTAACTCTCTCTGCACATGTTATATCTGCCCCCCCAGGGTCGGACTGGGGCATGAAGGGCCCACCGGGGACATGCAGTGGTAGGGGCCCATGTTTATGGGTGTGGCCAGACAATAGTGGAGGTGTGGCCAACCACCACAGAGGCTTGGCTAACCTTTATAATAATGTACCAGATTAACAACAGTAGAAAATACACCATAGTCCTGTGCAGTATAATGTAACATATATAACTGTATAATTAAAGTACACTAGGATAGAGTTTGGAACCTAATCCCTAGAGGAGGAGGTGAGCCCACAGGCAGAGGAGGTGGTTCCACAGGCAATGGGGCCTACTGGGGGTTTCCCCTGTTCCCCTGTGGGCCAGTCCGAGCCTGTCTTACCCCCCCCCCTGCAGTGCACATGGTTTTGCCCAACTGCTAACACATTTTCTGCTCTGACTTAGGCTCCTAATCCTCTCCTCTCTTACCTTCCAGTCAGCCTTAAAAAATGATCTTTTCTGAAGAAATCCTTGACCCTGAGGCTTTCTCCAGAAACATTTCTCTTCTCTACTTCACCTCCAAGCCCCTTCCATGGGTTGTCTATGTCTAATTTCCTTACTCTCCACACAATATGACTTAGCAGGGGCGGAGTGGGATGGAAAAATAGTGCAGGAAATTTATGGAAGGAGCCCTAATGGAGCCAGGGTCAGTTGGGGGCAGGATCCCTCCTTATAGGTTCTGAGTTTGAGCTGAACACAGTTCTGGCCCCCCTTGCTTCTATTGCTGCAGTTGCATCTGCTACTTCAAGCTAATGCCGCTACAATTCACTTTCCAGATGTACAAATGGAGCCACGCTCATCTATAGCGGCTCCATTGCAAATGCGCACTCCCGACGTGACTAGGGGATCTGGCGCTAGCCGCACTACGGGAGTGCACTGAAATGCTCCCATTACGCTCCCCTATCACAGCGGATCAGACACTGTGATAGGCGCGCCCCGGCGGGCGCGCCCCGGCACAGACGGAGCCATGATTAGCGTGGTTCCATCTGTATATCTGTGCATTTCAATATGCAAGGACTGAGATGCCCACTTTCAGTGTCTACAGATGCTGCAATCATATTTGTGTGTTTTGCATCTGTCGCAACATTGAAATTTTGCTAGCCTTATCCTAGGTGCAGATCATCCATCTGAGTATGGCCTCCAATGTGAGCAATTCAGTTTATCTATACGCAACCACTTTCAACAACATGCCCATATTATGATATATCTGCATCTCGGTAACCAACCCCCTGTAATCTAGGAACGCCAAACATATTTCTAGTACACTTCTTGGTGCGTGCGTATAAATCTGTCCTACATCTCCTTGTGTAAACCATTCGGACATATTCGTCGTGCAACTCAAATTCATGCTCCCACAGGAAAAAACACATACTTTGCCCCAAGAAAAATAAAACACAACGCCTCACCAGGAAACAATAAAAATATTGGCCTGAGTGTAAGTGATGGGTCACCCTCCTCCAGCATCTCACACCTGTCTCTTCCCTGCATGGTCTAGGGGAGCTTGGACACGGGGGGTGGATGCGGCCTGCAGTTGGGTTGATGGGCAGCACCCCAAAGCGAGAGGGAAGTTAGTGTGGCATTTCTGAGTCTCATTGACCTTCTGTGCATGTGCAGAAGCTGTCTTGCAACGCTGATTGGAGCAGAGCTCTGATTGCGGCAGCCAGGTGGCTTGGTGAAGGGGAGAGTGCAGGCCACTGAGGGGGATGTTGGGACCACACAAACGGGGGCCAGTCCACCACCCACCATCCCAATCCGCCCCAACCCTTAGACTCACTCCAATTCAGTTTTCATTCATGAATTGCTCGTGGGACTATTTGATTTATACTGCCCGGCTGAAGAATACGCTGAAGCTTGTTACTTCCTGTACTTCCTGTTTATGTATCTGTTCTATTCATGAAATGACACTGTTGTACTATACTGTTCCTCAGTAAAGAAGCACAGTGCTTGCTCCAATCTGAGTGTGCTGTCATAGAGACACCCGCTAACAAATGTACCACTTCTCTTCACACCAATAAAACTTTCACAATTGCAAACAGAGATAAGAGTTGTGGTTTGTCCATATTAGTAGTAAATATTAAAGTAGCATTATCTGGAGGGGTCAATGTGCCATCAACCAATCCTGACTCTTTCCCACTTCAGATGTAGGAGGACACAGGAAAAATATGTGAAAAATTCTAAGTACACAAAACTAATTACTATGCTTGATATTTTTCTCTGCAGTTTTTTTCTTTCATTTTTCTCTGTGTATTGGCGGCCTATTTACTAAGCCTCGGATGGAGATAAAGTGTACGGAGATAAAGTACCGGCCAATCAGCTCCTATCCACCATGTCACAGGATGGGTCTACATTACAGTTAGGAGCTGACTGGCTGGTACTTTATCTCCATACACCTTATCTCCATCTACGGCTTATTAAATAGACCACTTGGGGGTAAATTTACTAAGATGGGAGTTCTATTTAAGATGGGCTATTGCCCATAGCAACCAATCAGATTCCAGGTATTATCTTCTAGAAGGTGCTAGATAAATGAGAAGTAGAATCTGACTGGTTGCTATGGGCAACATCCCATCTTAAATAGATCTCCCATCTTAGTAAATTTACACCTTGGTCTCTAATAATCCATTATTTTGACTGACAACTGAAAGGCTGAATGCCTACAATGCTTGGTTCAATGACTGGTGGACTACAGTACATGTTGTTTTTTGACTTACCTCAGCCCAGGTAAGTGCGGCCGGGTGTAAATGGGGCATAGCATCGTGGGAAGGGGCATGGCTTCGTGGCACAAGGGCATGGATAAGTGTCCCGACCCCCATTATTGTCATTTCGGGGTCTGGGAGATGCGGCCTGGGCCCGAAGACTGGCGTTTCTTCAGCACCCAGTTCCTGTAACTGAGGAGCCGGCACTTTGGTGTCATCCCTCGACAGGTGACACCCCGGTGCGGGCCGCACCCCCACACCCCCCCTTACAGCCATCAGTCCTGCATCCCAAGAGTGTCCTGCTCGCTGTGTTTTGCACAACTCACCAGTACCACCAAGTATATCCTGTTTTGCGGAGTCCTTTATCTGGGAGGTCTGCTCAGTTTACAAGCTGCAATCTGTGTTACTAGCTGCTGAATCTTCTGTTTAGCCACTTGAGTGAGTTCTCCTGTGTGAGTAATCTGTAGAGTTCTGAATTCAGCAGTGAAGTCTATCCATGCTGTCCCTGCACAGCAAACCCAGCATGACATGCTAATTCCAGTTCCAGCTCTCCACTCATTCTCCACTTCCCCAACATTCAGGCCTACTTCCTCCATGCCAGAGTTCCCTCCAAAACTTAGACATGGGCGCTGCCATGACACTTGCGATCAGCTGACCACTAATTCCCAACCACAGACACTGCAGCGGTCACCTGACTCTGCACACCAATCTGTTGCTGTTGTCTGCTTTAACAAACCCTGGCCTAGCAGCGGTCATTTGCCCAGATCCTCCAATCACCGCTCTCCAAGGTGAATATAAGGATAGCACAAATGAGCTGCCGGTGCCTTGAACAACTTCGCTTCACTTCGCTCCCTGAGCTCCAGAACTCCTGCAGCTTGTGGTAGTACTCTGCCTGTACCATCAGTTCCAGACCGAGATTAGAAGCATCATCATTTCCAGCCCCGATATTAGATGCATCGTCGTTTCCAGCCCGATATTAGAAGCATCATCGGTTCCAGCCCGATAGAAGAAGCATCATCAGTTCCTGCCCGATATAAGACGCATCATCGGTTCCAGCCCGATAACTTGTGTCACCGGTTACTAGTCTGCATGCACAAGAACTACTAGAACAGTGATGGCTAACCTTGACACTCCAGCTGTTGTTGAACTACACATCCCAGCATGCCCTGCTACAGTTTTGCTATTTGGCCATGCTAAAACTGATGCAGGGCATGCTGGGATGTGTAGTTCAACAACAGCTGGAGTGTCAAGGTTAGCCATCACTGTACTAGAACATACCTCCCAACATGACCCTGTCCAGGAGGGACAAAATGCTCTGCTTCTGGACTTTTCTCTTAATTTATAATTGCCGGCACCTGTTTTAGGTTAATGGATAAAAAAAGGTGTTTCAGCACAGGTGATGGCAATCATAAATTAGAAGGGAAGTCCAGAAGCAGAGCATTCTGTCCCTCCTGGAGAGGGTCATGTTGGGAGCTATGCTAGAAGCCACTGAGTTACCACTTCTCAGCATCCATCATTGGCCAACTACAAGCCGGATTAAGCCTTGGGAAGGCTCAGGGCACTTAAGACAGGGGGGCCCCCGAGTGAAGGGAGGGGTGTGTATATTTTGTTGTGCATATCTCCCAACATGACCCATTCCAGGAGGGACAAAATGCTCTCTACCTGGACTTCCCTCTTAATATCTGATTGGCATCACCTGTGTTGAACTATTTAATTGTTAAGAAAGGTATTTCCACAGAGGTGATTGCAATCATAAAATTAGATGGAGGTCCAGGTAGAGAGCATTTTATCCCTCAGGCAATGGGTCATGTTGGGAGGTATGGATTGTGTGTATTAAATAAATCTTCAACCAATGGTGTATATTAGATTTAAAGTAATAGTTTAATATTGCCAGAGTACTGTTTACAGCTCCACCTAATTGAGAGAAAACTGTTTTATAAAGTTTTCTTGTAGTGGAACAAAGAGAACTTAAACAACCTTAAAATACACATATTAAAATAAAATCTATAATTTATCTTGCAAGAATGCAGCAGCCTCTGTACTACTTACACACTTGGGGGTAAATTTACTAAGCTCCCGATTTTGACCGAGATGCCGTTTTTTCATCAAAGTGTCATCTCGGTAATTTACTAAGCAATAATCACGGCAGTGATGAGGGCATTCGTAATATTTTGAAGTCCTAGGAAAAAAATCACGAATGAATACACCATCGGTCAAAACGCGGCTGTTTAAGTATGAATCTCGGTCATTTACTAAGAAGTGCAAAGCAAAAAAAAAACAAACACTGCCGTGAAAAATTACAACTCGTAAAAAAGTGCTAAAAAAAAACAGACCTTTTTTTTTTATTCGTGATTGGATAGGCATGCACGGATCCATGAGATCCGTGCATGTATATCAGTGGGAAGGGGTGGGAAAGTGCTTATTTTTTCAAAAAAAATTGCGTGGGGTCCCCCCTCCTAAGCATAACCAGCCTCGGGCTCTTTGAGCCGATCCTGGTTGCAGAAATATGGTGAAAAAATTGACAGGGGTTCCCCCATATTTAAGCAACCAGCATCGGGCTCTGCGCCTGGTCCTGGTTCCAAAAATACGGGGGATAAAAAGAGTAGGGGTCCCCCGTATTTTTAAAACCAGCACCGGGCTCCACTAGCTGGACAGATAATGCCACAGCCGGGGGTCACTTTTATATAGTGCCCTGCGGCCGTGGCATCAAAAATCCAACTAGTCACCCCTGGCCGGGGTACCCTGGGGGAGTGGGGACCCCTTCAATCAAGGGGTCCCCCCCCCAGCCACCCAAGGGCCAGGGGTGAAGCCCGAGGCTGTCCCCCCCCATCCAATGGGCTGCGGATGGGGGGGCTGATAGCCTTTGTTGTAAAAGAAAAGATATTGTTTTTAGTAGCAGTACTACAAGTCCCAGCAAGCCTCCCCCGCATGCTGGTACTTGGAGAACCACAAGTACCAGCATGCGGCGGAAAAACGGGCCCGCTGGTACCTGTAGTACTACTACTAAAAAAATACCAAAAAAAACACAAGACACACACACCGTGAAAGTATAATTTTATTACATACATACACACATACATACATACTTACCTTATGTTCCCACGCAGGTCGGTCCTCTTCTCCAGTAGAATCCAAGGGGTACCTGTTGAAGAAATTATACTCACGAGATCCAGGGGTCCAGGGTCCTCGGGGAATCCAGGTGTAATCCACGTACTTGAAAAAAATAACAAAACGGACACCCGAGCCACGCACTAAAAGGGGACCCATGTTTGCACATGGATCCCCTTTTCCCGACTGCCAGAAACCCACTCTGACTGATGTCTAAGTGGGTTTCTTCAGCCAATCAGGGAGTGCCACGTTGTAGCACTCTCCTGATCGGCTGTGTGCTCCTGTACTGAGTGACAGGCGGCACACGGCAGTGTTACAATGTTGCGCCTATGCGCTCCATTGTAACCAATGCTGGGAACTTTCTGCTCAGCGGTGACGTCACTTTAGGTCAACCGCAGGGCAGAAAGTTCCCAGCATTGGTTACAATGTAGCGCATAGGCGCTACATTGTAACACTGCCGTGTGCCGCCTGTCACTCAGTACAGGAGCACACAGCCGATCAGGAGAGTGCTACAACGTGGCACTCCCTGATTGGCTGAAGAAACCCACTTAGACATCAGTCAGAGTGGGTTTCTGGCAGTCGGGAAAAGGGGATCCATGTGCAAACATGGGTCCCCTTTTAGTGCGTGGCTCGGGTGTCCGTTTTGTTATTTTTTTCAAGTACGTGGATTACACCTGGATTCCCCGAGGACCCTGGACCCCTGGATCTCGTGAGTATAATTTCTTCAACAGGTACCCCTTGGATTCTACTGGAGAAGAGGACCGACCTGCGTGGGAACATAAGGTAAGTATGTATGTATGTGTGTATGTATGTAATAAAATTATACTTTCACGGTGTGTGTGTCTTGTGTTTTTTTGGGTATTTTTTTAGTAGTAGTACTACAGGTACCAGCGGGCCCGTTTTTCCGCCGCATGCTGGTACTTGTGGTTCTCCAAGTACCAGCATGCGGGGGAGGCTTGCTGGGACTTGTAGTACTGCTACTAAAAACAATATCTTTTCTTTTACAACAAAGGCTATCAGCCCCCCCATCCGCAGCCCATTGGATGGGGGGGGACAGCCTCGGGCTTCACCCCTGGCCCTTGGGTGGCTGGGGGGGGGACCCCTTGATTGAAGGGGTCCCCACTCCCCCAGGGTACCCCGGCCAGGGTGACTAGTTGGATTTTTGATGCCACGGCCGCAGGGCACTATATAAAAGTGACCCCCGGCTGTGGCATTATCTGTCCAGCTAGTGGAGCCCGGTGCTGGTTTTAAAAATACGGGGGACCCCTACTCTTTTTGTCCCCCGTGTTTTTGGAACCAGGACCAGGCGCAGAGCCCGATGCTGGTTGCTTAAATATGGGGGAACCCCTGTCATTTTTTTTCCCATATTTCGGCAACCAGGATCGGCTCAAAGAGCCCGAGGCTGGTTATGCTTAGGAGGGGGGACCCCACGCAATTTTTTTTTAAATATTTGACAGTGTTTAATTTAAAAAAAACAAAAAAAATGAACCCCAGCACGGATCACACAGATCCGGCCGAGATTCATTGTAAAAAAGTCGGCAGTGTTTTGCTAATCACTGCCGTAAAAATAGAAAAAAAACCACGAATGACATCGACATCGGAACAAAAGAAAAACCCGAATACGACAGCTTAGTAAATTAGTCGTAATCAATTCAAAAAGTTGCAGTTTTACACTTTCGATGTCATTCGTGATTGAACTTTGACCTGAAACGGGAAAATACGAATCTTAGTAAATTTACCCCTTGGACAGGATTTAGAAGGACTCTCTGGGGTATATTTACTAAGCTCCCGATTTTGACCGAGATGCCGTTTTTTCTTCAAAGTGTCATCTCGGTTAATCTCGGTCATTTACTAAACACTAATCACGGCAGTGATGAGGGCATTCGTAATTTTTTGCAAGTTCAGGTAAAAAATTACGAATGAATACACCATCGGTCAAAACGCGGCTGTTTAAGTATGAATCTCGGTCATTTACTAAGAAGTGCAAAGCCAAAAAAGAACAAACACTGCCGTGAAAAATTACAACTCGTAAAAAAGTGCTAAAAAAAAACAGACCTTTTTTTTTTATTCGTGATTGGATAGGCATGCACGGATCCATGAGATCCGTGCATGTATATCAGTGGGAAGGGGTGGGAAAGTGCTTATTTTTTAAAAAAAAATTGCGTGGGGTCCCCCCTCCTAAGCATAACCAGCCTCGGGCTCTTTGAGCCGATCCTGGTTGCAGAAATATGGTGAAAAAAATGACAGGGGTTCCCCCATATTTAAGCAACCAGCATCGGGCTCTGCGCCTGGTCCTGGTCCCAAAAATACGGGGGACAAAAAGAGTAGGGGTCCCCCGTATTTTTAAAACCAGCACCGGGCTCCACTAGCTGGACAGATAATGCCACAGCCGGGGGTCACTTTTATACAGCGCCCTGCGGCCGTGGCATCAAAAATCCAACTAGTCACCCCTGGCCGGGGTACCCTGGGGGAGTGGGAACCCCTTCAATCAAGGGGTCCCCCCCCCCCAGCCACCCAAGGGCCAGGGGTGAAGCCCGAGGCTGTCCCCCCCCATCCAATGGGCTGCGGATGGGAGGGCTGATAGCCTTTGTTGTAAAATAAAAGATATTGTTTTTAGTAGCAGTACTACAAGTCCCAGCAAGCCTCCCCCGCATGCTGGTACTTGGAGAACCACAAGTACCAGCATGCGGCGGAAAAACGGGCCCGCTGGTACCTGTAGTACTACCACTAAAAAAATACCCAAAAAAACACAAGACACACACACCGTGAAAGTATAATTTTATTACATACATACACACATACATACATACTTACCTTATGTTCCCACGCAGGTCGGTCCTCTTCTCCAGTAGAATCCAAGGGGTACCTGTTGAAGAAATTCTACTCACCAGATCCAGTGGTCCAGGCTCCTCGGCAAATCCAGGGATAATCCACGTACTTGAATAAAACAAAAAAACGGTTGCCCGACCACGAACTGAAAGGTGACCCATGTTTGCACATGGGTCACCTTTCCACGAATGCCAGAAACCCACTTTGCCTTCTGGCTAAGTGGGTTTCTTCAGCCAATCAGGGAGTGCCACGTTGTAGCACTCTCCTGATCAGCTGTGTGCTCCTGTCCTCACTGACAGGCGGCACACGGCAGTGTTACAATGTAGCGCCTATGCGCTACATTGTAACCAATGATGGGAACTTTCTGCCCTGCGGTTGACCTAAAGTGACGTCACCGCTGAGCAGAAAGTTCCCATCATTGGTTACAATGTAGCGCATAGGCGCTACATTGTAACACTGCCGCGTGCTGCCTGTCAGTGAGGACAGGAGCACACAGCTGATCAGGAGAGTGCTACAACGTGGCACTCCCTGATTGGCTGAAGAAACCCACTTAGCCAGAAGGCAAAGTGGGTTTCTGGCATTCGTGGAAAGGTGACCCATGTGCAAACATGGGTCACCTTTCAGTTCGTGGTCGGGCAACCGTTTTTTTGTTTTATTCAAGTACGTGGATTATCCCTGGATTTGCCGAGGAGCCTGGACCACTGGATCTGGTGAGTAGAATTTCTTCAACAGGTACCCCTTGGATTCTACTGGAGAAGAGGACCGACCTGCGTGGGAACATAAGGTAAGTATGTATGTATGTGTGTATGTATGTAATAAAATTATACTTTCACGGTGTGTGTGTCTTGTGTTTTTTTGGGTATTTTTTTAGTGGTAGTACTACAGGTACCAGCGGGCCCGTTTTTCCGCCGCATGCTGGTACTTGTGGTTCTCCAAGTACCAGCATGCGGGGGAGGCTTGCTGGGACTTGTAGTACTGCTACTAAAAACAATATCTTTTATTTTACAACAAAGGCTATCAGCCCTCCCATCCGCAGCCCATTGGATGGGGGGGGACAGCCTCGGGCTTCACCCCTGGCCCTTGGGTGGCTGGGGGGGGGGACCCCTTGATTGAAGGGGTCCCCACTCCCCCAGGGTACCCCGGCCAGGGGTGACTAGTTGGATTTTTGATGCCACGGCCGCAGGGCACTATATAAAAGTGACCCCCGGCTGTGGCATTATCTGTCCAGCTAGTGGAGCCCGGTGCTGGTTTTAAAAATACGGGGGACCCCTACTCTTTTTGTCCCCCGTATTTTTGGGACCAGGACCAGGCGCAGAGCCCGATGCTGGTTGCTTAAATATGGGGGAACCCCTGTCATTTTTTTTCCAATATTTCTGCAACCAGGATCGGCTCAAAGAGCCCGAGGCTGGTTATGCTTAGGAGGGGGGACCCCACGCATTTTTTTTGGGGATTTTACATTGTTTAATTAAAAATAAAAAAATAAAAGAACCCCAGCACGGATCACACAGATCCGGCCGAGATTGATTGTAAAAAAAAACGGCAGTGTTTTGCTAATCACTGCCGTAAAATTAGGTAAAAAAAAACGAATGACATCGACATCGGAAGAAAAGAAAAACACGAATACGACAGCTTAGTAAATCCATCGTAATAAATTCAAAAAGTTGCAGTTTTACACTGTCGATGTCATTCGTGATTGAACTTTGACCTATTTTCGGAAATTACGAATGTTAGTAAATGTACCCCTCTGTGTTTCTCTCTCTAGACCTGAACACTCTCAATAGATAACAGGTTATACAGGATTCAGACAACCAGACAGGAATGAGGAGAAGCTGGGAGCCCTGGGTCATTTACAGCTCTCTCCCCTCTCCTATCTCTGGGAAGCTCCATCTGTATCTCATGAAACCTGATAATCCTGTGTTTCTGACAGTATTGCATACTGTCCTGCTCACATTCTGGTTGCCTAGTTCTGCTGCTGCACAAGAGGAGAAGAGGTGATGTCAGCGTGCTCTGTCCGGGGGCCCCCATGAAATAGGGAGGCCTGGGGTACAGAATGCCCAGCACCCCTTCCTTAATCTGGTTATGGCCCACTGAGGTCACAGCTGGGAACACAAAACCTCACAGATCTGACACCTGTCTAACAGTGAAACTGACAGACTGATATACTCAAAGCGTCCATTACTAATAATTTACTGACTAAGGGGACCATTTATCAACAAGCGTTATCTAACTCGTTACATATAATAAACTCTGCTCTAGCCAATCCACTCCCAACTGTCATTTTTCAAATACATGACAGGAGACCTATATGACTAATTGCTATTGGGACGTCTGACTAACTGCACAATGGGGGTAATTCCAAGTTGATCGCAGCAGGAATTTTGTTAGCAGTTGGGCAAAACCATGGCCCTCATTCCGAGTTGTTCGCTCGGTAAAAATCTTTGCATCGCAGCGATTTTCCGCTTAATGCGCATGCGCAATGTCCGCACTGCGACTGCGCCAAGTAAATTTGCTATGCACTTAGTAATTTTACTCACGGCTTTTTCATCGGTCTGGCGATCGTAATGTGATTGACAGGAAATGGGTGTTACTGGGCGGAAACAGGCCGTTTTATGGGCGTGTGGGAAAAAACGCTACCGTTTCCGGAAAAAACGCAGGAGTGGCCGGAGAAACGGAGGAGTGTCTGGGCGAACGCTGGGTGTGTTTGTGACGTCAAACCAGGAACGACAAGCACTGAACCGATCGCAGATGCCGAGTAAGTCTGAAGCTACTCAGAAACTGCTACGAGGTGTGTAATCGCAATATTGCGATTACTTCGTTCGCAATTTTAAGATGCTAAGATTCACTCCCAGTAGGCGGCGGCTTAGCGTGAGCAACTCTGCTAAAATCGCCTTGCGAGCTAACAACTCGGAATGACCTCCCATGTGCACTGCAGGGGAGGCAGATATAACATGTGCAGAAAGAATTAGACTTGGGTGGGTTATTTTGTTTCTGTGCAGGGTAAATACTGGCTGCTTTATTTTTACACTGCAAATTAGATTGCAGATTGAACACACCACACTCAAATCTAACTCTCTCTGCACATGTTAAATCTGCCTCCCCTGCAGTGCACATGGTTTTACCCAACTGCTAACAAAGGCCCTCATTCCGAGTTGTTCGCTCGCTAGCTGCTTTTAGCAGCATTGCCCACGCTAAGCCGCCGCCCTCTGGGAGTGTATCTTAGCTTAGCAGAATTGCGAACGAAAGATTTGCAGAATTGCGAATAGAAATTTCTTAGCAGTTTCTGAGTAGCTCCAGACTTACTCAGCCATTGCGATCAGTTCGGTCAGTTTCGTTCCTGGTTTGACTTCACAAACACACCCAGCGTTCGCCCAGACACTCCCCCGTTTCTTCAGACACTCCCAGAAACGCCACGTTTTTCCCCAGAAACGCCAACGTTTTTTCACACACGCCCAGAAAACGGCCAGTTTCCGACCAGAAACACCAACTTCCTGTCAATCACAGTATGATCACCAGAACGAGGAAAAATCCTCGTTATGCCGTCATAACTTTTGTGTAAAACAACTAACCGCATGCGCTCTGCGAACCTTGCGCATGCGCAGTAAGCGACTAATCGCAATATAGCAAAAATCGGCAACGAGCGAGCAACTCGGAATGACCACCAAAATTCCTGCTGCGATCAACTCAGAATTACCCCCAATGTTAGTTATTTGACAGATTAACTGAGCAGTTGCTATTATTGTGACTACTTTAAAAAATTGTAGAAAATGATTGAGTAATGCTTTATAATCTGGCTGAATATTTGTTTCTTTTAAACTCTCTTTAACAACTTATGAGTGACTGGTGATCTGTGTGGTAATCAAAGGCCATCATACAATCATGTTGTACAGTACCGTATCAGTTTGGGCTATTATTATTGTTATTATTGTTGTACAGTACCGTATCAGTTTGGGCTATTATTATTGTTATTATTGTTGTACAGTACCGTATCAGTTTGAGCTATTATTATTGTTATTATTGTTGTACAGTACCGTATCAGTTTGAGCTATTATTATTGTTATTATTGTTGTACAGTACCGTATCAGTTTGGGCTATTATTATTGTTATTATTGTAGTACAGTACCGTATCAGTTTGAGCTATTATTATTGTTATTATTGTTGTACAGTACCGTATCAGTTTGGGCTATTATTATTGTTATTATTGTTGTACAGTACCGTATCAGTTTGGGCTAGATTATCCAGCTGTATTGATATTCACAAAATATAGTAATACCCCTTTTACACCACCTAAAATATCCCGGGATTTTGCACGGGAGCGCGCAAAATCCCGGGACTGCAGGTGGTGTAAAAGGGTCACCCCGGGTCCACTTTCCCGGGAATCCAACCCGGCACATACGCAGGGTTGGACACGGGTAAGACCCGGGAAGGAGGCGGTGTAAATGGGTAAGCCAGGTCAGCCGACCCGGCACCCATTTACAGCATGACAAACCTCCCGTACCGCAGTGTCCGGTGGGCGGTCGGGAGGCTGGGGGTCACGGCGCACGCTGTCTATGCAGACAGCGGCGCCGTGCTGGTTGCCATGCTGCAGCTGGAGACATGGCACATGCTGTCTATGCAGAACGCAGCACCATGTCTGGTGCCTGGAAGCGTCGGAGGCTGGGGGCAGCACAGCAGCCTCCAGATTGCTGTGCTTGCCCCCGGCGAGATGCTCCGGAGTCCCGATCTGCAGTGTGGGCCGGCGCTTGGAGATGACATCATCTCTAAGCGCCAGCCATGTCTGAGGCAGATCAAAGTTGAGTCATGGAAGGGAAGGAGGGTTGGTGGGACAAGGATTCAATGTTGCCGCTACTCTGATAAGACCCGTAAATGGAAATGTACTGTAGTTAGTGTAAAGTATACTAACTGTCCCTCTGTGGCTACACCTAATGGCCTCTGTACCTAGAGGGATAGCGATGCGACCACAATAATCCAGTTGGCAGCACCAATGCATATGCGCAGGTGCAATTTGGCTCACGGCGAGAGAGCGTTTCGGCTATGGCACATTGAAAATGGGGGTGGGTTAGTAGCATTTTTATGGCGGCTGTGTGACGTCACAAGCAGCCTGTCACGATCCGGGTATCTGGACGCCATTTCTTACCCATCAGATGCCTCCTAAGGCTGGCTCAGCGCTCCAGGACCGGATCCCATCTGTTATCCTGATGTTTACATTCCTGTATCCTCTCCTGTCACTCTGAGACGCTGTCACAGTAAACGCCATATTACACCTGGCATGGCGTTTCCCGCGGCCTCCGCCGCCGTCCCTGAGCTTCTGCATGCAGAGTGTCTGAGTGGCGATTACATCAGCCGCGGCCTCCGCTGTGTCCGCGTGGTTGGATGTGCACCTGTCAGCTTGGCGCCTCCTGTCTCCGGTGGCCGGCGCCGCCATTACTGTTTTCATTACCACATGGATTACAAACCAAACTTCCCTCCAAGTGTCTGCATGGGCGCAGCCATCTTGGATTCTGTCAGCTGATCATTTCCACCAATCTGTTCTCAGTATTGATAATCTGCATAATTGCCTAGCCAATCCCTTCCTTGCTGCAGGTATAAATACACTGTGCCTGAGCAAGGAAGGCGTCAGTGCTTTGGTTGTCAAACCTAGTTCCTGTTTGTCTCTCTCCTGTGATTGTCTTCCAGGTTCCAGCTCCTGTCTCAAGACTTCCACCATAGAGACCCGCACCAGCATTCCACCTGCGGTGTAGCCTGACTCTCCGATCCATTGTGGATTCATCTGTTTCCAGTTACAACATTACCTGCTTCCAGCCCAGCTTCCAGCAGAGTACAGCTTCTCTTAAAGGGCCGGTGTCCTTTCTACACTTTACCACTCTCCACCGGTATTATAATTTCACCGCTCTCAAACTCCTAACTTCAGCTCATATTTCATCGCTCCCAAGTTCATTTATTATTTAACTGGTTCCAGCCAGTATCCACTCCGTGCCAACAACAGTCTGGTTCCAGCCAGTATCCACAGCAGCCGTTTTATCTTCAGCAGCCCAGCTTTTCCTGGAACACCAGCTGGTACAATCCTGGGTTATCTCCATTGCTACAGTCGGGCCTGGTAAGGACTTTCCATCTAGAAGATTATAAGAACTATCTCACACTACCAGTGCCCTGTGGCTCCTGCCACCCTGTAGTTCCCAGGAACTGTATTTATTCTTTGCTGACTTTTATGTTTCTTTTACTGCTACTGTGATGCATGGAGTTTGTCATAAATAAACATCATTGACTTTTATTCAAGTTGTCGTGGTCACGCCTTCGGGCGGTTCTTCTTCATGTTACTTACATGTCCAGGGGTCTGATACAACCTCCCAGGTTCCGGTACATCTCAGCCCCTACAACTGAGGCTGCCTCCCGTCAGCTCAGGCCCTCAGTTGTGACAGTAAGCACTGACCTAATGAATCCAGCCGGAGACCAGGATCAAGCGGCCAGGCCGATGCAAGAACTGGCAGCCCGACTAGAACATCAGGAGGCTGCACAGGGCCACATCATCCGCTGTCTCCAGGATCTCTCTACTCGGCTGGATGGGATTCAGACAACTCTCCGTGGATCAGGCGCGTCTGGTGCGTCAACCACAGTGACTCCAGCTATAACCCCACCCACCTTACACATTGCTGCTCCACGTCTTCATCTTCCAACGCCAGCAAAATTTGACGGATCTCCAAGATTCTGCAGGGGATTTCTCAACCAGTGAGAGATTCAGTTTGAGCTACAACCTGGCATTTTCCTAGTGACCGTACAAAAATTGCCTACATTATTTCTCTTCTCAGTGGCTCAGCCCTTGATTGGGCATCACCGTTATGGGAGAGGTCCGACACCCTGCTATCTTCTTACACTGCATTCGTCTCAACATTCAGGCGCATCTTCGACGAGCCAGGCCGGGTAACCTCAGCTTCATCCGAGATTCTCCGTTTACGCCAGGGGTCATGTACTGTAGGACCATATCTGATACAGTTCCAGATCCTGGCATCCGAACTGGCATGGAACGACGAGGCCCTGTATGCTGCATTCTGGCATGGCTTATCTGAGCGTATTAAAGATGAGTTAGCTACCAGAGACTTACCTTCTAAGTTAGATGAGCTAATCTCACTCTGCACAAAAGTTGATTTACGTTTCAGAGAGAGAGCAACTGAGCGTGTAAGATCATCTGCTCCAAAATCTTCTGCTCCTCCTCCTCGCCAACTGTCACCAACTAAAGATGAGCCCATGCAAATTGGCCGTTCCCGTTTAACTCCTGCTGACCGCCGAAGACGTCTCTCCGAGTCTCTCTGTCTTTATTGTGCAGCTCCGTCTCACACCATTAATGCCTGTCCCAAACGTCCGGGAAACTCCAAATCCTTGCTCGCCAAGGAGAGGGCCGGCTAGGAGTAATGATCTCCTCTCCATCTCCTCAAGATTGTAATATCCCAGTCTAGCTTCAAGTTGCTCAACGTTATCGGAACGTCATTGCCCTCCTTGATTCCGGAGCAGCTGGGAACTTTATTACCGAAGCCTATGTTAAACGGTGGTCCCTACCCACCGAGAGACTTCCTTCGTCCATTTCTTTAACTGCCGTGGATGGCAGCAAAATTTTTGATGCAGTTATTTCTTTAAGGACTCTACCAGTTCGTCTGAGAGTGGGAGTTCTTCATTCCGAACTTATTTCTTTTTTAGTGATTCCAAGAGCCACACATCCTGTGGTCCTGGGCCTTCCATGGCTCCGTCTTCACAATCCTACAATTGATTGGACGACTACGCAAATCCTGGCATGGGGTTCCTCCTGTGCTGAGACATGTTTGTTTAAAGTATTGCCTGTCTGTTCTTCCTCCCCCAGGTCGTCTGATGTTCCACCTCCTCCATATCAAGATTTCACGGATGTGTTCAGTAAAGCTTCTGCTGATATCCTTCCTCCTCATAGAGAATGGGACTGCCCGATTGATCTCGTTCCAGGGAAGGTTCCACCTCGAGGCCGAACTTATCCGTTGTCTCTGCCTGAGACGCATTCTATGGAGGAATACATTAAAGAGAACCTAGCAAAGGGGTTCATTCGACCTTCTTCTTCTCCAGCCGGCGCAGGCTTCTTTTTTGTAAAAAAGAAAGATGGTGGTCTGCGGCCGTGCATCGACTACAGAGGTTTGAACGACATTACCATCAAGAACCGTTATCCTTTACCCCTGATTACTGAGCTCTTTGACAGAGTTAGCGGAGCTACCATCTTTACAAAGCTGGACTTGAGAGGTGCATACAATCTCATCCGGATCCGTGAGGGTGACGAGTGGAAGACCGCCTTTAACACCCGTGACGGACATTATGAGTACCTCGTCATGCCCTTCGGATTGAGCAATGCTCCAGCTGTCTTCCAGCATTTTGTCAATGAGATCTTCAGAGACATTCTATACCGTCATGTCGTGGTCTATCTAGACGATATCCTCATTTTTGCCAACGATTTAGAGGAACATCATTTTTGGGTTAAAGAGGTTCTGTCCCGTCTCCGTGTCAATCATCTCTATTGCAAATTAGAGAAATGCGTCTTTGAAGTCAAGTCCATTCCGTTTTTAGGGTACATTGTGTCCGGTTCCGGACTAGAGATGGATCCTGAGAAACTACAAGCAATCCAAAATTGGCCGGTACCCTTAACCCTCAAAGGGGTCCAGAGGTTCTTAGGGTTCGCCAACTATTACCGAAAGTTTATACGAGACTTTTCCACCATTGTGGCGCCTATTACTGCTTTCACTAAGAAGGGTGCTAACCCATCCAAGTGGTCTGAAGAAGCCATGCAAGCATTTCATCTTTTAAAACAAAGGTTCATCTCTGCGCCTGTTCTGAAACAGCCTGACATCGACTCTCCTTTCATCTTAGAGGTGGATGCCTCCTCCGTTGGAGTAGGAGCGGTGTTATCTCAGAGGGCTAAAGATGGCCATTTACACCCTTGCAGTTTCTTCTCCCGGAAGTTCTCCCCAGCTGAGCGCAACTATGCCATTGGCGACCAGGAGTTGCTAGCCATCAAGCTCGCTCTAGAAGAGTGGAGGTATCTGTTGGACGGAGCTTCTCATTCAATCACCATACTTACAGACCACAAGAACCTTTTATATCTGAAAGGCGCACAATGTCTCAACCCTCGTCAGGCCAGATGGGCACTTTTCTTTTCCAGGTTCGACTTTAAACTCCAGTTCTGTCCGAGCTCTCAGAATCGCAAGGCCGATGCCCTTTCCCGCTCATGGGAGCAAGAAAATGAGTCAGAGTCTTCAGACAAGCATCCTATTATAAATCCGTTGGCATTCTCCACGGTAGGGATGGACTCTATGCCCCCATCAGGGAAAAGTTTTGTGAAACCGATGCTAAGGAAGAAGCTCATGCATTGGGCCCATGCTTCCCGTTTTGCCGGACATACAGGTATCCAAAAAACCCTGGAGTTTATCTCTACGTCCTATTGGTGGCCAACTCTGAAAAAGGACGTCTTGGAGTTTATTGCATCTTGCCCAAAGTGTGCTCAACATAAGGTATCCCGCCAGTCGCCTGCGGGGCAACTGGTTCCACTATCTGTTCCCCGTCGACCTTGGACCCATTTGTCGATGGATTTTATTACAGATTTACCCATGTGCAACAAGTTCAATACCATCTGGGTGGTAGTTGACCGGTTCACCAAGATGGCACACTTCATTCCTCTGACCGGTCTCCCGTCAGCTTCCAAGTTGGCTCAAGTATTCATACAAGAGATCTTCCGACTCCACGGTCTTCCTGAAGAAATTATTTCAGATCGAGGAGTTCAATTCACAGCCAAATTCTGGCGAAGTTTATGTCAAGTCCTCCAAGTCAAGCTAAAGTTTTCCACGGCTTACCATCCTCAGACCAATGGTCAAACCGAGAGGGTGAATCAGGACTTGGAGGCCTTCCTCCGCATCTATGTGTCCTCCTCTCAAGATGACTGGGTTCAATTACTTCCCTGGGCCGAGTTCTGTCATAACAACCAGTATCATTCTTCCTCTGCTTCAACACCATTCTTCACTAACTTTGGATTCCACCCTAAAGTCCCTGAGTTCCAACCGCTTCCAGCAACTTCTGTTCCCGCAGTGGATATCACCTTGCATCAGTTTGCCAAAATCTGGAAGAGCGTACGATCAGCTCTGCTCAAGGCATCGTTCAGGTACAAGAAGTTTGCGGATAAGAAGCGTCGAGCAGTTCCTGCTCTCAAGGTGGGTGATCGGGTATGGTTATCCACGAAGAATTTGAGGTTAAGAGTTCCCAGTATGAAGTTTGCACCTCGCTATATCGGTCCTTTCAAGATTGAACAAGTCATCAATCCTGTTGCTTACAGACTCCAGTTGCCTCCCTTCTTAAAAATACCCAGGACATTCCATGTTTCCCTGTTGAAACCGCTGATCTTGAATCGGTTTCATTCCTCACTTCCTCCAACTCCGAAAGTCCAAACTCAACGAGGCGTTGAGTATGAAGTAGCCAAGATCCTGGACTCACGTCATCGTTACGGTCAACTACAATATCTTATTGACTGGAAGGGTTATGGCCCTGAGGAACGTACATGGACCAATGCTTCTGATGTCCATGCTCCTGCCTTGGTCCGGAGATTCCATTCCAAGTTTCCTCAAAAGCCAAAGAAGTGTCCTGGGGCCACTCCTAAAGGGGGGGGGGGGGGTGCTCTCACGATCCGGGTATCTGGACGCCATTTCTTACCCATCAGCGCTCCAGGACCGGATCCCATCTGTTATCCTGATGTTTACATTCCTGTATCCTCTCCTGTCACTCTGAGACGCTGTCACAGTAAACGCCATATTACACCTGGCATGGCGTTTCCCGCGGCCTCCGCCGCCGTCCCTGAGCTTCTGCATGCAGAGTGTCTGAGTGGCGATTACATCAGCCGCGGCCTCCGCTGTGTCCGCGTGGTTGGATGTGCACCTGTCAGCTTGGCGCCTCCTGTCTCCGGTGGCCGGCGCCGCCATTACTGTTTTCATTACCACATGGATTACAAACCAAACTTCCCTCCAAGTGTCTGCATGGGCGCAGCCATCTTGGATTCTGTCAGCTGATCATTTCCACCAATCTGTTCTCAGTATTGATAATCTGCATAATTGCCTAGCCAATCCCTTCCTTGCTGCAGGTATAAATACACTGTGCCTGAGCAAGGAAGGCGTCAGTGCTTTGGTTGTCAAACCTAGTTCCTGTTTGTCTCTCTCCTGTGATTGTCTTCCAGGTTCCAGCTCCTGTCTCAAGACTTCCACCATAGAGACCCGCACCAGCATTCCACCTGCGGTGTAGCCTGACTCTCCGATCCATTGTGGATTCATCTGTTTCCAGTTACAACATTACCTGCTTCCAGCCCAGCTTCCAGCAGAGTACAGCTTCTCTTAAAGGGCCGGTGTCCTTTCTACACTTTACCACTCTCCACCGGTATTATAATTTCACCGCTCTCAAACTCCTAACTTCAGCTCATATTTCATCGCTCCCAAGTTCATTTATTATTTAACTGGTTCCAGCCAGTATCCACTCCGTGCCAACAACAGTCTGGTTCCAGCCAGTATCCACAGCAGCCGTTTTATCTTCAGCAGCCCAGCTTTTCCTGGAACACCAGCTGGTACAATCCTGGGTTATCTCCATTGCTACAGTCGGGCCTGGTAAGGACTTTCCATCTAGAAGATTATAAGAACTATCTCACACTACCAGTGCCCTGTGGCTCCTGCCACCCTGTAGTTCCCAGGAACTGTATTTATTCTTTGCTGACTTTTATGTTTCTTTTACTGCTACTGTGATGCATGGAGTTTGTCATAAATAAACATCATTGACTTTTATTCAAGTTGTCGTGGTCACGCCTTCGGGCGGTTCTTCTTCATGTTACTTACATGTCCAGGGGTCTGATACAACCTCCCAGGTTCCGGTACATCTCAGCCCCTACAACTGAGGCTGCCTCCCGTCAGCTCAGGCCCTAAGTTGTGACACAGCCGCTCCAATCTAAAAAATAGCGGCGGACTTCCTGCATATGGTGAATTCTTCAGAAACTGGTGATCTTTTCAGATGTGGTTAGGCCTGTGGACATGGGAACTGTAGTGTGGTGGTAGCGGGGTGCTGTGACAGCTTTCCACATGGCGTTGTTCACAGTGGCCCGGCAGTATGGATGGCGCCATTTTGCTCCATATCAGCTGACCAGACCCTGACCAATTCCATGCAGCGTTAGCTGACGTTTGCAGCCAATTCTGTGACACCATAGGGTTTAAACGTTCCTGCTTCTCAGTGCTCAGGTGGCCAGTGCCATAAGTCACACAGTTCCACGTGTGAGCTTTGTAGCTACGTTCCTCAGTGTTTCCAGTTACGTATTAGTACCTGCATTGCTCTGAGTTCATTACCACAATCTCCATCAGTTCCAGTCCGATAACATTACCACAGTCTCCATCTATTCCAGTCCAATAACATTACCATAGTCTCCATCTCTTCCAGTCCAATAACATTACCACAGTCTCCACCTGTTCCAGTCCAATAACATTACCATAGTCTCCATCTGTTCCAGTCCAATAATATTACCACAGTCTCCATAATTTCCAGTACAATAACATTACCACATTCTCCATCGGTTCCAGCCTGGTAATATCCCCACAGTCTCCATTGGTGCAAATCCAATATCTCCAATCATTGGTGGAAGTCCGATATCTCCAATCATCAGTGCAAGTCTGATATCTCCAATCATTGGTGCAAGTCCCACATCTCAAATCATCAATGCATGTCCGATATCTCTAATCATTGGGGCAAGTCCCACATCTCCAATCATTGGTGTAAGTCCGACATCTCCAATCATCGGTGCAAGTCCGACATCTCCAATCATCTGTGCAAGTCCGACATCTCCAATTATCAGTGCAGGTCCAATATCTGCAATCATTGGTGCAAGCAGGGGTGGCTCCAGAGGTGGGGCTGCAGCTCAGTTCGAAATTCAAATAGGGAAGCCACACCAACTGCCAGTGAGTCAGTTTAAAATGGCAGTTGGTGGCAGGTGGTGTGTCTCCCCTATTTGAAATTTGAACTGACCTGCAGCCCCTACCCAGGAGCCGCCACTGGGTGAAAATCTGACATTTACAATCATTGGTGTAAGTCTGACATCACCAATCATCGGTGCAAATCTGATATCTCCAACCACTGGTGAAGGTCCGATATCTCCAACCATCGGTACAAATCCAATATCTCAAATCATCGGTGCTAGTCCAATATCTCCAGTCATTGGTGCAAGTCCGATATCTTCAGCCATCGGTGCAAGTCCATTAACCTTCAGACTGCAACACAGTCCGATAGTCCTCAATCAGATACCCCAACTCCATTCCCTTCTAGTGCTAGCCCAGGTAACCTAGTAGTCAAGGGGCTGCGACCGGCCCATCAGGTGCAGTGAAACCCAGATCCCCTTGTGGGGTTCCCTGGAGAAGACTACTGATAAGGTAAGACTCCGCGCCCCTGCTCGGAGTCTAGACAACTACCTGGTGCTAGTTTTCGGAACTTGGACCCTCCTGGGGTAAAGTGCCTCTGACAGCTCTATGAGAAGGAACTATGGGGGTCATTCCGAGTTGATCGCTCGCTAGCTGTTTTTATCAGTCGTGCAAACGCTATGCCGTTGCCCACTGGGAGTGTATTTTAGCTTAGCAGAAGTGCGAACGAATGTATCGC
This sequence comes from Pseudophryne corroboree, assembly GCF_028390025.1. Taxonomy (NCBI): domain Eukaryota; kingdom Metazoa; phylum Chordata; class Amphibia; order Anura; family Myobatrachidae; genus Pseudophryne; species Pseudophryne corroboree. The sequence goes on along the minus strand of NC_086445.1, from coordinate 235,663,343 downwards.
AGAGCGGCTACAAAGTTTTTTTGTGCAGTTTCAGAGTAGCTCAAAACCTACTCAGCACTTGCAATCACTTCAGACTGTTCAGTTCCTGTTTTGACCTCACAAACCCGCCCAGCGTTCACCCAGCCACACCTGCGTTTTTCCTGGCACGCCTGAAATTTTCCGAACACTCCCTGAAAACGGTCAGTTGACACCCAGAAATGCCCACTTCATGTCAATCACACTGCGGCCACCAGTGCGAATGAAATGCTACGCTAGACCCTGTGCAAAACTACATCATTTGTTGTGCCCGTACGACGCTCGTGCGCATGCGCAGAACTGCCATTTTTTAGCCTGATCGCTGCGCTGCTAACAAATGAAGCTAGCGATCAACTCAGAATGACCCCCAATATCCATCCACCCAGTTTCCAGCTCAACACCACACCAGCTACCAGAGACTCTGACACAGGCCCGGAGACATCAACACACCAAATGCAGAGAATATAGAACCAGCATGTTCTGTTGAACCCTACAATTTGGAACAAAGCAGTAGTAAGACCGGGCATTTACAGACAGACATGTCCTGACTCAGAGGTGGACGCAGTGATGACATCACATGCAAATGGCCAATTTAAGTCTGTGCATGCGTCTGAGTCACACTGTGCATGTGTCCCGATTGTTACCACTCAGAGAAGCAGTATAGATTGGGTGGCAAGGTCTGTGATTTTTAGTGGGCGTAATTGGGAGATAACAATAGGTTGGAATCTTGGATAAGCAAAAGCAGGTGTGTTGATGAAAGCGATGGCATCCAAAGATACTGAAGGCCATACTCAGATGGAGAACCTCTTCCTGCCATAGGGCTGGTGCAAGTTTGATGGTGCTTTTGATGGTGCCTCTAAAGGCAATCACAGACGGAAATGCACCCTCTCAATATGCTGCAAGTGGGCATCCCAGTCTTCAGAATATCGCCCGTGGTATTAGCATAAGATGAAGATGCGACTGCGGCAAAATATTAGTGAGTGGTAAGAGAGCCCTGCTCACAAGCTTGCAATCTATAGGATTACACAAGTTTAATACAGTACATAAAAATAAGTTCCACATATTGGATATTTCAGTCAGATTGCAAGGGTTCAACATACTTGGTGGGCTATATGATGTTACATGGGTGGTGCAGGCATTTAATACATACTTGCCTACTCTCCTGGAAGGGTGGGAGGCTCCTGAAAATCAGGTCGACCTAGTACATGTCAACCTAACGCTCATGTCGACCTATTGCATGTCAACCTAATGCTTATGTCGACCTTCAGTGGTCGACCTAATGACTGTCGACCTAAGTTGGGTCGACCTAACGACCGTATCCCGTGAGCTACATCACTGCTGTGATTATGGGTCTTATTCAGCATGGATCACTATTGAGAAAGAAACTGCGGTCTTCTCAGAACTATTTCTGCTAAAAACGCATGTGAAGAGCCGCCCAAAAAGGTAAAAGATGCCCACTGATGCATTTGTAAATTTGTGTATGTATTCTCACAATTGTGATGCATATTCAGAAATTGAGTACCACCGACAATTCCAGCTGACCCATGCATACACAGGATATGCAGTCGCAGCAGTGCCATGTTTTTAATCACAGCTATTGCAGCTGACATCAGATGCACGCCAACAGGGTTGGTTAAGCCTTGAGAAGGCCATAGGGCACTTTAGACAGGGGGGCCCGAGTGAAGTGAGGGGGGTGTATAATTTGTTGTGCATACCTCCCAACATGACCCATTCCAGGAGAGATAAAATGCTGTCTACCTGGACTTCCCTATTAATATATGATTGGCGTCACCTGTGTTAAACCCTTTAATTGTTAAGAAAGGTATTTCAACAGAGGTGATAGCAATCATAAAATTAGACGTAGTCCAGGTAGAGAGCATTTTATCCCTCCTAGAATGGGTCATGTTGGGAGGTATGGATTGTGTGTATTAACTCTTCAACCTATGACAGGCTTTTTAAACCAGTGTGCCGTGGCACACTAGAGTGCCGCGACCAGTTGCAAGAGCAGCTTCCTGCACCTTCAGAGTGAACTGTTGGCCCGGACTCTTCTTAGAGGATCAGTCGTGCTCCAACTGTGACCTATGCCTTGAAGACGCGGTTGTGTAATATCATAGGTCACGGACGCCATGTCTCACCACCCAGCCAGCCCACCCACCTGCATACACATCTTCCAGTTCCCGCCTGCATCCACAGCTTTCCTGCCCACCCACATCCACACCTGCCCGACCACCCGCTGCACAGTATTCGCAGCACTCCACTATGAACAACCCCCGCCACTGAGAGACAGGGAGGAGGACAGCTGACCGGTAGGGGCTAATAGTTGTTATTTTATTTCTCCTGTGGGGAACAATAGGATTTATGTGGGGAGAATAAGGATTTATGGGGGGAATAATGTCAATAATTCATGTGGGGAGCAATAGGATTTATGTGGAGAGCAATGTGATTGTTTTTTCTGTGTAGGCCAATGTATGTGTTTTTTGTTTTTTTTACTGTGAGGAACAATATGTGTTTTTTGTTTTTTTCTGTGGGGAACTGATGGTGTGCCTAGGCAATTTTAAAATATAGGCCCTCATTCCGAGTTGTTCGCTCGCTAGCAGATTTTAGCAGCATTGCACACGCTAGGCCGCCGCCCTCTGGCAGTGTATCTTAGCGTAGCAGAATTGCGAATGAAAGATTAGCAGAATTGCGAATAGAAAATTCTTAGCAGTTTCTGAGTAGCTCGAGACTTACTACTACACTGCGATCAGCTCAGCCCGTTTCGTTCCTGGTTTGACGTCACAAACACGCCCTGCGTTCGGCCAGCCACTCCCCCGTTTCTCCAGACACTCCTGCGTTTTATTCTGGCACGCCTGCGTTTTTCCGCAAACTCCCAGAAAACGGTCAGTTTCCGCCCAGAAACACCCACTTCCTGTCAATCACACTCCGATCACTTCAACAATGGAAATTCTTCGTTCGGACGTGAGTAAATCTACTAAGTTTTGTGCTAAAATACTTAGCGCATGCGCACTGCGTACCATGCGCATGCGCATTTTTGCCTTAATCGCTCTGTTGCGAAAATTAGCAACGAGCGAACAACTCGGAATGACCCCCATAGTTCGGTATGCCGCGAGTAAAAAAAGGTTGAAAATCACTGACCTATGGTATATATTAGATTTAGACTAATAGTTTAATATTGCCCAAAAAACTGTTTATAGCTCCACCTAATTGAGAGACAACTATTTTCTAAAAATTTTCTTGTAGTGGAACAAAGACAACTTCAACAATCTTAAAATACACATAGAAAAATAAAATCTATAATTTATCTTGCAAGAATGCAGCAGCCTCTGTACTACTTACGCCCTTGGACAGGATTTAGGAGGACTCTCTGTGTTTCTCTCTCTAGACCTGAATGCTCTCATTAGATAACAGGTTATACAGGATACAGACAACCAGACAGGAATGAGGAGAAGCTGGGAACCCTGGGTCATTTACAGCTCTCTCCCCACTCCTTAAGGGAGAGAGGGTGGCCTGCTGCGTCCCTGATAAACCAACACCAATATCTGCTCTACTGAAATCATACTCGGAGACAAGATCTGGGATTTAATCATTGGCCACAGTTTTATTAAACATTACCTTATTTACATTTTACATTTTGCAGGGTAGGGACAGAGAACGGTGGGCAAGGCAAAAAACCCTATCAATGCCTATCATTGATTTATGACGGGGCGTGCCACATACCTATGCCTTAGGCCCTCAGCAACACCCCCGCTATGGAGCCATGCTCCTCCTTGATTTATGACGGGGCCAGCCACATACCTACACCGTAGGCCCTCAGCAACGCCCCCGCTATGGAGCCAGCCCCCACAGATAACTCTGGCCTGGTGCGCAGCCGACGGCCCGCCACCGACAGCTGGAGTCTGGCGTGCAGCACCTCGCCGACGGTGAATCTGCAACCTCAGCTGGCTCCCCTGCTCCACCTGCCTTGCGCACCGCTTCTTCCCGTCTGCCCTGCTACATATATCTCCGTACCAACTGTGACAAAAGACAAAATGTATAGACATTACACAACCTCTTTCCAACCCGGTTACCCAAACCGATTGTATCTTTGCAAACCTTGTTACCTTACAAAATTCTTGACCACCAATGCATCCATAAACGTCCCATTTTTTTCTCAGTGTTTTTTTTTTTCCTTCATCTCTTTATTTTTTTTTTTAAACACACAAAATGCTGACAGGCATAAAGTAGAAATGATACATTCACAAAAGGGGTGGGTGGGTGGGATTTGTTTGCAGCTCTGGCCTGGAATGCAGCATCCCCCCTCTGCCTCAGCCTTTTAACCCCCTCATGGCTCTTTCCTCCCCCTGCTAGCCTACTGGCAGCCCTGCTCTCCTAGGTGTGAAAGGGAGAACGGGTATACCTGCCCCCGCCCCTCCCTTTCCCCCGTTTGGCCCGCAGCCGCGTGTGTCCTCCCTCTCCCCTATATCGCTGCAGCGCCATTTTGGCGCCTGTGCTCCCTATCTCTCCTTTGGTCGGGAAGCTCCATCTTTATCTCATGAAACCTGATAATCCTGTGTTTCTGACAGTACTGCATACTGTCCTGCTCAAATTCTGGTTGCCTGGTTCTGCTGCTGCTGCACAAGAGGAGAAGAGATGATATCAGCGTGCTCTGGCCCGGCGAAGGGGGGGGGGGAGCTGGGGTACAGTACGCCCTGTGCCCCTTCCTTAATCTGGCTATGGCTGCTTCCCAGTAATAAACTGGTTCAGTCTCATGCTGATGCTGTGCCTAGAATGAGACTCTGTTCAAATAGATGAATATATGGTATTCATTGGCGTTTCTATAATGGGTGCAGTGTGTGCGGTGCACACGGGCCCCTGAGTCCCGGGGGGCCCACACCGCACACACTGCACCCATTTCTCCTATACTTACCTTTCCGGAGTCCATCGCTGATCGTGTGTGGGCCCCTTTCTCTCCCGTAGCCATTACGCCACTACTAGTGCACTGACCACCATGCGCAGGTCTCTGGAAAAATGGCACGGCGGCCATTTTTTGTAGTCCTGCACATGCGCTGTAGACTCTGGCACTGTGCCAGAGTCTAGAGCACTAAGAGCGCTAGCAGCGGCGTGACAGCTACGGGAGAGGAGGGGGCCCACACACGGAATCTGCACACGGGTCCCCTCCTCTCTAGAGACGCCCCTGATGGTATTATTTAACTTCATCCTCTCTGGTGGACAGCAGCGAGAGCTCTAAGGAGCAGAGTATCCCACATTTATTGGCAGAGTGCATAAGTTTACATCAGTGACGTGTGGTGATGGATCCCGGTGTTCAGGATACCAACACCGATATCCCGACAGCTGGCAATGCCGGCAGCTGAAATACCGGCGCAACAGGACTATTCCCACTCCTGGGTATCATGACGTCCATAGAGTGGGAATAGAACCTGTGACGAGTGCAGCGGCATACTGGCAGCTGGGATGCCGCTGTCCAGAGGCGGATCGGCCATAGGGTCTACAGGGAAGATTCCCGGTGGGCCGACGCACCCGTGGGGCCTGTTTTGTTTGAGGACATGTGGTCATTTTTGTAGACATAATGAATAAGATGCAAAATAATTTGCATATATGAAAATTATTTTGCCACTTAACCTGTGATTGCAGATGATCTAGTGTATGCTCTGTCTGCCTGCTTGCTTGGCTGACATATAAGATTGAGTGAATAGTGATTGGGATACGGTCGGTGTAATATGCAAGAAAATATATCTTTCTAAAGAATGATATAGGGGGTCATTCCGAGTTGTTCGCTCGGTAAAAATCTTCGCATCGCTGCGATTTTCCGCTTAATGCGCATGCGCAATGTCCGCACTGCGACTGCGCCATGTAAATTTGCTATGCACTTAGGAATTTTACTCACGGCATTTTCATCGTTCTGGCGATCGTAATGTGATTGACAGGAAATGGGTGTTACTGGGCGGAAACAGGCCGTTTTATGGGCGTGTGGGAAAAAACGCTACCGTTTCCCGAAAAAACGCAGGAGTGGCTGGAGAAACGGGGGAGTGTCTGGGCGAACGCTGGGTGTGTTTGTGACGTCAAACCAGGAACGACAAGCAGTGAAATGATCGCAGATGCCGAGTAAGTCTGAAGCAACTCAGAAACTGCTACGAGGTGTGTAATCGCAATATTGCGAATACATCGTTCGCAATTTTAAGATGCTAAGATTCACTCCCAGTAGGCGGCGGCTTAGCATGAGCAAATCTGCTAAAATTCACTTGCGAGCGAACAACTCGGAATGACCCCCATAGTTTCCTAAATTCTGAAGGTGTATCATATAATGTGCTCATAATATTTATGTCACTGGCCTAGACTGAGGGTGTTGTGAACTCGGGGATTCTTCCGATGTTTGGGAAGAGGAACCACAACTGAGCTGGAAAAGGGAAGGCCTGATACAGGATCTCCTCATACAGGACGCTGACAGTGGAGTTTGATGAAATATCAAAGAGCTTTATTGCAGAGGGAAACAACTTAAAGTCAAATGCAAAAGGAATAAATGAGGGAAATGTCCAGACCCACTGGAGGGTTATGTGAGCAGTATTAGAGATGCTGGTAATTGAAGAAACTGTGGGTGATGTTTAAAAGTCACTGATAACTTGTGGAACTTATAAATGGTGATTAATAGCACAGATGGTTGAAGAACTCATGAGCGGTGACAGAGACGCTGATGATGTGAAGAACATAAGTGCAAGGGTTTAAGACGCTGTTGATTTGTAGAACTTGAGAACGGAGACTGAGACGCTGATGATGTGAGGAACTGAAGTGCAGGGGTTTTAGACGCTGTTGATTTGTAGAACTTGAGAACGGAGACTGAGACGCTGGTGATGTGAGGAACTGAAGTGCAGGGGTTTTAGACGCTGTTGATTTGCAGAACTTGAGAACGGTGATTTAGGCCCGCAGCCACGCTGATTCCCAGAAGCACTGGTGACTGGAACGCAGAGAGATTTACCGGCCGCTGAATACACTGGAACCGGTGCAGTGAACTGGCAGCTGGAAACGCCGGGGACACTAGAGTACAACTGCAGAGATCCTTGCTGGGAACAAGAGCGCTGGCATCTACGTCAGGGAAGACGATACTCAGGCACTGAAGCTCTGTCCGCCGTCTGACTTTGAATCTCCCGCCAGCGCTGGATTGGCGGAGCAGTCTGATGACGTCACCTGCCCCCCGTCCACGTGATGCCGGGTGTCATGGCGGCGCCCATGCCCCGGAGAACCGCCGGGAGCCGCGCCAGCCAGACGCCGGAGCCCGTGGCCCACCGAAGGCAAAGGCCGCAACACCGACCAGCAGACACGCAGGGGTAAGCGTGGCGAACGCCGCCACTGATGTGTGACAGTACCCCCTCCTCCAGGAGTGGCCCCTGGACACTTTCCAGGTTTTGTTGGATGTCTGGAATGGAACATCCGCACCAGTCGGGGAGCCGTAACTTCAGTAGCTTTGACCCAGCTCCTTTCCTCAGGGCCAAAACCTTTCCATTCCACCAAATACTGTAGATTCTTGTGGAGATAGCGAGATTCAAGAATGGCTTTGATCTCAAAGTCCGTACCCTCTTCAGCCTCTGCAGAGGTTGGCCTTGGGGACTTGGAATGAAACCGGTTCAAAACAAGAGGGCGAAGAAGAGAGATATGGAAGGAATTTGGTATCCGGAGATGGGAAGGCAATCCCAATTTGCAGACAACCAGATTCAAGACTTGTAACACGGGATAAGGACCAATGAACCTTGGAGCGAACTTCATAGTGGGCACCTTTAAACGGAGATTGCGGGTAGAGAGCCATACCCTGTCACCAACCTTGTATTGAGGAGCTGCCCGTCGCTTCCTATCCGCAAAGAACTTATAGCGACCGGAAACTCTCTTGAGGTTGGCATGAACTCGACTCCAGATCTGACTGAAATGCCGGAGAGTAGAGGCTTCAGCAGGAACTTCTTCTGGAGTACAAATGGGTAATTCCGGAACTTGAGGATGAAATCTGTAATTAATGAAAAATGGAGACTCACCAGTCAAGGAGTGATATAGATGATTATGGGCGAACTCGGCCCAAGGCAACAACTCCACCCAATTATCTTGTGAGGGAGAGAGATAAACACGGAGAAAAGTCTCTAAATCTTGATTGACGCGTTCAGTTTGCCCATTGGTCTGTGGATGGTATGCAGATGAAAACGAGTTTTATTTGTAGAGCCGTACAGAGTGCTCTCCAGAATCTTGCCGTAAACTGTACCCCCCGATCCAAGACTATTTCCAGAGGTAACCCGTGCAGGCGGAAGTGTTCCCGAATGAATAACAAAGCCAACTTAGAAGCTGATGGTAATCCGGTCAACGGAACAAAATGTGCCATCTTAGAGAATCGGTCGATAATCACCCAGACGGTGCTATGACCCTTAGAGAGAGGTAGGTCAGTAACAAAGTCCATAGAGATATGGGTCCAAGGCCTCTTAGGAATGGGCAGTGGATGTAACAATCCCGCAGGAGGCAGACGAAGAGTTTTGTGCTGAGCACATTGAGGACACGAGTTGACATACTCTTGAACGTCCTTCTTCATAGTGTCCCACCAGTAAGATCTTCGTAGAAATTCACACATCTTTTGAACTCCCGGATGGCCAGAAAACTTGGAAATGTGAGCCCACTGCAACAATTTTGGTCGAAATGTAGCTGGCACAGACATTCTTCCAGGAGGAGGACCCAACGCAGTGGGAGCCGCAGAGATAGAGACAGGACTGAGGATCAACGCCTTTTCAACGGTATTCTCCTCATCCGAAGCCATTAAGGAACGGGATAGGGCATCCGCCTTGGTGTTAAGAGTTCCAGCCCGGTACTTAATGACAAACGAAAATCGAGCAAAGAAGAGCACCCATCTTGCTTGATGGGGATTCAAGCACTGGGCCGTCTTGAGATACAGTAAATTCTTGTGATCCGTGAAAATCGTAATTAGGTGTTTAGCACCTTCCAGAAGATATCTCCATTCTTCTAAGGCAGATTTTATTGCCAACAGCTCTTTATCTCCAATGGTGTAATTTAATTCAGCAGGGGAGAACTTGCGAGAATGGAAACCACATGGATGTAACTTCCCATCTGGAGCGTACTGTGAAAGGACGGCACCTATGCCTACCGTAAAAGCATCAACCTCCAGAAAGAATGGTTTTAGAAAGTCTGGCTGCTGAAGTACCGGAGCGGTCATAAAGGCTGCCTTCAACTGAGCGAATGCTGCTACAGCTTCAGAGGACCAATGGCTTGGGTCAGCCCCTTTCTTGGTTAGAGCAGTAATAGGCGCCACAATAGTAGAGAAACCCCTTATGAATTTCCGGTAGTAATTTGCGAACCCTAGAAATTGTTGCACTGCTTTCAAGGAAAGAGGCTGAGTCCAGTCCCGAATGGCAGAAAGTTTCTCCGGATCCATACGCAACTCCGTACCTGAAAAAATGTAGCCCAGAAATGGAATAGAAGGAACCTCAAAGGTGCACTTGGAAATCTTTCCATAAAGATGGTTCTCTCGCAGCCGAAGGAGTACCTCCTTAACTTGTATTCTGTGCTCAGAGAGATTCTTCGAAAATATCAGGATGTCATCCAAATATACTACCACATTTAGGTATAACATGTCCGGAAAGACTTCATTAATGAATCCCTGGAAGACGGCGGGGGCGTTGCTGAGGCCAAACGGCATTACCAGGTACTCATAATGCCCGTCCCTAGTATTGAAGGCCGTCTTCCATTCGTCCCCTTGTCGGATACGTATCAAGTTATAAGCTCCCCTTAGATCGAGCTTAGTGAAGACTCGAGCTCCGCGAACTCTATCGAAAAGCTCCGTGATGAGCGGCAGAGGATACTTATTCTTAATGGTGACTTCATTTAGACCTCGATAATCGATACATGGCCTCAGGCCTCCATCTTTTTTCTTCACAAAGAAGAAGCCTGCTCCCGCTGGGGAAGTAGAGGGGCGAATGAATCCCTTCTGCAGATTAGACTTGATATATTCTGACATGGCTTGAGTCTCAGGTACTGACAAAGGATAGGTTCGACCTCGAGGTGGCATTTTCCCCGGAATGAGCTCAATAGGACAGTCCCAGGGTCTATGCGGTGGTAACTTATCAGCCGCCTGTTCCGAGAAGACATCTGTAATCTCCTGATAAGCCTCTGGAATAAGCTCTACGTCCGACTTTGATGATGCGCGAAGCGGGTAGACAGGAGTAAGACAATTCGAGTGACAGAATGGACTCCAAGAAATTATCTGTGTCGACCTCCAGTCGACGTGAGGGTTGTGAAGCTTGAGCCAGGGAATACCAAGGACGAGATCGTGAGACATCTCCTGAATCACAAGGAACTCCAGATGTTCTTGGTGCAAAGCTCCCACTTGCAGCTTGATTGGCATGGTATGACTTGTAATCAGAGCATTGGGAATTTGGGTACCATTAATAGCAGTTATCGCAATAGGTCGTTCGACCGACTGTAACTTCAAACCCAGATTCTGGGCGCAGGAAAGGGAAATAAAATTCCCCGCAGCTCCTGAGTCCAACAGTGCCTTAACGGTTTTGACTTCAGACTCAGAAGACAGAGATACAGAAAGTAGACAGTCCACTGCCGGAGAAGATTGAGAAGTTCTTGACTTCTCCAGAACAAGCTAGGACTGCCCGTTTCCCGGGCGAGACTTGCAAAACTTGAGGAAATGATCCGCGGCTCCACAGTAGAGGCAAAGTCTACCTTCACGCCGACGCTGACGCTCTTCTGGGGACAGCCGAGACCGATTAATCTGCATGGATTCGTCTGGACTGGAATTAACTGTCTGCTTAGAAGGAAGAGATCGGAGTCTCAACCGGTCTGACCGACTACGTTCACCACCTCGTTCCTGCATATGAAGATCCACCTTTACACAGAGTGAGATCAACTGTTCCAAGGAATCTGGCAGATCTCTTGTAATCAATTCATCTTTTAAAGATCCGAGAGCCCGTTCCAAAAAGCAGCCCGAAGGGCATCATTATTCCAGCTCAGTTCAGAAGCTATAGTTTGAAAGTGAATTACATACTGTCCCACTGTACGAGAGCCTTGTCGAACTCGGAGCAAGTCAGCTGAGGCAGCAGTCGTCCTGCCAGGCTCATCAAAGATCCTTCGGAATGACGCCAAGTAGTTGGAATAACTAGAAACTAACGGATCTGATCGCTCCCACAACGGTGACACCCACTCCAACGCTGAACCCTCAAGCAAAGAGATAATGTATGCCACTTTTGACCGATCAGTAGGGAAGTTGTGTGAGAGGAGTTCGAAATGTACCTCACACTGATTGAGGAATCCACGGCAATTGTTCGGATTCCCGTTATAACGAGGAGGAGTGGGAAGCTGAAGGCGTGACCTGGATCCAGACAAGGAGGAAACATTGCCAGAGACAACCACTGGAGCGGATACTGGAACTGGAGCTGGAACCACTGAAGCCAGCGAAGTCTGGAGTTGATCCAGCCGGCCAGATAACTCCTGGAGATAATGCATCACCTGATTCTGTGCTGCTTCCTGACTCTGTACTCGGGAAACTAGGTCCTGCATGGCGCTTGCCTCTGGGTTCCGATTCCCCGGGTCCATGTGGCCTGAGTATACTGTCACTGGCCTAGGCTGAGGGTGTTGTGAACTCGGGGATTCTTCCGATGGTTGGGAAGAGGAACCACAACTGAGCTGGAAAAGGGAAGGCCTAATATAGGATTTCCTCATACAGGACGCTGACAGTGGAGTTTGATGAAATTTTAAAGAGCTTTATTGCAGAGGGAAACAACTTAAAGTCAAATGCCAAAAAAGGAATAAATGAGGGAAATGTCCAGACCCACTGAAGGGTTATGTGAGCAGTATTAGAGATGCTGGTAATTGAAGAAACTGTGGGTGATGTTTAAAAGTCACTGATAACTTGTGGAACTTATAAATGGTGATTAATAGCACAGATGGTTGAAGAACTCGTGAGCGGTGACAGAGACGCTGATGATGTGAAGAACTGAAGTGCAAGGGTTTAAGACGCTGTTTGATTTGTAGAACTTGAGAACGGAGACTGAGACGCTGATGATGTGAGGAACTGAAGTGCAGGGGTTTTAGACGCTGTTGATTTGTAGAACTTGAGAACGGAGACTGAGACGCTGATGATGTGAGGAACTGAAGTGCAGGGGTTTTAGACGCTGTTGATTTGCAGAACTTGAGAACGGTGATTTAGGCCCGCAGCCACGCTGATTCCCAGAAGCACTGGTGAGTGGAATGCAGAGAGATTTACCGGCCGCTGAATACACTGGAACCGGTGCAGTGAACTGGCAGCTGGAAACGCCGGGGACACTAGAATACAACTGCAGAGATCCTTGCTGGGAACAAGAGCGCTGGCATCTACGTCAGGGAAGACGATACTCAGGCACTGAAGCTCTGTCCGGCGTCTGACTTTGAATCTCCCGCCAGCGCTGGATTGGCGGAGCAGTCTGATGACGTCACCTGCCCCCCGTCCACGTGATGCTGGGTGTCATGGCGGCGCCCATGCCCCGGAGAACCGCCGGGAGCCGCGCCAGCCAGACGCCAGAGCCCGTGGCCCACTGAAGGCAAAGGCCGCAACACCGACGAGCAGACACGCAGGGGTAAGCGCGGCGAACGCCGCCTCTGATGTGTGAAAATTTAATTATTTCCTTTTAACTTCCCCCTTGGTGCTGGACATGCCCACTATCTGGAAAGTCTTGGGGGGAGGGTGCTGCTGCCATGGCCCATGGCTAGACCTTACACCTCTGGTGCTGCCCATGTGGGGCCACTAGTACAAATTTTTCCAGGGCCGCTTTTTGTTTCCAATCTGCCCCTGCCGCTGTCAGTATATTGATGCAGGCATCCTGGCCACCAGTAATTCATACTGAACCCGTATATACTACAGCCAGGTAGGAGAGTGAAAAACAGAGGAGGATCCTGTGCAGGGGGGAGGGAGGAGGTAGGATGTGCACTGCATACCATATTAAATAGGGCGGGTTCAACCCTGGGCTTGATAGACAGCAGTCAAAACTACTTTAGATGGTATTTTGAAGTAAACACACAAAACAAATAAGCTTGTGCTGCCTAAATCCCATACTATACTTAGTACCAGCTCCATTGCAATATAAATGCCATATGTGTATACAAAACAAAAAGACAGTTTTTGGACAATTTGGCTTCCAGTGCGAGCATTAAAAAAATGCCCCCCCACCCCATCCCTAGATATTAAAAAACGTGCCTCTCCCATAGACATAATAGAAAACCATTTTGCAGATGCCAAAGGCCGCACGGCTCACCCGACTCAAGAAACAGCATTGCTTATACTCTTAACACATGAACCAGTTGACTCCTTTAGCTAAAGTGTGTCCACATTACCACTCACCTGGTTCTGTTCTTTGCGCTTTAAAGTTCTCTTTTTGCTGGTTTTGGTGAATTCCAAGATGCCACATAGTCACTAATGAATGTGGGCAGGTAGGAAAGGGGGATGGCATATAGTTTGGCATCCCATCCAGCAGAGTAGCGTGTCCATGGGTGACAAGCGGTCAGTGCATGCTCCATGCAGTTTGTTACTTGGAAGATTTTGGAAGAGCCTGAATTAGTCATATCTTCCATATTCTGTAGCCCTATGCACATACAATATAATACATCACATCATTATCAATTTACAAGTATCACTATATACAGTATCCACAACTATATGCCTATTCAAATGTATGACAGCGTAGGCATCTTATACAAAATACAAGTAACCAGCATTTGCAAATGTGACTAAAATGTACATTTTTTGTTACTTATTTTAAGGCGCGTTATTACAAAAGAGTCACATTGTTATAGACATTTAAAGATTGGAAAGAAAATAGTAAGAAATTCATAGATTTAAAAAAAATAACTCACCTAATTTAGAAATTATCGCACATTACATTTTACATAATGAATTTAAAATGAATGAATTAATATGGCAGTTTTCATGTAAACAAATATTTATATACTAGGTGATTCATCGCGCCCTACGGGCGCTCTTCACACCGTCGTTTGGGGCTACGCCCCATTAACCCCTGCACACCTTTGGACATACGCAGACCGGTAGATAACAGAATCAGAAACACAGGGCAGTATAGAGGGCATACAGAAATGGTGTCTGGTTGAGAAAAGATAGAGAGGCGTAGGGGGGGGGGGGGGGGGAGAAAGGGAATGTACAGAAATGCGTGCGATCGGTAAAGGATAGGGAGAGTCAGGATGGTAGGGAGAGGATAAAGAGAGGGAAGGTGTTAGGGTGTGTACACACGGTGAGATCCCTGCTATGTTCGATTTTGACTATGCGATTTCCCTTGAACTCCCCCAGAGCCCAGATAGCACAGATAGTACAGATTTTGACAATCTGTGCTTGAGATTTTGTCTATGTACGATTTTGACTAAGTGCCAATTTTGACTATACTTTGTACTAGATTGTACACTAGATAGTCAAGATTGACTTGCCTGCACAGTCTATCTAGCCTTACGATACCGACCCCACGGGAGCGCGCATCGGGATCGAATCTGTATCGCAAGCTGCCTAGCACTATGAGATATGCACTAACTTTTCATAAGATTTTGACTATATAGTCAAAATCTCACAGATTTATCTCACCGTGTGTACACACCCTAAGACAGAAAATACTGTTGCAAGAGGCTAAGACCCGTTAACCCCTGCACGGGCTTCAGCTGTGCTATAATTGCTATTATATGGAGTTTTACCTGCAAAAACGTTTATGCTATTGGGTAAATATTGCAAGGGGGAAGGGCGTGCGATTGTCAAGGGGGCGTAGCCCTTTGTGAGGGCGTAAAGAGTGGCCGCAGGGCACAATGAATAACATAGTGTAGTATATACTGCTAGTGTATGCAGCGCAGCTTATACACACAGTGGCCATAGGTATCAGAGCCGCGTATACACACAATGGACACAGCTGGCTGAGCTGCTTATACACACAATGGCCACAGGTAACGGAGCCACGTATCCACACAGTGGCCAGAGGTAGCAGGGCAGCTTATACACACAATACCCACAGGTAGCAGAGCCGCTTATACACACAATACCCACAGGTAGCAGAGCCGCTTATACACACAGTGCCCACAGGTAGCAGCGCAGCTTATACACACAGTGGACACAGGTATCAGAGCCACGTATCCACACAGTGGCCAGAGGTAGCAGGGCAGCTTATACACACAATACCCACAGATAGCAGAGCCGCTTATACACACAGTGCCCACAGGTAGCAGAGCCGCTTATACACACAGTGCCCACAGGTAGCAGAGCCGCTGATACACACAATGCCCACAGATAGCAGAGACGTTGATACACACAGTGCCCACAGGTAGCAGAGACGTTGATACACACAATGGACCCCGGTAGCAGTGCCACTTCTTCACACAATTCCCATAGGTAACAGAGGCACTTATACACACAGTGGCCACAGGTAGCTGAGCCGCTTATACACACAATGGCCACAGGTAGCAGCACCACTTATACACACAATGGCCACTTTTAGCAGCACCGCTTATACACACAATGGCCACTGGTAGCAGTGTCACTTATACACACAATGGCCACAGGTAGCAGCACCACTTATACACACAATGGCCACAGGTAGCAGTGGCGCTTAAACACACAATGGCCACAGGTAGCAGTGTCACTTATACACACAATGGCCACTGGTACCAGAGCCGCGTATACACACAGTGACCACAGGGAGCTGTGCCACTTATACACAATGGCCACAGGTAGCAGTGTCGCTTAGACACATAATGGACACAGTATAACTTTTTTTTATTAATCCAATGTCCATTGGTACCAACTATACTCACAGACGTTCAGTGTGTGTGTGGGGGGTTCAGTGAGGTGGAGGTGCCTATCCATGCCGCTGATCACCCCGATTAAGGGAATCACTTGTAGCGGCTGCGGATGGTGTCCGAGGTGCTACGTGTGGTGGAGGAGTGGGTGCGGAAGGGGGTCCAGAGGTGTTGCGGGTGGTGGAGGGGTGGGTGCAGTGGCACGGATGGCGGAAAGGGTGCAGAGGTGCTGTGGGTGGGGGAGGCGCAGGTGTGGAGGGGGCGCGGATGGGGGAGGGGGTCTGGAGGTGCTGCGGGTGGGGGAGGTGCGGGTGCGGAAGGGGAGTGTAGATGCTGTTGGTGGGGGAGGGGTGGGTGCGGAAGGCTGTGAATGAAGGAGGGGTCTGTAGGTGGTGTGCATGGGGGAGCGGCGATGTAGTGGGGGGTGTTTGGGGAGGTGGGGTTGCAGTGGGGGTGAGGTTGTGTGATAGGTTCTAGAAGTGCTGCGGGTGGAGGGGTGGCTGCAGGGGAGCCGTGGATGGGGTCCGGAGGTGCTGCGGGTGGGGGAGGTGTGGTAGGTCCACGAATGGGGGAAGGTGTCTATAGATGATGTGGGTGGGGGAGGGGGCCGGAGGTGCTGTGGTTGGGGGACTGACGGCTGCGGGGGTGTGGTGGGGGTTCGGATGCGCTGTGGGCAGGGGAGGGGGCGGGGGGTGCTGCAGGTGTGGGTGCTATGGGTGGGGAAGGAAGCGGGAGTGCCGCTGGTGGGAGGGGGATGTGGTGGATGCTGTGGGTGGGAGGGGGGGCATGTGCAGCGGTTGGGGGGCAGATGTGGTGGATGCTGTTGGTGCGGCGGGTGGAGTGGAGGATGCAGGGGTGTAGCGGGGGGGAGAGGCGGGTATGGGGGTGCGGGGGTGCCGCGGGTGGGGGAGGGGTGGTGAATGCTGTGGGTGCTACGGGTGGGGGAGGGGCATGTGCCTCGGGTGGGGGCGGATGTGGTGGATGCTGTGTGTGCCGCGGGGGGGGTGGAAGGTGCGGGGGGGAGAGGTGGGTATGGAGATGGGTTGGGGGAGGGAAGGGTGCGGGGGTGTAGCGGGGGGAGAGGTGGGGGAGGTGCGGGAGGGGTGGGGGGTTTGCGGGTTGTGGGTGATACGGGTGGAGGAGGGGGCAGGAGTACTGCGGGTGGGGGAGGGGTATGTGCGGGGGACGGATGTGGTGGGTGCCGTGGGTGGAGGAGGGGCGGGGGGTGCTGCGGGTGGGGGCGGGAGTGCCAATTGGTGTGGGAGGGGTGGAGGGTGCTGCGGGTGCTACGGGTGGCGTAGGGGGTGCGAGGCTGATGTTGCTGGTGGGGGGCGGATGTGGTGGATACTGTGGGTGCCGCGGGTGGGGGAGGAGCAGGGGGTGCCGCGGGTTGTGGGTGCTACGGGTGGGGGAGGGGTGTGTGCTGTGGGTGGGGATGGATGTGGTAGGTGCCGCGGATAGGGTGGAAGGTGCGAGGGTGTAGCAGGGGGGAGAGGTGGGTATGGGGGTGGGGTGGGGGAGGTGCGAAGGTGCTGCGGGTGGGGGAGAGGGCAGGAGTGCAGCACGCGGGGGAGGGGCGTGTGCCGCGGGTGGGGGGCGGATGTGTTGGATGCTGTGGGTGCCGCGGGTGGGGGAGGTGCGGGTGGGGTGGAGGGTGCGGGGGAGAAGTGGGTATGGGGGTGGGGGAGGTGCAGCTGCGGGGTTGTGGTGGGGTTTGGATGCGCTGCGGGCAGGGGATGGGGTGCTGCGGGTGTGGGTGCTATGGGTGGGGGAGGGGGTGGGAGTACCGCGGGTGGGGGGCGAATGTGGTGGATGCTGTGGGTGCCGCGGGTGGGGGAGGGGCGGGGCATGAATGGTGGAGGGAGCGGTGGTGTATGGGGGGAGAGGTGGGTATGGGGGTGCCGCGGGTGGGGGAGGGGTGGTGTTAGCTACGGGTGGGGGAGGGGCATGTGCCGCGGGTGGGGGGGATATGGTGGATGCTGTGGGTGCAGTGGGTGGGGGAGGGGCAGGTGGGGTGGACGGTGCGGGGGTGTAGCGTGGGGGGGAGGGGGTGTTGTGGGTTGGGGAGGGAGTGCAGCGGGCGGGGGAGGGGCTTGTGCCGCGAATGGGGGGCAGATGTGGTGGATGCTGTGGGTGCTGTGGTTGGGGAAGGTGCAGGGGGGAGGTGCAGGGGTGCGGGGGTTTAGGGGGGGGGTACGGGGTGGAGGAGGGGCGGGGGTGCCACGGGTGTGAGAGGTGGGGGGCGGCGCGGTTTGTGGGTGCTACGGGTGGGGGAGGAGGCGGGAGTGGTGTGGGTGGGGGAGGGTGGGTGCAGGACAGATGTGGTGGGTGCTGTGTGTGCTGCGGGTGGGGGAGGGGCGGGGGGTGCTGCGGATGGGTTAGGGTGCGGGAGTGCGGCGGGTGGTGCTGCAAGTGTGGGTGCTACAGGTGTGGGAGGGAGTGCCGTGGGTGGGGGAGGGGCGTGTGCGGCGGGTGGGGGAGGGGCGGGAATGCCGTGGGTGGGGGAGGGGCATCTGCTGCTGGTGGGGGAGGGGCGGGAGTGCCGCGGGTGGGGGAGGGGTGGGGTGTGTGGCAGTTGTGGGTGCTATGGGTGGGGGAGGGGGTGGGAGTGTCGCGGGTGGAGGAGGGGCGGGAGTGCTGCGAGTGGGGGAGGGGTGGGGGGTGCTGCAGATGTGTGTGCTATGGGTGGGGGGATGGGGTGGGAGTGCCGCAGGTGGGGGAGATGCGGGATTGCCGCAGAAGGGGGAGGGGCGGGGGGTGCTGCAGATGTGACTGCTATGGGTGGGGGAGGGGGCGGGAGTGCCGCGGGTGGGGGAGGGGCGGTAGTGCCGCGGGTGGGGGAGGGGCGGGGGGTGCTGCAGATGTGGGTGCTATGGGTGGGGGAGGGGCGGGAGGGCCGCGGTGGGGGAGGGGCGAGAGTGCCGCGGGTGGGGGAGGGGTTGGGGACGCTGCAGATGTGGCTGCTATGGGTGGGGGCGGTAGTGCCGCGGGTGGGGGAGGGGCGGGGGGTGCTGCAGATGTGGCTGCCATGGGTGGGGGAGGGGCGGGAGTGCCACGGGTGGGGGAGGGGCGGGGGGTGCTGCAGATGTGTGTGCCATGGGTGGGGGAGTGAGTGCCGCGGGTGGGGGGTGCTGCAGGTGTGGGTGCCGCGGGTGGGAGGGTGCGGGGCATGTGCCGCGGGTGGGGTGCGGATGTTGTGAAGTCTGTGGGTGCCGTGGGTGGGAGGGGCGCGGGGTCGGCAGTCAGTGGTCATCCACGGCATTCTCCTCCGGACTGTGCGGCAGCTGAGCAGTCACCGGCTGCAGTGTCACCAGGGTGCAGGGAGTGTACGGGGAGTGAGCGGAGATTGGGAGGGGACTCGGTGGGGATGGGCGGACCGAGGGAGGGGACTGTTCCTGGCCTGCATCCAGCCACCCAGATCCCAAATATGTGACTGTGACTCCGCCCAGCGTTAGCAAATGAGTCACAAAGTCACAGATCTGGGCTATTATATAGGAGATGGGTTTCAAGTTACACAAAGCCATGCACTAGATGTTATAAAATTGTACTGTATATCTTTGATATATCTCAACTTTGGACCCATCATTTGCTGGTCGTGAGCAGTGGTGGCTCCAGAGGCACTGGTCGTGACTCGTGAGTGTGCAAAACTTCATAGATAACTCTAAAGGCCCATACACACTGGGCGATTTTGAGCTCAAAATAGCTCACTTTTGGCATTTTGAGTGATGCACGCTCCCGCATCATCGCTGGCCGCCGCCGTGCATTGGTCTGTTTGTACAGCCGAATGAAGCACTTTTCACAGTCTCCTATTGGGGAGAGTGCTTCACCTGCCCGCCCTCGCCCCCCCCAAGAACATCGCTGGCACAGGGAAAGTAGCTCAGTGTCTATGCACTTAGCTATTTTTCTGCCAGCGATGTTCACGATCATCGCTGTGCATACACGCAGGGCAAAAACGTCCAGTGTGTGTGTATACACCTTAAGTGTTGTATCTGGTGTTGCTAGACTTTATTTTTCCTATGACTTTCTACTCTCAACAACCCACAGGTCTCACGTTCTCTGTCCCCTTTTTTATGCCCTACTGTAGTTCAACCAGTTGACAATGTTCCTTGGGGACAAACAGTGGCACTACTGTACAATACATTCATTGGTGGTTTTGAATTGTATGAGGGAAAAGGTCACTTGTTGCATGAGTCTTCAAACAGTACTCTTGCTGTGCATTATAGGCAGGGAAGCAGGGTCTCTTACCTTGGAGGTCAAACATAATAGGGGCATGGGCCACACTAATTGAGTATAGGTGCACATTTGGGACGTAAGTACTTATGAAGAACAACATGTGGGGCACAGAAGGGGTGAAGAACATGCTTGTCTATTCTTCCACAAGTGCTGAGAGACTCCCGATTTTTCAGGCAGTCCCCTGCATCCATGAAAAAAAGGGAAGATCTCCCACTACCCAACTACTTCCTAGAGCAGTGGGCAGGATGAGAAGATTTTATGGGGAATTGCGGTCCGATATGAGGGGCGGGGCTTAATAGCGCAAATCACAGTCTGACCCCCAAGGTGCAAGCAGCGTCTCCTCTCTGGGCTTCTCCGGGATAGGAGACTTTAAAGGTAGGCACATATAGTACAGAAGCTATGGATGAGCAATGTACAGTATGGACAATATACAGTACAGTATTGGTTAAACATCAAAAAGTCTCGGTAAGACTCTATTTTATCTGAATTGCACTTTTATATCTCTTTATTGCACACTTTCTGCATGAAAACAGGGCTGTCCTCATAAATTTGGTTTACAAAATCCCAGATAAGTCACGCCTCTCGCCTGCTTATCAGGGCTAATTGGATAGCCCCGATCAACACAGTAATTTACAGCAGCTAATTGGTTTCCCCCCTTAGTATGCCTCTATAACATTTGTGAAACCCAAGTACTATATCTATAAAATCAAAGGTGGTACATGATTTTGACATTCAAATGGTCTGAACACGGTCGCAAAGTTTACATTAGAACATGTCAACATTCACTATATTGACGTTTATTTATTATTTATTACCAGTTATTTATATAGCGCACACATATTCTGCAGCGCTTTACAGATAATATTTGCTCATTCACATCAGTCCCTGCCCCAGTGGAGCTTACAATCTATATTCCCTACCACATGTACACGCAGACACATTCACGCCTAGGGTAATTTTGTTGAGAGCCAATTAACCTACCAGTATATTTTTGGATTGTGGGAGGAAACCGGAGTACCCGGAGGAAACCCACGCAAGTACGGGGAGAATATACAAACTCCACACAGTTGGGGCCATGGTGGGAATCAAACCCATGACCTCAGTGCTGTGAGGCAGTAATGCTAACCATTACACCATCCGTACTGCCCAAACGTTGGAGTTATGTACACATGTTCAACATGTTGTCATTATTCATGTCAATGGTGAGAATGATTACAACACTATCTAACCCTGGCCGTAACTGCAGCCTAACTCTAAAACCTAACACTGACATTCCCAACCCATGCAAAAAGACATGCATAATGCCAACATTATGAACATGTTGACATTCTAAATTAAGTTATAAACATTGGGGGTAATTCAGACCTGATCGCTAGGCCGCGTTTTCGTACAGCCTGAGATCAGGTCTAAACTGTGCATGCGTATGCACCTCAATGCGCAGGCTCATCGCACAGGTACAAAGCGGATCGCTGCTCAACGATGGCTTTGTACGAAGAATGTACGAAGAATGCATTCGACGAGCAATCGCAAGGAGATTGACAGAAGAAGGCGTTTGTGGGTGGCAACTGACCGTTTTATGGGAGTGTTTGGAAAAATGTAGGCAGGGAGGGTTCCTGACATCAATTCTGGTCCCGGACAGGCTGATGTGATCGCAGTGGCTGAGTAAGTCCTGGGCTGCACAGAGACTGCACAAAATCTGTTTGTACAGCTCGGCTGCAC
The DNA here is from genome assembly GCF_028390025.1 of Pseudophryne corroboree. NCBI lineage: Eukaryota > Metazoa > Chordata > Amphibia > Anura > Myobatrachidae > Pseudophryne > Pseudophryne corroboree. The sequence goes on along the minus strand of NC_086445.1, from coordinate 235,641,572 downwards.
ATGCGTTCGCACACTTGCACAGCTAAAATACACTCCCCCAGTAGGCGGCGACTAACTGATCGCAGCAGTGCAAAAATCACCTGCTAGCGAACAGGTCTGAATTAGGCCCATTGTGAATGTCAAGATCCAGAACCATTTGACATTACAGTGTCGACATTGGGAACAACAACAATATGACGGAATACTTAAAAATACACTAGTTCTATACCTCTGTGAATTATCGCTACTGAATGATCCAGAAACAAAATTGCACTAATTTATCTTTCTTTCTGATGGGATAATGGAAATACAGTAAGTTGGGATAGAAAAACAGACAACAGTTCAAAAGATAAAGCTATAGGTCCCCACGGCTTGTATCTACCTTCATCAGTGTAACATTAATCCACTGTTTTGTTGATTTTTGTGAGAAATCGAGGAACCACTTTTATTTACACTACTTTATTACATTATTTTAAGTTCATTTACTCTTTTATTTAAATCCATTTTTTTTACTTTACTGTATCAGGAATGACTCTGCTGAGACAAATAAAGCTTTCATTGGACTTTGATAACATACCTTATAACACAATAGTTCACTATAAAGAATTGGAAGATGTCCTATTTTCTCCATATGCCCCAGCAGCTTTGCTTCATTTACAAAGATCTAGTATCCCTTCAGATATTTGGGAACACATATTTTGCGGTGACACTTATGTTTCCTGGTGGGCCATTACTAAAAAATGATCTAGAGATTATTCGGTGTCTGTTTACATTCCTATTTGGGGTAATCATAGTTGCCACCAAAGTTTTACCAAACTTGTAATCTCAGTCTACGTGTACTTCTGCACATTTTAATAATAATAATAATAATAATAATAATAATAATAATAATAATAATAATATTTATATAACACTTTTCTCCTTATAGGACTCAAAGTGCTTTACATTTGTCTTTACAGCTCAAAATACAAAACAAGCTTAACAGTAGACAGTAGTGAAACGCTTGAGTAAATAGTCTTTAGTGTATTTTTGAAGGATTCTAGGGTGGAGGCTTCTCGAACTGTACGGGGAAGAGAGCTTGTTGTCTGGACGGAACCCGCTGACTCATACTTATTGTCACACACATACTTTGATAGATATAATGCTCTCTACAATATTGATTTTTTTTTTTAAATGAAAAAATGGGAGATTTATATCATCACCCTACCTGCCTCTACACAAACCACTGTAAGATCTGGTTTGCAGTTAATGGCTGATGGTTTTTCAATCAATGACAGAGGGCCAATAGTTTTTCTCCAACTATGGTAGCTATGTTTTTGTGCAGCTCTCTTCACTCCAGCTATACCCACCACTGATCAGGGGGGCAGACATAGAAGGACCTTGGATGAGGATGATGGGGTTTATAATCAGTGCTGACATCTCAGACTATATCCTCTATTTTGCAGGAGAAATAAACAGGAGAGAAGTCCTATCCTCTGTCTGGATGTCCCTTTCTTTCCAGCTGTAATGAGCTAAGAGTGACTCTCCCAACCCATTCAGGAGGCAGCATACTGTTCCTTTTACAAGCTTCTGGAGCAGGATATGTTCAGCATTCCGGCTGTCGGGATGCCTGCAATCATATGGCTGATGCCGGAATCCTATATATTGGTAGATGCTCAATTAGCTTAGTGATATCATTCAGGTGCTCGAAAGGGAGGGGTATTTCTAAGCAAGAAAAAAAGGCATTTGTTTCCCCCAGCACCCTGAATGATAACCGTAACCAGATATAAATTCCACATGATAACAGAATTCAGAGATCTTCGTTACACATATTTGCGCAAATGTGTGAATAAGCCCCAAAGCCGCATCAAGGCGTCTGTGTATATTTGGGGTCCCTAGCGCTATATCTAGGTGCAGGGTGTGGCACCCCAAAACACCAGCATAAGCCAGAAAGCCCAGCGTAGCATACCAGTGAAAAAACTATAGTGTTAATAAATTAGTATTTAGGAAGCCGAAGCTATAGAGAAAGTGATACAAAAATGAAATGCAATTAAAATAGAGAAATAGTGTTAAGAAATTAATGTGAAAAGTGTTAATAGAATGTAAAGGTATGCCACACTAAGGCCATCCAGCTCAGCCAGTCCAGAGGCACCACACCTCATACCTCCATTACCCCAATCTGGGTCTAAGATTAACCAGCAAGGAGCCACATGATAATGGCTCCTTACTACAATATGTCTAAGCTAAGAGCTACCTACCTTGGAGCAACCCCATAATGCTCCCTGTGGCATGTCAGGGCCTGCACCTCCTCCTAATGCAGGAACCTCTCTGCCTCTCACAACAAACATATATATTGGTAGATGCTCAATTAGCTTAGTGATATCATTCAGGTGCTCGAAAGGGAGGGGTATTTCTAAGCAAGAAAAAAAGGCATTTGTTTCCCTCAGCACCCTGAATGATAACCGTAACCAGATATAAATTCCACTTGATAACAGAATTCAGAGATCTTCGTTACACATATTTGCGCAAATGTGTGAATAAGACCCAAAGCCGCATCAAGGCATCTCTGTATATTTGGGGTCCCTAGCGCTATATCTAGGTGCAGAGTGTGGCATCCCAAAACACCAGCATAAGCCAGAAAGCCCAGCGTAGCATACCAGTGAAAAAACTATAGTGTTAATAAATTAGTATTTAGGAAGCCGAAGCTATAGAGAAAGTGATACAAAAATGAAATGCAATTAAAATAGAGAAATAGTGTTAAGAAATTAATGTGAAAAGTGTTAATAGAATGTAAAGGTATGCCACACTAAGGCCATCCAGCTCAGCCAGTCCAGAGGCACCACACCTCATACCTCCATTACCCCAATCTGGGTCTAAGATTAACCAGCAAGGAGCCACATGATAATGGCTCCTTACTACAATATGTCTAAGCTAAGAGCTACCTACCTTGGAGCAACCCCATAATGCTCCCTGTGGCATGTCAGGGCCTGCACCTCCTCCTAATGCAGGAACCTCTCTGCCTCTCACAACAAACATATATATTGGTAGATGCTCAATTAGCTTAGTGATATCATTCAGGTGCTCGAAAGGGAGGGGTATTTCTAAGCAAGAAAAAAAGGCATTTGTTTCCCCCAGCACCCTGAATGATAACCGTAACCAGATATAAATTCCACTTGATAACAGAATTCAGAGATCTTCGTTACACATATTTGCGCAAATGTGTGAATAAGACCCAAAGCCGCATCAAGGCATCTCTGTATATTTGGGGTCCCTAGCGCTATATCTAGGTGCAGAGTGTGGCATCCCAAAACACCAGCGTAAGCCAGAAAGCCCAGCGTAGCATACCAGTGAAAAAACTATAGTGTTAATAAATTAGTATTTAGGAAGCCGAAGCTATAGAGAAAGTGATACAAAAATGAAATGCAATTAAAATAGAGACACCACTCAGGAGACAGGTGCTGGATCACTGACAGCCGACATCCAGAAGGTGAGTATCAGAGTTCAGGCTAAGGGTCAGGGCCTGGGGGGGGGAGGAGAGAGAGTTAGGGTTAGGCACTATGGGTGAGGGTTAGGGTTAGGCACTAGGGGGGGTTAGCCTTAGCTGCCACTCGCTGAGGGTTAAATGTAGTCACCAACCCCCCTAGGGTAAGCCCTAGCTGCTACCCCCTAAGCACTAGTGTCGGGATGCCGCTGCTGGTTATGTGGAACTTTTAGAGATAGTTTAGCATAACTGAGACTGCAGGTCTGCTTGGCACACATGCAAACCATCAAGAGCTCAAACCATTGCAGGTTTTCCAGTAAGGGTTGCCTACCATTGATGGGCCAATGACAATGGTAGCCCCTTCAATTTGCAACCCAGTACAGTCTCAGTCAACATCTAATTCAGGATCCAGTTAACAAACAAGAACAGCTAAATTGAAACAGACCTGACTTCCTTTCCTTATATTGCCACCTACTGTTGTAAACAAGTAATAACAACACAGGCCTAGTGACAGTAAACAAAGTCACTACATTTCCTGACTCATGCAATCTGCTGTACTGTATTTACACATTGAGTAGCCTCATAAGATTGTTGGAATCAAATGCATTTAGTTTCAGTCCAGATTTAGCAGTAATGCAGCGCATCTAAAGTGGTGAAGAATGTTGTTTATACTTATCTCTAAATATGTAAATATCATTAGCTGTACAGGTCAATATTGTCTTGTTTGTTAGAGAAGATATGTACTGAAGATCAATTTTGACCGATTTTGTGTATTTCCACAGATTTTGGTATATTTAGCAAATTGGCATAAATCATCCAAAACATCAACTTGCGTTCGAAGTTGAACACCGGAAAAACACCAATGTTTTCTTATAGGACTCATTGCAAATCAGTGATTTACTAACAGTCGGTTTGTATAATCGTCCTAAATATTGATTGAAAATCGAACACAAAATTGACCAAATAGACTAGTTAGTGTTAGTGACAGGCATTTCATTTACTTCTAAAATACATTCTCTTGCCGAAACCTTCATTATGATGCCTATAAAAGTAAAAATGACGGATACTTTGCAGATGTTTTTGCAATTAAGAGATTATTGGTAATTTTAGCAATGCTGCTTGCAGCACTTACCTTCATGCAGAGTGATTGACAGACAGGCAACATTTATGGGTGTTAATGGGGGATTGGCTGTTTCGGGGGCTTGTCACTGGCTGCATCTGCAAATCCGTACTCAAACAGCGTGGCTCTGGTGTCAGTGTTTAGGCTGCCATGCTGCATGGCCATTAATTTACTTGAGCTGATGATTATAAGATCTGCATGTGCAATGTGATTGTGAAAGCAGTTGCTGTGCCTTTGCGATGGCTCTGGTGTGGGTGTCTCTCTACTTTTCAGGGAGTGTGGATTAAAAGATTGACAGTGTTTAGATCAGGCATTCCCAACCTCAGTCCTCAAGGTATACTAACAGTCCAGGTTTATCGATATCCATGCTTGAGCACAGGTGGCTTCAGTAGCCAATTTATCACTAGGCAACACAAGCGGGTGCCTAGGGCTCAGAGATTCCCAGGGGCCCGCCCACATGCTTGCCCATCTGCTTGCTTGCTACTATTACTGGCCTGCTGCTGACCACTGCCTTTGGCCAGCACGCTTGCTAGCTACTGCCGCAACACCGCCGTAAAGTGAGAGGGAAGCACGATTCCTGTGCATCAGGAAGCACCACATCAAGGAGACCTGCTGTATTCTGTACAGACCCCGGCTTCAGGAATTAGTGACTGACACACTCCAGACCCCAGCAGAATCTGCTACGACTAAGGAAAGGTAATGATCGCTGCAGTGTCTCCCTTACTAACCCTGAGCAGTTACTGTGTACTTTGTACACGCTTCTGGTTATATTTTTATTTATTTAATATTTTTTTTCATTTTATATTTACTTTCAAAATTAAATGTATTTCCTTTTACAATCAAACAATCACTTCCAACTTTTTACACTTTTGAGGACTTGCTTCATTTTATCGGCACTTGGCAGCTGCTATTCACAATCTTGGGAGTGCAGGGATTACTAGTGTAATTTACACTGGTTGTTGCATGTTGTCAGGGACAGACAGGGCTGCTTCACAGCCCTAGTATGTTAGTGCATGCACACCTGAGCACACCCCTATCTATCTGTAAGCTAGGCACCACAGGGTGCAGGGGTCAACAGACAGCCAGGAAGCTGTGTTGCACACAGCCAACCCGACTCTCTATGTGGGTAGACCAGCCCAACAGGCCATCTACCCTTCTGTCATTTGCCAGAAGTGCCAGATGGCCAGTCCAGCCCAGCATGTTGTGTGTAAGTGTGTGCGTGTACACACGCAGAGTTTTGTCAATGGGCCAAGTGGTTCTTATCTGCGGTCAAATTCTATATTTCTGTGAGGGACCTGCTAGGCTGCTACAGTCAATGAGGAGCGAGGGGAAGGCACTGATATATAGTGCAGTCAAACTAGTGGCTGTAATAATAAGCATTCACTGTAATGGGTGTAATAATAAGCATTATAAATTATAATACTTATTATTACACCCATGAGAATGACTGCATATATATCAGCCCAATGATTGTAGCAGATCTCCCTGGATATCACTAAACCTGCACTGTAAGAGAACAGAGGCTGGGAATGTCTGGTCTAGACAGACAGTAAATAGTTGAATCCAGATGGTCGATAATCGATAGGTTAACAGTGCCAAAAGTTCAACAGTTACATGGTCAACATGCAGAGGGTCAAAAGGTCAACATAAAAAAGGTGGAAACATCTTTTTTGCATTATTTTAAACCTAATCTTAACCATAATCCTAACCCACCCCTAGTGCTTAACCCTAACCCAACCCCTGGCGCCTAACCCTCCCCATAGTGCATAACCCTAACACTTCCCCTAGTGTCTAACTCTAGCCCTCCCTCTAATGCCTAACCCTGAACCCATCTAGTACCTAACCCTAACCATCCCATTCCACAGCCTATTCCTTACTGTCCCCCAAGTACCTTACCTAACTGTCCTGTCCAGCAGCCTAACCCTAACCCTCCCCCAAGTGTCTAACCCTGACTTTAACACTAACCGTAAAAAGCAGGGAAAATTACGTGCCAACCTTTTTTGTGTCATCCATTTGCATGCTGACCTCTTGACCCTGTTGGCCTAAGTCCATGTTGATCATTTAACTGTTGAGCTTTTGACCCTGTCGATCTTTCTATCCTGTTGACCTATTGACTGTCGACACCCTCAAACAGTGACAGGCTGCAGCTTATGGGACACTGCAAACCAAAATTAGCAGAACCCCAGCATCTTCTTGCATGTGGTATGTGTTCCAATAGAAAATCAGTGGCAGTCAATTTTTGGTCAATTTTATGTCTATTTGCAGTCGATTTCGAATGGAACTGACAAGAACCGACTGACTTTAGACTACAAAAATAAAATCATTCAATATCGACATTGGATTTAAAAATAAAAACGTTCAACATCGACATTGGTTTTAAAATATATTTTAAAATCGTCTGTTAGTAAATATGAAATTTTGATCCTGTCAAAGTTGATCGATTTAAAATCGATCTAAAATCAATCTTTAGTAAATTTACCCCATGGTGTCTTGGTAATATTCAATGAGCAAATTTTAACAGGTTAATATAACATTCTTCATTTCTCATGCAAGTAAACAACTTGATTTCAGTCTTCCTTCAATGCAATTGAGAATTAGTTTGAATAAAATCTTACATTTGTTTAAGTAATGTTCTCCGTATATCTCTTTGGTCTCAGTTGGCACAGACTCCCATTTTTCCCTCAAGTTCTTCTTAAACAAAGGCAGGTTGGCTATGGCAGTATTGAAACCACCTGGCTCAATTATGGAAACTTTAACATCAAAATCGCTAAGTTCCCGCCTAAAAGCAGAAATATGTTAGTTGTACACTACAAAAATAATCACAGATGGTGCAATCAACTCATCTCATGGATGATTATTAAACCCTGCCCCTTTGAGAATAAACACTGCTGAGATTTTGTTTTTATGACTTAGGAAAATTTTAAATACATGTAATTGTCTAATGTTGTTTTGGGAAATGTACAAAATTCTACTACTACTTCTACTACTACTACTAAGTTGTAGCCCATTGTAACATTGTAAACAATTAAATATTAGTTGTTTTCTTTTAACCAGTGATGCACAACCCGATATACTTCACGGGCCACATATGCGACTGTTTAAACTTCAAAATTGCTGCACTTGAACCTTAATTTAAATAATAAATAAGCCTGTAAGTTACCTCAGAACAGCTCACATCACTCATTGAATTGTTACATACACACTCACTAGCCCTGTCAGCACTCAATACACATACACACACCCTGGCAGCACCCAGTAAATCCACCCCTACACACACACACACTCAACGTCAGTGCTGAATAAACCCCACCACATACACACTCACCCAGCCAGCACTCATTAAACCCACCCATACACACCCTGTCAGCACCTAATAAATCCACTCACCCACACACACACACACACACACACACACACACACACACACACACACACACACACACACACACACACACACACACACACCTACTCACTCACTCACTCACTCACTCTGCCAACACACATCCTGCCAGCACTCAATAAGTTTACCACACACACTCACCCTGCCAGAACTTATTAACCCCCCCACACACAGACACTTACCTTGCCAGCACTCATTAAACCACCCCTCCCCACACACACTCACCCTGTTAGCACACAATAAATCCACCCCTCTCCCACACACACAGTCAACCTATCAGCACACAATAAATCCCCCCCCCCCCCCTCCCCCCTCCCCACACACACACACACACACCCTCAGGGTTGGACTGGCCCTACAGGGCAATCCCCCATTGGGGCCATCTGCTGGAGGCCCTGCCTCCTCCTCTAGGAACCAGGTCCCAGACTGTGCAATTGAATGATATATTATTCATATGTTACCTTATACTGCACAGGACTATGGTGTATTTTCTATTGTGCATAGCTGTTATTAATTTGGTACATATCATGCATGCTTTTCAGTCGCACTGTTGGCTGCTGAGTGATTGACAGGAATGGGGCGTTTCTGGGAGGTAACTGACCGTTTTCCGGGAGTGTGCTGAAAAACACAGGCGTGTCAGATACAAACGCAGGCGTGCCTGGGGAAACGGGGGAGTGGCTGTCTGAACGCATGGCGTGTTTGTGACGTCAAAACAGGAACTAAATAGTCTGAAGTGATCGCAAGGTAGGAGTAGGTCTGGAGCTACTCAGAAACTGCTTGAAAAAATTTAGACGCCGTTCTGCGATCTTTTTGGTCGCACTTCTGCTAAGCTAAGATACACTCCCAGAGGGCGGCGGCTTAGCGTTTGCACTGCTGCTAAAAGCAGCTAGCGAGCGATCAACTCGGGATGAGGGCCAAAGTCCCTGTCGACATACTGTAGTGACTGTTGAATTGACGAACAGTATGCATCCCGTTTTGAGTATGTCTGTGTTATGGAGGGTACACACGTAGCGATGTGTGCTTAAATTCTAAGCAATCTGACCAGATGAAGCACACATCTCTCCATGTGTATGCCCCATAGCGATAGCGAAGCACGGCCCGTGCATAACTATCGCTGACTCTAGATTGGCCTGCATGCAGGCACAATCTAGTTAGATCACTCACTTCACCGCTGGGTGAAATGAGCGTTCCTCCCCATCCCCCATCTCCCTCAGCACACAGCGCAATGTGTGCTGAGCGGGGGGAGAGATGTGTGCTGAGCGTTCTGTGCTAGATAGCTCAGAACACATCTCTGGACACATCGCTATGTGTGTACCCTGCATTAGAGATATCAATCACATTTGTTTATTAATTCTATGTTCTACATAACTAATTTGTAGTTACCGTAGTGAGTCAGAGAATGCTTCTACGCCATACTTGGAGATATTGTAACCTCCTGCAATAAGAGCCACTCTGCCTAGAATACTGGCAACATTAACGATCCTTCCTTGGGCTCTCCTGACAAGCGGCAGCAGTGTCAGTGTCACATCAATCATCCCCAGTAAATTCACGTCTAGAACCTTTATAAAATCAACCTTCTTCAGCCACCCATTCGGAGCAACTGGGCCAGTAATTCCAGCATTATTTACCAGACCCCACAGTCCTACAAAATGTATTAAGGAAGAGGTTAGTGATGTAAGAGGGACTATAGTAGTTAAAAAGATATCTTTATAATATACAGCAATAAGAACATTTTGTTAGGAACAAACAGTGATACAGTAACAGACCTGTCATAGGGAAACACTCTTAGAAGCGTATTCATCATCACTTAATTTAATTTTTTAAAGAAATTAACCCTTTATGACCCATTGCAAGTTTCCAGTGTATCCCAGTGATGACACTGGTAAAGTAGACAAATGATTTGATGCTGCATCCTAGAACACAGCTCAGATTACTACTGCAGCAGGAGGGAAAGTATAGGTTTAGAAAACCTGTGATGCTCCCCCTGTATAAATGGCTGCTGAATAGGATAAATTTACCTGTAATCCCCACAGGTGTTGCACGTATACAAAAGAGGTTTCTCCCACAGCGCTATTTAGAACAGATAGCCACTGATTCTTCTGCGTTGAGAGTTCTCAGTATTTATTTTATGTAGATTTAAAACATATAAAATAAAATATAATACAGTACACACTAAAACACAATCAATTGCCTGCTCCTTGTTTTAAACACCACATAGTACTTTAGTGCTTGCTAGAAACTTTCCAATTCTTCTTGCATAAATGGCATATGGCTGCTGCACAGGACTCTTTTCTGACACAATCGGCGGGATGTAATGCCGTACGAGTCCAATGGCCCTGCGGGATGCCGGCCGAACTCGGATGTTTTTTAAAGGGGCAATCACTTATAAGGCATGCTTTGTAAGTGAATGCCCATTTTAAAAAAAGTCTGAGTTCGTCCGGCATCCCGCAGGGTCGCCGTACTCGAACGGCATTACATCCCGCTGATTGTGTCTTTTTACTCTGTCCACTATTGAAATGACACATTGGGCGGTATTCAAATGATATATCATGCCCTATCTCTTTTCTAAAGTGATCCTCGTCATTGCGCATATTACGCCCATAGTAATCAGGTTTAGCTGCGTAAAGGGTTAGGGCACCCTCGCTACCTCAAGGGTAGTGAGCTGAAATGATTATAAGACGCCCGTCAGCAGAAACAGAATGGGTGTGCCCATTGGGGTCATTCAGACCCGTTCGCACGCTGCAATTTCTTGCAGCCGTATGAACGGGTCTGAAGTGCGCATGCACGCGGACGGCAATGCGCAGGTGCATCAGTTGCCGGCGATGGGCGTCGCCACGGAGCGACGGACCTAACGAAGAAGCCATCTGCAGCGGCGAACGCAAGAAGATTGACAGGCGGCAACTCATCGTTTCTGAGGAGTGTCCGGAAAAACGCAGGCGTACCCAGCCATTGAAGAGGAGGGTTCCTGACGTCATCTCCAAGCCGGATTATCGCAACGGGTTAGTAAGTGCTCAGCTGTGCAGAAACTGTACAAACTTTTTGTTTGTGCAGCTCTCTGCACAAGCGATTGCAGCCCTGAACAGCCCTAATCCCCTGCCCTGTAGGCTGCGATTACCTGGTCACAGCAGTGCAAAAAATGGCCTGCGTGCTACCAGGTCTGAAGAATGACCTACTTTGTGTCCATACGTTTGCAACATAATATCTATAGTTTAAATACAATTTAAATGCAGTACTGCTGTTGCACAGCTTTGATATATTTGATAAGGTACCCTGATGAAGCCCTGATTGGGCAAAACATGTTGGACACGCCCCCTGCTATCACAGTTTGTTTTTAGCAAGAGAGCGGGAAGGAGCAAGCACCGCAACCGTAACTGTCAGCGGAAAACCATTGCATGCTTCTCTCCACATCCACTGCCAAGACCGGAGGCACAAAGGTCAGGAAAGAGGGAGGAGCGTTTTTTCACAGAGGGGATGCCGAATGGAGAAGCAGCATAATGGAGCGGAGGCTATGAACATTACTGGGTCTACCATGACCAAAAGCTAAAGGTACCTTAAGCCAATTTTTTCTCATTTTTTCTTATGGACCCCATTGATCTCTGAAAGAGAGAATTATTGCTGGGCTATAAATATGAACTCTACACACTGTCATGTTTAACTTTAACTACGGATCCAGAACCATACAAAAACATGGGACTTTTAACTATTTTACATCTATAACTAGCTCAGTATCCAGTCCCTGGATTTTTTTTAACAGTGCGGAGATTCTAATTACATCAATATCAAAGCTGTGCAACAGCAGGACTGCACTTAAGTTGTATTTAAACTATCGATATTGGGCAAAATGTTATAGAGTGAGAGTTTCAGAAAGTGAGAGAATTGGTAAGATTTTTCAGGTTTTTTTTTAAAGTGGCAATCATTTACACAGCAAGATCAGCCTGGTTTTTGCAGTGTAAATTATTGCCACTTTAAAAAAAACTGAAAAATCTTACCAAATCTCTCACTTTCTGAAACTCTCACTCTATTACATTTGGCCCATTTGTTGCAAACGTACGGACACAATGGGGGGAATTCAAATATTTGAAAAGTCGGTTGGGTGTCTGTTTTTTCCTATTACATAGAAAAGAACAGACGCCCAACTGACTTTTCAAACAATTGAATATCCCCCAATGTGTCATTTCAAATAGCAGCCGGAGAAGTAGAGTGGACTGAAAGTAAAAAGACACATAGGGGTAAATTTACCAAGATGGGAGTTCTATTTAAGAAGGGATGCTGCCCATGGCAACCAATCAGATTCTACTTCTCATTTATCTAGCACCTTCTAGAAGATAATACATGGAATCTGATTAGTAGTTATTGGCAGCATCCCATCTTAAATAGAACTCCCATCTTGGTAAATTTACCCTATTGTGTCAAAAAAGAATTCTGTGCAGCAGCCATATGCCATTTATGCAAGAAGATTTGGAAAGTTTCTAGCAAGCACTAAAGTACTGTGTGGTGTTTAAAACAAGGAGCAGGCAATTGATTGTGTTTTATTGTGTACTGTATTATATTTTATTTTATATTTTATTTGTTTTAAATTTACATAAAATAAATACTGAGAACTTCCAACGCAGAAGAATCAATGGCTATCTGTTCTAAATAGCACTGTGGGAGAAACCTCTTTTATATGCAGCAGGAGGCGTCTGTCAAACGTAGGTCATAAAGGGTTAGACTTTGGGGCCATTCATCATGGAGGTTATGCATGAGATATCACAGAGATCTTCTGCATACCTTTCACTCCCGATCTGGCCCAGCATCCCTGTACACTACTATGGGGACCTAATTCATCAAGCTCCAAAAAAAAATAAAAAAATTGAGCTTGACTGCGGGAGCATTTGCTTTCTTCAGATGGCGTTTGCCCCCGCTCCACACTGCTAACCTATGGGAAGCAGTCCCAGCTTGTGAAGAGATATCCTTCTTGATTTTTCTGCCCCTGCCCGGCTCCTTCTGCAGCTAGGGTTAGCCTGTGGTTAGGCTGCAGTTAGGGTTAGCCTGTGGTTAGGCTGCAGTTAGGGTTAGCCTGTGGTTAGGGTTAGGCTGCAGTTCGGGTTAGCCTGTGGTTAGAGTTAGGCTGCAGTTAGGGTTAGCCTGAGGTTAGGGTGTGCCTGCGGTTAGGGTTAGTCGGTTAGTGTTAGATACCATGGCCGACATTCTCATGGTTGACATACATAATGCCAACATGTTGAATATGTCAAATGTCAATGTTCAGAGCATGTTAACATTCTCGCGCCAACATTCTGAGCCATCTCAGCCATAATGTAGGTTTAATTAAAACAATTTATATCTAGCAGACCAGAGCATCTTCTGAAATGTGCTTTGCTAGGTCTGTAAAACCCGCTAAATGTTCCGCAATGATCAACATGTACAGCAGATCCAGAAAGTATGTCATGTTTAATGAAGTGCTCCATAGGAGATGATTCCCATTAATGAATGAGGGTGACCACAGAGTCTGTTTGAGGACAGAGGAGGAATTATGTGGGTAATGTATAGTACATACTGTACAACTAATTGGAATTCTCCTAATGGAGTTTTAGTCATGGGAAATTAAATAATTGCTGTGATTCAAGAGCACAATATGGCATTTATGAACCCTTCTCTATTGTCTTCCCGCTAGATACAAATGACAAATCTGGAGTTTCAGTTTGTTGCTGAAGCTTTCAAACATTAACTTGTGAATAGCCTGTACCATAACTGACTTCCTATTGAATTTTCATATGTTACAGAAATTCTGTTATTTGCCTTTTTTATACATAAATGGAGAACAGAATGACAGAATACGAGTGTAGTGGGTTAAACCTCATAGGCTGGGGGCGGGCCTGTAGGTGGCATCATGTGCTGGATTCTTGTCCTATAGGGGCTGAGGAAGGGGGTGTTAGTGTATTTTGAGTTGGTTAGTGGGTTGGGTCAGCCTATTTTGTTTCATCTTCTCACCCTACCTCCTTAATTTTGTTGCGTTTTGAAACTTTTGATGTGGGTAGTCTTCGTCGGCTATTTTAGGGCAGGAAAGAACGGAAAGTTACCTGTTTTTGATTAGGAAATTGGTTGGAGGTCAATTGGTGGTTGGTTACTTGGGTGCGCTCACCTTCGTTGACTGTTATACATCTGCTGGACCACCTTTACGGGGGCAGCCTCATCACCCATTTGGGTGGGTAGTCAAAAAGGAGGTTGAGTGGATACCCATTTTTTGTCTTCAGTTTGCCAGCTGTCGGGGTCCCGGCGCACAGTATAACGGCACCAGAATCCCGACAGCTGGCTTACCGACACCGTTTCTCCCTCTTGGGGGTCCACGACCCCCCTGGAGGGAAAATAGATAGCATGGCATGCATAGCGTGCCATCATGCCCGCAGCATGTCGAGCGCAGCAAGCCCACAAGGGGCTCATTTGCACTTGCCACGCTGTCTGTATGCTAGCGGTCGGGATTCCGGCGCCGGTATGCTGTGCGCCGGGATCCCGACAGCCGGCATACCATACTACACCCGTGTTTTAGATGGTTTTCTTCAGTTGATATAGAGTGGGATTTGTACTGTGGGTTAGGGTTGTTTATAGCCATTCTTTCGGTGCCATCATACTTTTTGATTTCATTTTATTATTCAGGATTTAATACATAGTAGTTTATTTAAATACTGTAAATAGCCTAAATTTGTCTGCCAAATACATGCCTCTTAGTCTTTATTTCAAGATTTAATGTTAAAATGTTGTACATTTGATGCACACACTGGGCAATCCTCAGCCGCTAGGAGGTTTAACAACAAAACATGAACTCACCTCTGTCTCCAACAATACTAGACACCCACTCTGCAGCAGAGCTCACACTCTGACTGTCAGTAACATCCAGTATTACAGTCTGCAGCCTGCTGGAGGTCTCCTTCTTCAGGTTCTGAGCTCCTTTATCAGACAAACAAGCAGCCAGAACCCTCATTCCACGTCTGTCCAGCTGCTTCGCCAACAGGTTCCCAAATCCAGTGTCACATCCGGTGATGAAGACATATTTATCTGTGAGATTCTCCAGTATCTGACTCTGTCTGTACCATCTGTACAGGAGGATGAGGGCCAACACCACCAGCACAAGGAGCCACATCAGGAAGACAGCTATGTATCAACGTATCTGTAAAAATCTAGCAATAATTAAAATGTTTAGAATATTTCTGGGAACTGCAAATACACCATTGCCATCCATGTGTCCTGCCTGTGCTTGTTTTTCTCCTCCGTTACTATTGCAAAATTTTAATGCATACCAATAAAAGTATAATTTTATAATCTTGTCCGGTCTTGAGTGCACCTACGTAACCACTCTCCTTTTCTTGTTTTTGTGCTGTTGTCTAATACGGAGGAGTAGGTAGCACCTCACCAAATTGTTATTAACTCTCTTAGTGAGCATTAGCACAGTGATCATTCTAAAGCTGCGTACACACAGTGCGACCCGTGCGACGGCTGATACTGACTATATTGATGCTGGAGGCATGAGCCTCCGATATAGACAGTATTGCCCCTGCCTGCACCCACTGCATTTCATTGCTATGACGATCCCGTGGGACCGCGCATCAGCATCGCAAGGTGCGATATGCACTATATTTACTTCCGATATGGACTATATAGTCCATATCGGAGGTGAAATCGCATCGTGTGTATGCACCTTAAGATCTTTGCTCTTGTTAGAAGAGATCTTTCATGATTTAAAGATACTGTATTTATCTGAATAACTTGGTGCGAGAGGCGTCACAGGGGGTCATTCAGACATGATAGCAGCTTTTTGCAGTCCTGCGATCAGATAGTCGCCGCCTACAGGGGTGTGTATTTTAGCTGTGCAAGTATGCGATCGCATGTGCAGACGAGCTGTACAAAAAAACTTTGTGCAGTTTCTGAGTTGCCCAGAACTTACTCAGCCGCTGCGATCACTTCAGCCTGTCCGGGCCCGGAATTGACATCAGACACCCGCACTGCAAACGCATGGACACGCCTGTGTTTTTCCAAACACTCCCAGAAAACGGTCAGTTGCCACCCACAAACGCCTTCTCCCTGATCTTCTTGCGAATGGCCGTGCAAATAGATTCTTTGTAAAACCCATCACACAGCAATGATCCGCTTCGTACCCATGTGCAGTGCCAGATTAAGGTCCACATGGGCCTGGAGCTGAAATTTATGAAGGGCCTATTGTGTGCCTTGGTAGGAGGTGTGACAAGTGCTGCGGTGGAGGTGGTCTAAATAGGGGTGTGGCCTGTGCCATGGGTGTGGCATGGAGGTCATAGCTAGTGCCTACCTTCAACCACTTAACAGTGCTTGTCAAAATGGGAATTTTGAAGTAGGGGTATGGGAAATGAAACAGGAGCACTGTAGCGCACCAAAAAAGGGGTCATGGTCACTGAAAAGGAGTGTGTCCCTAGTAGTATATGCATCAGTGTGCCCCACCCCCCTAGTCGGCGGGATCCTGGAGGCGAGCACAGCGCATCCGCACGTGGACTCGCCGCGCTTTGGGCCTTGTTGTCGAGCCCACGAGTGGGGATTCCGGACTGCGGTCGGGATTCCTAATGCATCAGTATCCTGACCGCCGGGATTCCGACAGCCTGGAAAATAAGTGCTTCATGTGTGTGTGTGTGTGTGTGTGTGTGTGTGTGTGTGTGTGTGTGTGTGTGTGTGTTTCTCAAAAAAGAAGCACTACTTTATTTACAGCCTTCAAAATGCTCACTGAAAAACGCCATTGCAGCCGCAGAACAGATTAAATCAAGAGGGCACTCTCCAACAGTTGCTTTACACTAAATTACATATTTAATGAATCAACTTGTCTTCATCACCACCCAGTAAAAGAAACTGCAAGATTCTGAGATCCAATAATTATCATAGCAACTATAAAACCAATATGCAAATCAATGCCATCTCATCCGTATACTTAGATTAGTTTGTCAACCTTGGTCCCCTCCTGGGTCGCTAGAGACATGCAACAGAGTGTTAATCAGCCATACATCAGAAGTCAGTAAAACAGTGACTTGTGCGCAGGACACCACTTAAGCCATCTCAATCTAATCAAATCATACACCTGGCAGCCGGGTGTCCGTGTGTGCACTCCGTCGCACTGCACATGCTCACCAGCACTTCCTATATCCTATAGGAACGTCATGCATTCTCCCTAAGCTTTCCACCGTAATGCGCATGCTCACCCGCACTTCCGGTGTTACATTCCCTAGTGCGTTCCTGCGCCATTGCTCCTCCTCTCTATACATATCTAATAACTGTTAACTGTTGGACTCACATCCAGCTGCTCAGAGAGTTATACCCCTTTTACACCGCAAATCGCGGGTCGCTGCCGGGAGCCTGGCACGGGTGCTACCCGGCTGCGACCCGCGTCAGTCCCCTTTCCCACCGGAGTCATCAGCCCGGCATATTGCTGGGATGATGACGTTGCTGGTGATGCAACGGGGGCGGTGCTTGGAGATCACATGATCTCCAAACGCCACCCGCACATAGACTGTTTAAACTGCACAGTTTGCGGGGTTGAACACGTGTTCAACCCCGCAAACTTCACGAGTTGGAATACTGGGTCGCTCGACCAGGACTATTCCAACTCGACCCTTTTACACCAGCCAGCAACACGGGTTATGCACGTTCATGTGCAATAACCCGTGTTACTAGCTGGCGGTGTAAAAGGGGTATAAGTAACATTGTGAAGTGCAGTGTGCATAATACAATAAGTATGTTTACACTTATTGTATTATGCACACTGCACTTCACAGTGTTACAATCTGCGGGATGTAGTTAAAATAGTGCCGCATGGGAGACAGAATAGGGGAGGGACTAGCCTGGAAAGGAGCTCAGAGCATTGGTGGCTGGTCCCAGGGGAGTGGCCAGCTACAGTATTAGCTGTCCATGTAATCCTGGAGAACAGCAGCAGCAGAGTGACAGCAGTGAGAGGCTACAGAATGGTACAATCACCATTCACACATGCACAGTGTATCATCCACAGCCTCTGTACAGCCCTAATGTCAGCAGCAGCTGTAGTGGCATTAGCATAAGGCAATATACATAGGTATATTGCCTTATACTGTGATCCGGATGGCTCCGCCCCCAGCTAAACCCCCGCCCCCTGTGACCACGCTGCTGTGTGTCTGGAAGCTAAACTGCCTGGCCCAGGGGGAGGGGGGGGGGCAGGTGGCATCCTACCTCCGAGGCCAGCCAGCTCCTTGAGCCCTAGTGGGAAAGGGGAGAGATTGAGGGAGGCCCCTCCTCCCCATCCATCCGGCCCATCCTCTTCAGCTGCACTTAGTCTGGAGGGGGAGGAGCTGTGAGTAGAGACGAGAGTGGCTCCTCCTCCACCCTGGCAGCCGGGCAGTCTCGTCACTCAGCACAGACAGAAGCACCGCTACTAGTCTAGGGAGGGGAGGTGCTCGAGAGGAGAGCGACCCCTCCCTCCTCCCACTTCAGTTGGGATTTCTATGTAAACAGACACTACGGTACCTTCTCTGGCGTCGGGTGAGGTGCACTGCTGGCGGCGACTGTGACATACAGTGAGTCACTGTGACTCATTGTAATGCCGGCGGTTATGGGGTTTCACTGCTGCGGGCTGTGGGCCTATTTTCAATGGGGGGCCTGGAGCTGCAGCTCCATCCGCCCCATTGTTAATCCGGCCCTGCTCATGTGTCACGCCTGCGCATTGCGGTGCATACGCATGCACAGTTCTGACCTGATCGCAGCTCTGCAAAAAAAATTAGCATGCAATCAGGTCTGAATGACCCCCATAGTACACTTCGAAAGGCTATTATTATGTATTGAATAAGGAAAAAAAAAAAAGAAAAAGAGGGTGTTCCGCACTGGTAAATGATAACAGACAAGACCTTATTGAAAGGTAAAAATGTCCGTGACCGACATTGGAAATATAACACTGATGTGTGAATATACCGTCGGTGGTGCTCCCAGAGCCAGTAAATTTACATTGGAAAATAAAAAGGAAAAAAAGAAGAAAGAAAGACTCTGTGCTGGGGCACTCTTTATGAAAAAATGAGACAATAAAATGTAACCTTTATTTAGGATCAAGTAAAATATGGTGTAACAATCAAGATACAGTATTCTAAAAAAATTTTTTATTTATATATATATATATATATATATAAATAAATACCAAGGTAATATGAACAGTAAATACTGACAAGGTGAAAAAATTATTGTATGTAATCGCAGGAGTAGCTGTCCACTAACAGCGAGTGGGTAGCTAAAGTCTCCTATGGTAATATCCCGTAGGTTAATCTAAGCACCAATAGATTCAAAGGTTTGTTGCCTAATGTGGTGTTGATCCACCATCTGTATAGATGTCTGACAGTGGTGTCACCATAGGCATTTTAATGCAGCGGATTAGACAGGAGTGTATAATCTGCTGAGTTCATAAGAAATTAGTAATGACCAACAGATAGTAGATTAAACCATAAAGAGGTGGTGTTGCGGACACAGCAAGTTTATGAGAAGATGTTAATATTGGCCTATAAAATTTATAAGGATGGGACTATTGGTTCTATTGAAAGAAGAAAAGAAAGACAATAAAGGGAATGTTCCTTCTGCTTTCCAGCCAAGTTTACTGCACCTGGTGTTCCTTGGCAGTCTCTCAAACAGGTACTGACCAGGCCTTCCAGAGCTTTGCTTCCAAGATCAGACGAGATTAGGCGTCTCCTGTGGAGTATGGCCGTAAACGGCTGGATGAGTGAGTACTTATTCCTAATAAACAGAAATGTGCTTCTGCTGTCCAGAACTGAGGCTTCCGCAGAGATTAGTCACCACCACCGTGGTGAGAAGGACTGGATGAGAGAGCACATTAGCACAGATGTGCAGGAGTGTTAGGAAAGAAAATGAAAATAATCATTTTCCCTATAGAGCTGCTGCAGAGTGGCCCCGAGCTTCAGACAGAGTTTTTTTTTCTGGTCCTGGTGGCCCCGACCCCTCAGCCTGTCATGATGTCACATGTTCTGAACAGAATAAAAAAATAATTAAAAATAATAGAGCTTATCTGTTTAGAAACTAAACGAATAAATTGAAAAGGCTTAGAAAGCTGCCCAACTGCTTTCCCCAATGCCTTTTATCCTGCTAAGAATTCACCATGTGTTCTCATGATTTTTACTAACAACAATCGTTTATCTAAAAACAAGAGTTTAACCTACAACAGGTACACGCCTAACGACGGTGTGACCCAGCGATAAAGCCAATGGGATGTAACAATGCATCGCACTGCTGTACACATTGCATGATCCTCTGTACGATGGTGCGATGTATCGTTAAATGCTGTATGTAACAACAACAATGTGTTGGCTGTAGAATCATCCCACTGAACATGCAGCAAATCCACTAGGACAATGCAATGGGACTGGATTTGAGGGGACACACTATACAATGGTAATTGTGATCAATCGCAGATCTCAAAACCATCACTATATCGTCCAGAGTGACTGTGCACCAGGGACGTGCAGTCAGGGGAGGCAGGAGAGGCAGTGCCTCACCTGTCATAACGTTTAATATAATACAAAGAAGATATTTATAACACATGTTCTATGTCTTAAATATCTTCTTTGTATTTTTCCAATCCTATTTGATGTGCAAAAAGAGCCAATTGTGGGTGGGAGGCAGTGAGAGCTCTGCCTCCCACTGATAATGATAAAGTGACTGAGGTTGGAGGCGGACAGGGGGCGGGGCCAAGCTGAGGGCAGAAAAAGCCCATTCAAAAAATCATGAGAAGCGGCACCAGCAGACCTGCCTCAGTGACAGGGACGTGTCTTCAGCCAAATGAAAGCACGCCCCTGTCAGTCAGGCAGACGTGATTGGACAGCACTGAGCTGTCTCTCTCCCTGCCCAGCATCACCAGCTCTCTCCCTGGCCAGCGTACTGATACCTGACCCCTCCTCCTGCCGGAGCTTGCAGCCGCCGGGTACCAATATTTCAACCCCCCACCCCCACCTTTACCGGAGCTTGCAGCCGCGGGAACATATACTTGTGTGCGCACAGGGTAGGGGGGGCTGGAGCGGACTGGCACCCCTGATGTCCGGCACTCCCCACTGACACACGCCGGATGACGATTACTACCCCCTCCCCGCTGCCGCCTGTTAGGACTGCATTACTGCCCGGCTGGCAGCCGCCCGGGATAATCACAGGTGTCCCACATCAATATACGCAGGGGAAGTTTGGTCTGCCGGTACTCCAGGACTGTTTGCTGGCAGGCCGGTGCCTCTTGGTTGCCGTGCTCCCCTGCAATGTGGACTAACTGCAACTGCTGCTGCTCTAGCCTGAGCCGCCGTGGGTTGCTATGCAGTGTATGTATAGTATAATGGTGGAGTCTGCTGGGGAAGCATTATGTTCTGACACAGAAGCAGCAGGCAGTGCGGGAGAGCAGCAGTGCCTGGCGTACGGGCAGGTGTTGAGTGTGCAGGGGCTTTGTGCAGTGGCTGATCTGGATGTCAGATAGATGGCACCCATCATGATACTCCCATCCAATGTGGCTCGGCTGGTGCTGGGTGAGTGTGTACCCTGGGCTGGCACGGGGGGGGGGGCATAAAGTACAATATACATGCCCATATGGCACTGTACATAGTAATAGTAGCTGCTGGTACTCAGGGGGCTATTTACTAAGCCTCAGATGGAGATAAATTCAACGGAGATAAAGCACCAGCCAATCCGCTCCTAACTGCCATGTCACAGGCTGTGTTTGAATAATGATAGTTAGGAGCTGATTGGCTGGTGCTTTATCTCCGTTGACTTTATCTCCATCCAAGGCTTAGTAAATAGACCCCTTAGTGGTGGTGTTGTTGTTATTGGTAGTTGTAGTAGTAGTAGTAGTAGTAGGCATAGAGTCACTGCTTTTATACAATATATTGTTATACTATTACATTCTACTAGTATATTGGTTCAGGGGTCTCTACTCTGCCCCCCCCCCCCCCCCCATAAATACACCTCCATTTATACACTTGCCCAAGCTGCCATTACATTTCTCTCTTCGCGGACACCCGAAAAAGGGCCATGGCTTAATAAAAAAGGAGGCTTAGCTTTGCGGGATCCCTGGTATGTTACATCACTCCAGGGGGTGTCCAGCATCTCCAGAGATGCTGGCTGCCCCCAGAGGCTAGGCTGGTGTAGTGCCAGCTCTTAATCTGTGACAGGAGCCGAGTGTTGCAGGAGATTATCACAATGCAGCACCTGGCTCCTGTCACTGTAGAAGAGCCAGCACTGTGGTGTCACCCTTCTGAGGGTGACAGCCTTGGTGCGGGCCGCACCCCCTGCACCTGGGTTGTGACGCCACTGGGTAAGGTGCATATGGAATAGAAAGGAATGCCAATAGGTGGTGCTAGACACACCCCTCCGACGGACTAGGAATCAGTGAAGGCCGGAGGGATTGGGGTAAGTGAATGCTGGAGGCAGGGTTGGGGTCAACAAGCGCATAATCCCCACCCCCTCCCCACCTTTACACCCCCATGTGTGCCTCTCCAGCCAGAGACTTCACCGCACGTCACTGCTGTGTACCCAGCTTTAGAGTTAAAGCTACACTATATTATCATATGCAAATGCTTCCTGAGGAGAAATAAAAGGTAAACTCATGCTATTTGTACAAGTATTCAAACAAGAAATACTAGTTTTTACAATTGGCAATGATCAACAGACTTGTACACTAGAAAATGGGTTGGTATCTATATAGAATCCCGACCATGGTATGCTGGGCGCCGGAATGCATGCAGCGGGGTGAGCGCAAAAGAACCCCTTGCAGGCTTGCTGCTTTCGCCATGCTGCGGGCACAATGGCACGCTATGCGCGCATGCTATTTATTCTTCCTTTCGGGGTATCATGGACACCACAAAAGGAGGAATCGGTATCGGTATCCTGGCGGTTGGGATCCCGGTGCCGGTATGCTGAGCGCTGGGATCTCGACAGCTGAGATATTGAATGCATCCCATAGAAAACATACCCCAGAAGAGTAACCTCACTCTGCATCTGCAATTACCATGTACAAAAAATAAGAAATACGACCACCTTCAACCCTGAACTATAGTACTACTGCTTCCACTGCCAACACTACAGCAATACCGTCACCACACACCCCACACTACAATAATATCACCACCAACCAAATACTACAGCAATACCATCACCAAACACCCCACACTACAATACGGGATGTAGTCATGTGACTGGCGCTCAGGAGACCGCCGGTCACATAGCCTCCCTCTACATCCCGCTCTCTCACAATCCTGATGATCGGCATGCCGATCAACAGGGACTATTCCCACTCGTGGGTGTCCACAACACCCATAGAGTGGGCATAGAACCCGTGGCAACCGCAGCAAGCCCTCAGGGGGCTTGTTGCGCTCACCACCACTGCCGGGATTCCGCTGCCGGCATCTGACGACCCAATGTGTATTTGATTCCAGAGAGAGTCCTAGCTGTTAGGCGCCGGGGTCCGCTCGTCGGTGCGGCCCGGCGCCTAGCAACCAGGGACGCCGTGCGCGTACAGCCGCCGGCTCCCTGGCAACGCTAGACGCCGGGCGCACGGAGCCGCACGGACCCTAGCAACGGGGACGCCACTTACGGACTGCGTCTCCCCGTTGCTGGGTTCAATTTAATTAATAGATATCTGTTTTCCTGGCCATGCAGCTTGGCAGCTGTATGGCATCTAATCCAATCAGCCTCCAAACAGCTGATTGGAGGACTCCCTGTTAAATACACTTCCTGGGCTTCTCACAGACGCCGGTAATAGCTTCCTGCATGCTGAATCTGTTTGCTGTGAGTGTTTCCAGTCCTGCTGTATCCGGTCGTTCCTGTTCTCAGTTGTCCTGTACTCGGAAGTCGTCATCTGTTCCTGGAGTCCTGACTGAGCACCTTTTGAACATCCAGTGGTGTTCGTGAGTCACGGCGTAGCCGTGTGTTGCGGCTTGGGCCGCTTTATTATTTGTCATTTATTATTTGTGTTTCGGAGCTTTTGCGGAGGATTCCGCTCCCACAGATCCACTCTGGTATCCAGCGGTGCTGGGTAGGAGTACGGACTAGTGGATTTTGGTTGTCCTTTTCCCTGGCGGGTTACCGCACATACCTCAGGTTTAGTCAGTTAGCTTGTAGCCCCTGGCCTGGTTGTTTAGTCAGAGGGCCCCTTGTTATCACCCTGTCTCGGATTTCCCTTTGTCTCCCATTAAGACCTGAGGGGGCATCGGAGTTGGGCAGACATAATCCGCCCTTCAAACGCGGCTGCCATGGGCTCAAGCAACCATAGTCTCGCAGGGGATTTCTGACAACACGGGCGAGACAATGGAGTTAGGGCGCCAGGGGCTACTTTCTATTCCCGCTCCCTTCCCCAGCATTCCGTTCCAGTGCTCCGGTCCTTGCAATAGGACCACCTCAGACCAGAGTGCTGGAATCATAACATTATTACCGGCCAAACCAAAACTTAAAATTAAACAGGGTTTGATTTTTTCCCTTATTCAGTTTTGTAAGAATTGTCGGCCCCATGAATCCCACTGGTTTAGGGCCAAATCCTGGCCAGCTTCTAGTTAGCCAGATTCAAGAGCTTACTCAGATGGTTCAGGATCTTTCCCTTCGGGTGAAGTCGCAGGAAGATCTTTTGCGAACTTCCCCGAGGGTAGTCCCTGAGCCAAAAATGCACTTGCCTGACCGTTTTTCTGGTGATAGGAAGCAGTTTTTTTAATTTTAAAGAGTCCTGTAAACTTTATTTTCGTTTAAGACCAATCTCCTCAGGTACTGAATCTCAGCGGGTCGGAATTATTATTTCTTTGCTCCAGGGGGATCCCCAGACCTGGGCTTTTGGTTTAAAAGCAGAGGATCCGGCATTATTGTCAGTAGACGCCTTTCTGGGGTCTTTAGGGCTTTTGTATGATGACCCTGATAGGGAGGCATCCGCCGAGAGTCAGTTACGCGCTCTCAGACAAGGCAGAAATCCAGCAGAGGTTTATTGTACAGAGTTTCGCCGTTGGTCGAACGACTGTGGCTGGAATGACCCAGCTCTGCGCAGTCAGTTTCACCTCGGCTTATCTGAGTCTATAAAAGACAGTCTCCTTCAGTATCCCGCTCCTGAGACGCTCGATAAACTCATGGAGCTTTCTATTAAGATTGATCGTCGTCTCAGAGAGCGGAGGGCTGAAAAAGGAGCACCTGTCAGGTCTACTCCTTGTGTATTTTCCATTCCTGAAGACATAGAGGAGCCCATGCAGATGGGTCTCTCCAGGCTGTCTCCAGAAGAAAGAGCCAGAAGGCAAAACTCTGGTCTTTGTTTGTACTGTGGGGGTAAGGGACATTTTGCCCGTAATTGTCCGAACAAGTCGGGAAACGCCTCGACCAAGTGAATTGTGAGGGGGTTCACTTTGGTCTGCAGCTTATCTCCTCGAGTAACTCCCTGTTAGTCCCAGCTAAAGTTTCCTTTGGCAGCCTCAGTTCTTCGGTGTCGGCTTTTGTTGACAGTGGAGCTGCAGGGAACTTTATGGACTTAACGTGGGCCAAGGCCTTAGGTATTCCTCAGTTAACCTTGGGTAGGTGTATCACCATGCATGGTTTAGATGGGAGTCCCTTGTCCAATGGGGTTATTTCCCTCTGTACACCCCCTGTACTACTTACGGTAGGAGCTCTTCATTCCGAAAAGATTGAGTTTTTCCTTACCCATTGCCCAGCAGTTCCAGTGGTTCTGGGTCACCCTTGGCTGGCCTTTCATAATCCCATCATTGATTGGCAGTCGGGGGAGATCTCACAATGGGGTACCATCTGTAATAAGGAATGTATTACGTTTCCCGTCAGAATAGCTGCTGCCATTCCTGAACCCATTCCCGTGGAATACCAGGACTTTGTTGATGTATTTTCCAAGGGCAATGCGGACATTCTGCCTCCCCATCGGCCTTATGATTGTGCTATTGAGCTAATTCCTGGTGCCACATTGCCAAAGGGAAGGTTATATGCATTGTCCGGACCAGAAACTGCGGCCATGAATGAGTATGTTAAGGAGAGCCTAGGGAAAGGATTTATCAGGCCATCTAAATCCCCTTTAAGTGCAGGCTTCTTCTTTGTGGAGAAGAAAGATGGATCACTCAGACCTTGCATTGACTTTAGAGCTCTGAATAAGATCTCAATTAAAAATACTTACCCTCTGCCGCTGATTTCTGTCCTCTTTGATCAGCTGCGTTCGGCTGTGATTTTTTCTAAGATTGACCTGAGGGGAGCGTATAACCTCATCCGAATCAAGTCGGGAGATGAGTGGAAAACGGCGTTCAGTACTCAGTCGGGTCACTACGAGTATCTGGTGATGCCGTTCGGCTTGTCTAACGCTCCGGCAGTTTTCCAGGATCTCATTAACGATGTGCTCCGTGATTTTCTTGGAAGATTCGTGGTCGTTTACTTAGACGATATCCTGATCTATTCTGACTCTATAGAACAACATGTTACCCAGGTGCGTCAGGTTCTTCAAAAATTACGTGAAAATCACCTTTATGCCAAGCTGGAGAAGTGTGAGTTTCATGTCACGGAGGTATCCTTTTTAGGGTACATTATTTCCCCTCGGGGATTCTGTATGGAACCAAAGAAGCTCCAAGCCATCCTTAGTTGGGCGCAACCCACCAACTTAAAAGCAATTCAGCGCTTTTTAGGGTTTGCGAATTATTATAGAAGATTTATTCATTCTTTTTCCGACCTGGTTGCTCCCATTGTGGCACTGACTAGGAAGGGAGCGGATCCTACCAACTGGTCACGTGAAGCTGAGTTATCATTTCAGGCCTTGAAACAAGCTTTCGTCTCAGCCCCAGTCCTCAAACATCCCAACCCAGAATTGCCCTTCATTGTTGAGGTTGATGCCTCGGAGGTTGGAGTGGGGGCTATCCTATCTCAGAAGGATCCGGACTCTCTAGAATTACATCCTCGTGCCTTTATGTCCAGGAAATTCTCTTCCGCTGAATCCAACTACGATGTTGGTAACCGGGAGTTACTGGCTATTAAATGGGCTTTCGAGGAGTGGAGGCATTGGCTTGAGGGAGCAACACATACCATTTCAGTATTGACTGACCACAAAAATCTTCAGTACATCGAATCAGCTAAACGGCTGAATGCCCGGCAGGCTCCTTGGGCTTTATTTTTTACTCGTTTCAAGTTTATTATCACCTTCAGGCCAGGTTCCAAGAATACCAAGGCGGATGCCCTGTCACGCAGTTTTCTTCCAGTTCATAATAACAGTCCTGTTACTCCCATACTTCCGTCTTCAGTCATTTGGGCAGGCCTCACACAAGATTTATTTACCCAGTTAAAGCAGCTTCAACATCAAGCTCCTGGAAATACTCCTGCTGGTCGTCTTTATGTCCCTGAGTTTTTGAGAGCTACTGTTTTGACTGAGTTTCATGATAGCAAAGTTGCCGGGCATCCGGGGACCTCTAAGACTTTGGAATTAGTCTCCCGCTCAGTATGGTGGCCTGGTCTTTCTAAAGACATTAAGGAGTTTGTTTTTTCTTGTCAGGTCTGTGCACAGCATAAAGTTTCCCGTTCCTTACCCATCGGGCAACTTATGCCCTTAAATGTTCCTCTCAGGCCATGGTCTCATATTTCCATGGATTTTGTGGTAGACCTCCCTCTGTCAGCTGGATTCCGAGTCATATGGGTGGTAGTGGACCGTTTTAGCAAGATGGCCCATTTCATTGCTCTTCCCCGACTGCCATCTGCCCAGGAATTGGCAGTTTTGTTTCTCCGCCATGTTTTCAGACTTCATGGGTTACCCACTGATATTGTTTCTGATCGGGGTCCACAATTCATTGCACAATTTTGGAAGTCTTTTTGTGCCTCTTTAAAGATGAAATTGTCTTTAACGTCCGGCTACCATCCCCAATCCAACGGGCAGACCGAGCGAGTTAATCAATCATTAAAACAGTATTTGCGTTTGTACTCAGCCAAACTCCAGGATGATTGGTCCGAGTTTCTTCCTTTGGCGGAGTTTGCTTACAACAATTCTTGTCATTCCTCCACTAATGTGTCTCCATTCTTTTCAGTTTTTGGTTTTCACCCCAGAGCTAATTCTTTTTTTCAACATTCCTCTGTCTCCTCGCTAACCTTAACCTCTCATCTCAGACTCATTTGGAGAAAAGTGCACCTTGCTCTCAGAAAAGCGGCATTTCGAGAGAAAAATTTTTCTGACAGGCTCCGGCGGCCTTGCACTTTTAAGGTGGGAGATAGGGTATGGTTGTCGACTCGTAACATTAAACTTCGACAAACCTCAGCTAGATTGGGCCCTAAATTTATTGGACCATTTCATATTATTAAAAAAATCAATCCAGTTGCTTTCCGGTTACGTTTACCAAGAGCTCTCCGGATCGGAAATACGTTCCATTGCTCCTTGTTGAAACCATACGTTTCTTCCAGTAGATTTCCTCGGAAGATCACTCAGGGGAAATCACCAGTAGATGTACAGGCTCATCAGGAGTTCTTGGTGGAGAAGGTTCTCGATTCCAAATTGTCCCGGGGTCGGCTTTATTTTCTGGTGCACTGGAGAGGCTATGGTCCAGAGGAAAGGTCTTGGGTCCTGGATAAGGATCTCCATGCCCCGAGGCTCAAGAGGGCATTTTTTCGGGAATTTCCTCGGAAACCTGGCTTTAGGGGTTCCTTGACCCCTCCTCAAGGGGGGGGTACTGTTAGGCGCCGGGGTCCGCTCGTCGGTGCGGCCCGGCGCCTAGCAACCAGGGACGCCGTGCGCGTACAGCCGCCGGCTCCCTGGCAACGCTAGACGCCGGGCGCACGGAGCCGCACGGACCCTAGCAACGGGGACGCCACTTACGGACTGCGTCTCCCCGTTGCTGGGTTCAATTTAATTAATAGATATCTGTTTTCCTGGCCATGCAGCTTGGCAGCTGTATGGCATCTAATCCAATCAGCCTCCAAACAGCTGATTGGAGGACTCCCTGTTAAATACACTTCCTGGGCTTCTCACAGACGCCGGTAATAGCTTCCTGCATGCTGAATCTGTTTGCTGTGAGTGTTTCCAGTCCTGCTGTATCCGGTCGTTCCTGTTCTCAGTTGTCCTGTACTCGGAAGTCGTCATCTGTTCCTGGAGTCCTGATTGAGCACCTTTTGAACATCCAGTGGTGTTCGTGAGTCACGGCGTAGCCGTGTGTTGCGGCTTGGGACGCTTTATTATTTGTCATTTATTATTTGTGTTTCGGAGCTTTTGCGGAGGATTCCGCTCCCACAGATCCACTCTGGTATCCAGCGGTGCTGGGTAGGAGTACGGACTAGTGGATTTTGGTTGTCCTTTTCCCTGGCGGGTTACCGCACATACCTCAGGTTTAGTCAGTTAGCTTGTAGCCCCTGGCCTGGTTGTTTAGTCAGAGGGCCCCTTGTTATCACCCTGTCTCGGATTTCCCTTTGTCTCCCATTAAGACCTGAGGGGGCATCGGAGTTGGGCAGACATAATCCGCCCTTCAAACGCGGCTGCCATGGGCTCAAGCAACCATAGTCTCGCAGGGGATTTCTGACAACACGGGCGAGACAACGGAGTTAGGGCACCAGTGGCTACTTTCTATTCCCGCTCCCTTCCCCAGCATTCCGTTCCAGTGCTCCGGTCCTTGCAATAGGACCACCTCAGACCAGAGTGCTGGAATCATAACACTAGCCAGGGTCTGAGTTTTTTGCTATTAGCACTGTGACATTTCTATATGAATGTTTTTTATGTATTGGATTGATTTAGCTTATTAAATCTATTTTATTACTAATCTTGTAACCAACCACCCCAGAAATAATTTATTTTTAATAATATTTTTTTAATATACAGCCAGCACTGGTACACATCTTTTTCTCATTATAAATAACAATTGGGGGCTTAACCAACACCTATACCAGCTGCTGCTGACAGCACACTCAATCGTATTTTGCTCTACTTTTGTACTACCCGCCATACTGTGTAAAAGGAAGCTCTGCCTGACGTAATGTGTAAATGGGAGCTCTGCATATGGCGCACACTGGCCATGTTTTGTATATGGGGGTGGGGTGCCGATGCTGTTTCTTGCACACAGCACTAAAACGTCTAGTTATGGCACTGCCTAAGGGGCATTGTAGTGACAAAGGCTGAGGGTGTGGGGGTCCCACAAAGTTCTAGTTTACCCCCCCAGGTGGGAGGTGCTGGCTAACCTGCTGTGTGCAAGCATGTGTCGGCAGGGTTGCAAAGAGAAATCCTGGGCCCCGGTACAACAACTTCCCGGTGTGGGTGTGGCCACAGTATATATATTTATCTATTTTCTATATATACTCTAGGTAAATATATTCATCTATATAGAAATAGATCTCTCTCTCTCTATAAATACTAATACTAATGGTAATATATGGATGCATGTATTAAAGAATATTTATGTAGAATTTATAACACACAGTGCTGTGTCTGTCACTAACAGTTCTCAGCTCACAGTGTCGCAGCCTAACAGACTAGCTCCCGATGAGGTGACCTGTCCTGCTGCTGATTCTCACAGCTGAGCTGAGCTGCGCTACTTCTTAAACCATACATCCCAACTCCCACGCCCAGCCGAAAAGGGTGTTTGTCCTCGGTAAAAGGGGGCATGGTTTTGTGGGGATGCCGCAACCGCCTGTCATGCCTCCCGTTTTCATCACTGGGAGCAAGGCCAGTGCTCCTCTGTATCCTGTGAATAGACGCTGCTCAGCTCTGCACTAAGATCAGCGAGTGACAGAGAAGCCTCCCAACTGCTCCCCCACACCGCGGGACACTGCGGCCTGCAGGAGGGACAGCGGGACAGTCCCAAGAAAATGAGACTGTCCCGCGAAAATCGTATGCTTAAACCCATGGGCCACATGCATGGGCTGCATGCCTACCCCTCCCAGTCCCTGCCCACCTCCCAGAGCTTGCTGATTCTGAAGAGGTCATCCAGAGCCGGTTGCAGAGATTGACTCGCAAGATGATGATATCATCACGTGAGATCCTAGCAGTAGTGCGATGGCTGGAAGTGGCTGTGAGGGACATCCATGACAAGGGATAAACAGTTAGATGACACACACATACATCCCCCCTCATGGCAGTCCGACCCACTGCTTGCATTGCCACCCACTGATTTATAATCAAGAAAAAAAAATTGTCCCACCCAAAAAATGGCTATTGGTGTGCTCTGGCCCAGGCCCCCTGGCATGCCCTGGTAATCTGTACCCCCTCCCGCCCTATCTTGACACCACTGTGTGTGGGTAAGAGGAGGTGCAGGCTAAACTCCTTAGTGTTTGTGTTTACAGTTCATTCCCAGGATTACAAAAATAAGGTAAGAGGGCTTCCCTAATTGTGTCATATTTACAACAGCATTCACTCTTTCTATTTTCAACACAGGTTTTTGACTGGTAGAACTATATTCATATATATATATACACAGTCAAGTCACATTATTATGATCACCTCCTACATTTGACGTTGGCAGCGTGTAGCCCATGCAGTATGTCACGTGTTGTATACTGGCTTTGTGGGTATATAAGGTGTGTGATAGGGCATCTGCACACATATCACTTGTTGCTGTCATGGGTAAAAGGGGCGATTTATCCGAGTTGATAAAAGGAGTGATTATTTGCTTTCGGGGGGCAGTACTTCTAAAACAGCGCAGTGTGTGAACTGTTTGCCTGCTGCTGTGTTGAAGGTATGTCGTGACTGGACAAATGGCACCATTGCAAATAAACAACGTGGAAACTGCGGAGCACCACTTGGTATTCATGTTAGAGGTGAACGTCAGCTACGAAGGTGCGTGAGGGCTGACTGACATACTACAGTGGATCAACTCACCATCAATATTAACCTGGGGGCTACCAGACGTGTGTTAAAATGACAGTTCAGCCCATATAACTGCTGTCCATGCTGTACATGGTGGTTACTCTAGCTATTAGCTGGTGGTCAAAATAATGTGACTCGACCGTGTGTGTGTGTGTGTGTGTGTGTGTGTGTATATATATATATATATATATATATATATATATATATATAGATATGTCTATATAAGACCAGACATCTGTGGATGAAACAAGTTGGAACTAGAGATGTGCAGCCTGCAATTTTTCGTGTTTTGTGTTTTGGTTTTGGATTCGGGTCTGTGGTCGTGTTTTGGATTCGGACGCGTTTTGGCAAAACCACCCTTTTCGGGTTTTGGATTCGGATGTGTTTTGGATTTGGGTGATTTTTTAAAAAAACTCAAAAACAGCTAAAATCATAGAATTTGGGGGTAATTTTGATCCTATAGTATTATTGAGCTCAATAACCATAATTTCCATTCATTTCCAGTCTATTCTGAACACCTCACAATATTATTTTTAGTCCTAAAATTTGCACTGAGGTCGCTGGATGACTAAGCTAAGCGACCCAAGTGGGCGGCACAAACACCTGGCCCATCTAGGAGTGGCACTGCAGTGTCAGACAGGATGGCACTTAAAAAAATAGTCCCCAAACAGCACATGATGCAAAGATAAATAAAAAAGAGGTGCAAGATGGAATTGTCCTTGGGCCCTATTGTAGTATAAACAGGTCATGCACACTTTAACAAACCAATCATTTCAGCGACAGGCAGGGCCGTAACTACGTGTGTGCCAAGTGGGCTTGGCACACAGCGCAGTTGCCCTGAGGGCGCACGGCCAGCGGCATGTAATGAGTCAAATTGACTCATTACATGCCGCCTCTGAAGTCCGCGCCGCGCGCCGCAGCCGCGCTGGAGGAGAGAGAAGCGCCGGAGGCAGCTGAGAAGGAGGAGGAGGGAGGGGGACTGGAGCCGCAGCAGCGCTATTTCATTGATAGTAAGCGCCGCTGCAGCATCCCCCTCTCCTTCCGTATAGGCTGCCCGGCGCTGCTGTGGATGCTGGGATGCGGTTCCTCCATCCCAGCATCCACAGCAGCGCCAGGCAACCAATACGGAAGGAGAGGGGGATGCTGCAGTGGCGCTTACTACCAATGACATAGCGCTGCTGCGGCTCCAGTCCCCCTCCCTCCTCCTCCTTGTCCGATGCCTGCACACTGCACAGAGGGAGATGCCAGCACGAGGAGCCTGTCAGCGGGGAGAAGGTAAGTATATCCCACTCTCTCTCTCTCTCTCTCTTTCTCTCTCTCTCTCTCTGGGGGACACCGTCTGCCATAATGTGTAAAAAGGGGTCCTGGCTGCCGCAATGTGTAAAAAGGGGGCCTGGCTGCCGCAATGTGTAAAAAGGGGAACTGGCTGCCGCAAAGGGGGCCTGGCTGCTGCAATGTGTAAAAAGGGGGACTGGCTGCCGCAATGTGTAAAAAGGGGGACTGGCTGCCGCAATGTGTAAAAAGGGGGACTGGCTGCCGCAATGTGTAAAAAGGGGTCCTGGCTGCCGCAATGTGTAAAAAGGGGGCCTGGCTGCTGTAATGTGTAAAAAGGGGGACTGGCTGCCGCAATGTGTAAAAAGGGGTCCTGGCTGCCGCAATGTGTAAAAAGGGGTCCTGGCTGCCGCAATGTGTAAAAAGGGGGACTGTCTGCTGTAATGTGTAAAAAGGGGGACGCTGTCTGCTGTAATGTATAAAAGGGGCTCTACCTGGTGTAGTGGCGCTACTGTGCAGCGTAATTTGAATAATGGAGACTACTGTGCACCGTAGTATGAATTGCTATTATTTTGTGGCCACGCCCCTTCCCCATGAAGCCACACCCCTATATATTTTTCACGCGCCTACGGCGCGCACTGCCCCTATCTTGCATGGGGGGGGCGCCAATGTCGTTTCTTGCACACAGCGCTAAAATGCCTAGTTACGGCACTGGCGACAGGGTCTGCCACATGATTGTGGCTGAAATGACTGGTTGGTTTGGGCCCCCACCAAAAAAGAAGCAATCAATCCCTCCTTGCACAAACTGGCTCTACAGAGGCAAGATGTCCACCTCCTCCTCATCGTCCGATTCCTCACCCCTTTCACTGTGTAGATCCTACTCCTCACAGAGTATTAATTCGTCCCCACTGGAATCCACCATCACAGGTCCCTGTGTACTTTCTGCAGGCAATTGCTGGTAAATGTCTCCACGGAGGAATTTATAATTCATTTTCATGAACATCATCTTCTCCACATTTTCTGGAAGTAACCTCCTTCACCGATCGCTGACAAGGTGACCGGCTGAACTAAACACTCTTTCGGAGTACACACAGGAGGGGGGGGGCAGCTTAGGTAAAATAAAGCCAGTTTGTGCAAGGGCCTCCAAATTGCATCTTTTTCCTGCCAGTATACGTACGGACTGTCTGACATGCCTAATAGTGACAGAAAAGTACCTCTGCGCCAAAAGAGAGATAAGCTGCACACAAATAGGTCAAACGGTATCCCCAATACCAAGATATTATCGTGAGCAAGTGAAA
The DNA here is from genome assembly GCF_028390025.1 of Pseudophryne corroboree. Lineage (NCBI taxonomy): Eukaryota > Metazoa > Chordata > Amphibia > Anura > Myobatrachidae > Pseudophryne > Pseudophryne corroboree. The sequence goes on along the minus strand of NC_086445.1, from coordinate 235,607,273 downwards.
GTTAGACCAAATGCAGTGCGCTAATCAAATGATAAAAAAATAATACTTCCCTCACAATTCCTTTAACATGCGGTATCCCATGAATTTCAGACAAATGGAATCTATATATGGGAAAGAAAAGATTCCAAATATAGTGTAGTATGTTGAAGACAATACAATTTTAATACAATCAAATAAAATTTGTCAATAAAACCATTGTAACAAATTATATAACAATCAAATGGTAATGGGTGGAGAATTACCAGAGAATGGTATATTAAAAGCCTGAAAAGGTGCCTTTAAAATGTGGTTTGCTGCTATGTTGTCCACAAAACAAATAACTTGATAACGGAAAAGTGAAGATGGAGGTTTACCAGATTTATGCGGGGTATGTGCATTAAAGATGCCAACTTGGGGAGACAATGGCTCCGGAACCTGTCTCCAAGGATCACGCTACTCCGTCCGTCTGGTGAATCTCCCTTCAGCAGTAGTTTTTCCTGTCATATAGAGCCAACGCGTTTCGGGATCTCTCCCTTCCTCAGGGCTGCATGACAGGAGCTAGAAACATGTGCTATTTAAACCCTGTATAGGGATCACATCCGGGTCATGAGGTCACATCCATAAATTGATATAAACAGCAATTGGAACATGCAATATGTATCTAAATCAATAAACATCCGAAACAATCTTAGTTAAATAATAGAATACCATGGTAGCTAACTAAAATCTATTATAGTAATTTTATGCAAAACATGTCCCCCGGAAGTAATAACCTCCGTGCTTCCGGTCCGGCTATGCCGTTATTGGAATCCACTTTTAATTACTTCTCAGTTCACCAAGTGTTCTATTAAAGTTCCCATTATGAATGCAGTGGTGGTTGCAGTGGGTTGTGTACGCTGATTCTTTGTTGCTTCGTGCTTGGCGACTCTCGGCCGAGCACTTCCGGTCCTGTGGAACGCGCTGTGAACCGCATCCCGGCTTCCGGTGATGCACTTCCTGTTCGCGTCACTGGACCGCATTTGAGACGCAGAGCGGCGGTATTGCTAAACTAAGGAAGATTCCTTAGTTAGCTGATTTCCTATGAAGTAAAAACATATTTGGCTGGGTACCCCATAATAATATAATACTTTGAAATCATATGTTTGTCAACAACGGGTATGATGGGATCTAATAAACTTTAACAATTTTTCAGTAAACCTAATTAGTGAAGGGAGAGATCCCGAAACGCGTTGGCTCTGTATGACAGAAAAAACTACTGCTGAAGGGAGATTCACCAGGCGGACGGAGTAGCGTGATCTTTGGAGACAGGTTCCGGAGCCATTGTCTCCCCAAGTTGGCATCTTTAATGCACATACCCCGCATAAATCTGGTAAACCTCCATCTTCACTTTTCCGTTATCAAGTTATTTGTTTTGTGGACAACATAGCAGCAAACCACATTTTAAAGGCACCTTTTGAGGCTTTTAATATACCATTCTCTGGTAATTCTCCACCCATTACCATTTGATTGTTATATCATTTGTTACAATGGTTTTATTGACAAATTTTATTTGATTGTATTAATATTGTATTGTCTTCAACATACTACACTATATTTGGAATCTTTTCTTTCCCATATATGGATTCCATTTGTCTGAAATACATGGGATACCGCATGTTAAAGGAATTGTGAGGGAAGTATTATTTTATTATCATTTGATTAGCGCATTGCATTTGGTCTAATTTTCACTTGCTCACGATAATATCTTGGTATTGGGGATTCCATATGACCTATTTGTGTGCAGCTTATCTCTCTTTTGGCGCCGAGGTACTTTTCTGTCACTATTAGCATTGTCCAAACCCTTTCCCCATTGGAAAAGTCTCTAGGCGACAATATGTTTCAACATCTAAAAAACAGAGAAGAAAAACTTAAAGAAGTCTTTACAGAAAAAATAACCAATATGAGTGATGAGGATTTGGAAGGCACCATGGGTCGCCTTGAGAAATTATTATTGCGTGAGAACCGCCTTTGGTGGGAATGTGCGACATTAGAAAAATATGTCGCAGACCAAATTATACCAAAAGGATTAAGGATTAAAAAGCTACCATCCTTCGAAGATGCAAGTGAAAAATTCAAAGACGATTGGATGCGAACATTGGATATATGTTCATTCACACTTCTTGAATTGATTATGAAAGAACGGCGAGAAAAATTAAAATTATTAAAGGAACAGATCAATCTTATACAAAAAAGTATAGAACCATTTCAGGACTTAACGGATTTTAAAAAGAAGGAAAAAGAAATCCAACACAAAATCACCCTCAATACAAAAGAAATCATCCTTTAAAAACAGAATAAATTAAGAAGAGACCATGAATATTACAAAAAAGAAGGTCAAGACCCATTCAAACATATGAGGGAAGAGGGAACGCCCATTTCTGTGTGCTCCCTCCTAGGGGAAGAAGACCTGGGCACATCAGATACACAAGTCCAAGAATATTCAATCCAAGTACAACATAAGGAAGATTGCCCCAAATACAAAAAGGGGTTACCACATGCCACCACATCCAGGATCAATAAAATCGACATTACACAAAAAAGAAGAGGAAGATCCACCACTTACTCCCAAGAAAGAGTTTATGAGTCAACACAAAGATATGAAAATAGAAGAGATCACGATAGGTTCACAACTCGACCAACGGAACAATTTAGGAGAAGACCCTATCAACAAACCAACCAAAGATGGCACAAAGGAAATCAACGGTACAGAAATATGCAGTATCAAAGATACCCCAGTACTGACAGACCAACTGAAAGGAGAGACAGAAGAGAATTATACCAAGAAAGATATAAGAAAAGGTCGGATAACTACCCTGTGAGATTCCATGATAGGAGACCTTTATTCAATTTCCCATCCCACGTGAACGAAACAGAAACTGAAAGGACCCCTTTTTTAGGGAGAACATACCCCAGGTACCGTCATTATTAAACAGAAGAAAAAGGGGGAAAAGAGTGGGAGTCAAACATAGGAAAAAGAAGTCTAAACCAGAGACCCATCTCAAGTCAGAAGAAGAAGAAAAACCACAAAACGAATCCAATCAAGGTAAAAATTTACAATCTGAGTGATAGAGTTTTAACAAAAATAGAAGAAAAACTTCTCCTGAAGGGTTTGAAATTCGCTCCCACCAACAGTATTGATCAATTCGGTATATTCTTGGATGTAGAAAAATTTGTAAGGAAATTGACAATTAGAAAATTTTTCACGAAGAAAGAACTAGAAGGTGACATTGGTGAAACAACAAGTGAAGAAAATTTTAAGAACAAATCGACTTTCTACCCAAAGCATCTCAAAGGAAGTCTGGTGGACAGCTTCCAAAAAGCAGTCTTGGATGATCTAGGAAAAATGGGAAATACAAGAAACACCAAATGGAATTTAAGTAAGAAAGAACGTCTGGCACTGAAAGCATTACAGAGTGACGAAACCATCATCATTAAACCAAGCGATAAGGGAGGAGGTGTTGTCATTCTGAACAAAGAGGACTATATAAAAGAGATTTACCGGCAACTGGAAGATGGGAAGACGTACACAAAGCTTAAAAACGATCCAACAGCAAAAATTAAAACCAATCTAAGTAAGCTATTACAATCTCATCTTGACAAAAACACCCTCACAAAAAAAAGAATTCGATTATTTGAATGTTTCTGAACCATCAATACCCACAATATATGTCCTGCCAAAAATCCATAAGAGTGTGACAAATCCCCCAGGAAGACCGATAGTGGCAGGCATTGGGAGTCTTACCGCCAATTTATCGGAATATATTGATGCCCATTTACAACCGCTGGTGAGCAAAACAGAATTCCATTTAAAAGATACAACAGATACTCTACAAAAAATTAAGAATATAGATTGGAACAACGACATGTATATGGCTACGGCAGATGTGGAAGCCCTATATACGAATATTCCACATGAAAAAGGGATAGAAGCAATCAAGTATTATTTGGATAAGACAGACCTCACCGAGAACAAGAAAGAACTACTCCTGCAAGGGATTTCATTCATATTAAAAAACAACTATTTTTATTTTAATGCATCATACTACAACCAATTGGTCGGCACAGCAATGGGCACAAAATTTGCACCTAGTTTTGCGAATTTATATATGTCATATTGGGAAGAGAAACAAGTGAAAACAAATCCCAACTACAAGAAAAATCTATTACTATGGTATCGTTATATTGACGATATCATCTTCTTTTGGGAAGGACCAATGGAGGAGCTAGAACATTACTGTCAATCACTGAACAGTAACGACTTCAATCTGACTCTCAGCTTCACAAAGAGCCAAAAAGAATTACATTTTTTAGACCTTAACATCTATATTGAAGAAGGAAGATTGGAGACCAAATGTTACAAAAAACCCACAGACTCCAATAATTACATAGACATATCCAGTGAACATCATGCCGATTGGCTGAAGAGTGTAACCAAAAGCCAATTCCTCAGACTAAGAAGGAACTGCAGCAAGAGAAATACGTGTGAAGAACAAATTGACCAAATGAGAAAAGGCTTTGAGGATAAGGGCTACAACAAAGAACAATTAGGGAAACTAAAAGAAGAGGTGATGAGTAAGGACAGAGAAGAACTCCTGAAAGGACAAGATAAAAGAAATCTGGGGGACACTGCATATAAATTTGCCTTTATCACACAATTTACCCATCAACATAAAAGGATTGAGACCATAGTGAAGAAACACTGGCATCTATTACAGAGAGACCAATTACTCAAAGATTCGTTACCAGCAAAGCCCAAATTCATATACCGCAGAGCACCAAACCTAAAAAGCAAACTTACTAAAAGTGCATTAACATCACATGACCACCATCCAATCAGAAGTAAGGGCTTCTACAGATGTGGGACATGCCAGGCGTGTCGTGAGGTACAAACAATCAAATCCAAATATGAAGATTTCAATGTGAACGGTACCTCATACAAACTTCATAATTTCATGACCTGTCACACCACCAACGTAATTTACCTCATAGAGTGCAGTTGCCACAAGATATATGTGGGTAAAACAAGCAGGTCACTCAAAACACGTCTTGGTGAACACATTAGAAATATTAAGAAAGGAGTCATGACCCATCCTTTATCCAGCCACTTTAAAGAAAAACATGACTCTTCAACTAAACATATCCTACAATTTCTAGCTATCGAAAACGTAAAAAACACCTGAAGATACAGAGACGAAACAACAAGACTGGCCAAGACCGAGATGAAATGGATTTATAAATTAAAAAGCCTCACCCCTAACGGCTTGAATGCAGACTTTGAATTAAAGTGGTTTCTGTGAAATGTCCCCCCCCCCCCCCTTTTTATGCCCTCTGTCACCTTCTTTTTTTCACAAATCATACTTAGTTTAGTGCTGTCCATTTCATCGTTCACATTTATGTTTGTGTGATAATATACCTCCAATCGACACTTTACTTGAATATTATCAACCCTAATATGAAAATATTTTAACTACTCACAGGGTTATGTGCTCTATATGGCATCTCTGTTAAATGTGCCCCCAATGAACTTATAATTAGGTTTACTGACATTTTTTTTAAAGTTTATTAGATCCCATCATACCCGTTGTTGACAAACATATGATTTCAAAGTATTATATTATTATGGGGTACCCAGCCAAATATGTTTTTACTTCATAGGAAATCAGCTAACTAAGGAATCTTCCTTAGTTTAGCAATACCGCCGCTCTGCGTCTCAAATGCGGTCCAGTGATGCGAACAGGAAGTGCATCACCGGAAGCCGGGATGCGGTTCACAGCGCGTTCCACAGGACCGGAAGTGCTCGGCCGAGAGTCGCCAAGCACGAAGCAACAAAGAATCAGCATACACAACCCACTGCAACCACCACTGCATTCATAATGGGAACTTTAATAGAACACTTGGTGAACTGAGAAGTAATTAAAAGTGGATTCCAATAACGGCATAGCCGGACCGGAAGCACGGAGGTTATTACTTCCGGGGGACATGTTTTGCATAAAATTACTATAATAGATTTTAGTTAGCTACCATGGTATTCTATTATTTAACTAGGATTGTTTCCGATGTTTATTGATTTAGATACATATTGTATGTTCCAATTGCTGTTTATATCAATTTATGAATGTGACCTCATGACCCGGATGTGATCCCTATACAGGGTTTAAATAGCACATGTTTCTAGCTCCTGTCATGCAGCCCTGAGGAAGGGAGAGATCCCGAAACGCGTTGGCTCTATATGACAGGAAAAACTACTGCTGAAGGGAGATTCACCAGACGGACGGAGTAGCGTGATCTTTGGAGACAGGTTCCGGAGCCATTGTCTCCCCAAGTTGGCATCTTTAATGCACATACCCCGCATAAATCTGGTAAACCTCCATCTTCACTTTTCCGTTATCAAGTTATTTGTTTTGTGGACAACATAGCAGCAAACCACATTTTAAAGGCACCTTTTGAGGCTTTTAATATACCATTCTCTGGTAATTCTCCACCCATTACCATTTGATTGTTATATCATTTGTTACAATGGTTTTATTGACAAATTTTATTTAATTGTATTAAAATTGTATTGTCTTCAACATACTACACTATATTTGGAATCTTTTCTTTCCCATACATGGATTCCATTTGTCTGAAATTCATGGGATACCGCATGTTAAAGGAATTGTGAGGGAAGTATTATTTTATTATCATTTGATTAGCGCATTGCATTTGGTCTAACTTTCACTGTCTGACATGCCTACTTGGATGCTGTCACTCATATAATACTCCACCATTCTTTCAATGGTGACAGAATCATATGCAGTGACAGTAGACATGTCAGTAATTGTTGGCAGGTCCTTCAGTCCGGACCAGATGTCAGCACTTGCTCCTGACTGCCCTGCATCACCGCCAGCGGGTGGGTTTGGAAATGTTATCCTTTTCCTGGCAGCTCCAGTGGCGGTAGAAAATGAAGGAAGAGCTGTTGGTGGGTCACGTTCCGCTTGACTTGACAATTGTCTCACCAGCAGGTCTTTGAACATCTGCAGACTTGTGTCTGCCGGAAAGAGAGATACAACGTAGGCTTTAAATCTAGGATCGAGCACGGTGGCCAAAATTTAGTGCTCTGATTTCAACAGATTGACCACCCGTGAATCCTGGTTAAGAGAATGAAGGGCTCCATCCACAAGTCCCACATGCCTAGCGGAATCGCTCCGTTTTAGCTCCTCCTTCAATCTCTCCAGCTGCTTCTGCAAAAGCCTGATGAGGGAAATGATCTGACTTAGGCTGGCAGTGTCTGAACTGACTTCACGTGTGGCAAGTTCAAAGGGTTGGAGAACCTTGCACAACATGGAAATCATTCTCCACTGCGCTTGAGTCAGGTGCATTCCCCCTCCTTTACCTATATCGTAGGCAGATGTATAGGCTTGAATGGCCTTTTGCTGCTCCTCCATCCTCTAAAGCATATAGAGGGTTGAATTCCACCTTGTTACCACCTCTTACTTCAGCTGATGGCAGGGCATGTTCAGGACTGTTTGCTGGCGCTCCAGTCTTCGGCATGCGGTGGCTGAATGCCGAAAGTGGCCCGCAATTTTTCGGGCCACCGATGGCATCTCCTGCACGCCACTGTTGTTTTTCAAAAAAACAAATTAACTAACCAAATTAATTAATTGTATGTGCAAAACATGGGACGTGCTGGAATTTGCCCACATGTAATGCACGCACAATATTGGTGGCGTTGTCCGATATCACAAATCCCCAGGAGAGTACAATTGGGGTAAGCCATTCTGCGATGATGTTCCTCAGTTTCCGTAAGAGATTGTCAGCTGTGTGCCTCTTATGGAAAGCGGTGATACAAAGCATAGCCTGCCTAGGAACGAGCTGGCGTTTGCGAGATGCTGCTACTGGTGCCGTCGCTGTTGTTGCTGCGGGAGGCAATACCCAGTGGGCTGTCACCGTCATATAGTCCTTAGTCTGCCCTGCTCCACTTGTCCACATGTCCGTGGTTAAGTGGACAGTGGGTACAACTGCATTTTTTAGGACACTGAGGACATTTTTTCTGACATCTGTGTACATTCTCGGTATCGCCTGCCTAGAGAAGTGGAACCTAGATGGGATTTGGTACCGGGGGCACACTACCTCAAGCAATTCTCTAAGTTCCTGTGAACTAACGGTGGATACCGGACGCACCTCGAACACCAACATAGTTGTCAAGGCCTGAGTTATCCGCTTTGCAACAGGATGACTGCTGTGATATTTCATCTTCCTCGCAAAGAACTGTTGGACAGTCAATTACCTAATGGAAGTAGTACAAGTGGTCTTCCGACTTCCCCTCTGGGATGACGATCGACTCCCAGCAGCAACAACAGCAGCGCCAGCAGCAACACCAGCAGTAGGCGTTCCACTCAAGGATCCATCGGAGGAATCCCAGTTAGAAGAGGACTTGTCAGTCTTGCCAGTGACATGGCCTGCAGGACTATTGGTGTTCCTGTCTAAGGAGGAAATTGACATTGAGGGAGTTGGTGGTGTGGTTTGCAGGAGCTTGGGTACAAGAGGAAAAAAGTATTTAGTTGTCAGTGGACTGCTTCCGCTGTTACCCAAAGTTTTTGACCATGTCAATGACTTCTGATGAATGCGCTCCAGGTGACGTATAAGGGAGGATGTTCCTAGGTGGTTAACATCCTTACTCCTACTTATTACGGCTTGACAAAGGCAACACACGGCTTGACACCTGTTGTCTGCATTTCTGTTGAAATAATTCCACACCGAAGAGGTGATTTTTTTTGTAATTTGACCAGGCATGTCAATGGCCTTATTCATCCCACGGACAACAACTGTCTCCCCGGGTGCCTGACTTAAACAAACCACATCACCATCAGAATCCTCATCGTCAACTTCCTCCTCAGCGCCAGCAACACCCATATCCTCATCCTGGTGTACTTCAACAGTGACATCTTCAATTTGAATATCAGGAACTGGACTGTGGGTGCTCCTTCCAGCACTTGCAGGGGGCGTGCAAATGGTGGAAGGAGCCACCTCTTCCGTCCAGTGTTGGGAAAGTCAGGCATCGCACCCTCCGACACATTTGGACACTCCTTGGGGATTTGTGAGTTGAACGCACAATTCTTTGCTGTGCTTTTGCCAGCTTAACTCTTTTCATTTTTCTAGCGGGAGGATGAGTGCTTCCATCGATATGTGAGATGAACCACTAGTCATGAGGAACATAGGAGAGGGTATGAATGCCAAATTGATTTCTCACAAATATTTAAAATGCCCGCTCTAATATATATTGTAAATGCCTGCACCTCTTACTACCATATACGATAAAAGTGCGCTGTACATCGCAAAACACTGTATCCCATAAGAGAAAACAATACACCCACACATTATCTGAGTTCCAAAGCTCATTGATGTATATATTTGTTGTTAAAAGGGTATGGATTTAATATATATTACAAAGTACAGTATACCTATAGTTACAACTCATACAGTAAGCAGTTAATACATAGTTACATACAATTACATACAATTACATACAATTTCAGTTACATGCCAGCGATACAATTACCATTCCCTCCATATGACTCTCTCTCTCTCTTTCCTCTGTAAAATCATGCAAGACCTCCATCTCCCTCTAAGACTAAAAAGCAAGTAACTCTGAGACCAAAAGAAACAGGAACTACCTTCCTGTGTGACCAGCAAAATGTGTTAACTAGTTTCTGGGGGAGGGTTCTCTCTCTCATTCATGATTGAGTCACTAGTTTCTTTGTATGTGCTGAACATGCTCAGCCCTTGGGGACGTCCAAAGGGGCTGGCCTGAGTTTCCTGTTTGAAACTTCTAAAGCTAAAATAAAAGTGATTTTAGCTTTTATACATTCAATCATAATTATCTGCTGCAATGTCCTACAACTTAATAACAAGTATCAAATTAATCTACACACCAATCTGCTTGTTTTTATAGTAAACATGACAGGTGTATCTGGTTCCGTTCAAATAATACACATTCATGACATTAATTCATTAGGTAATTTTAAATCATCATGATGTCTGGCGCTTGAATTATTATAATTATGTACTGCATGAAATAAGTGTAGAATCCATCTCTGTGGCATGTCTGTGTAAATGCGTGTGTTACCATATATGGCTGTGCTCGCTGCGCGTATTTGCAAGTATAGCGACTTAAATGTGTGTAGTTTGTATGTTCTCTTTATGTAATATTTTTGACTTTGACAAGGGCTTTAGCCGTTCCTTGCCACTCCTTGTCATAAATGGCGTATTAGCAAGTTTACGCTTCTCCTCAGACGATTTTAATTTAGATTTTTCGGTCATTTTACTGAACTTTTGCTTTTTGGATTTCACATGCTCTCTACTATGACATTGGGCATCGGACTTGGCAGACGACGTTGATGGCATTTCATTGTTTCTGCCATGACTAGTGGCAGCAGCTTCAGCACTAGGTGGAAGTGGATCTTGATCTTTCCCTACTTTACCCTCCAAATTTTTGTTCTCCATTTTTTAATGTGTGGAATTATATGCCAATAATATATCTGGAATTAGACGGCAGTAATGTCTGGAATTAGATACCACTAGATAGATACCAGATACCACTGTGACTGGAATGATGATGCCTTATGCACAGTGGCAGGACACTACCACAGCACCCTACAGCAGCAAGATGCAGCACAAGACACTAAGCACTGACCAGTGATACTGAGCACTGATGATACTACTGAGCACTGATACTGAGCACTGATGATACTTCTGAGAACTGACACTGAGCAGCATGATGCAGCAAAAGACACTGTACTAGTATTAGTAATGTATTACAGAGCAGCACAACACAATGAGCAGTGATACTGAGCACTGATAATACTACTGAGAACTGTCACTGAGCAGCACGATGCAGCACAAGACACTGTACTAGTATTAGTAATGTAGTATTACTGAGCAGCACGATGCAGCACAAGACAATGAGCAGTTATACTGAGCACTGATGATACTACTGAGAACTGACACCTAGCAGCACGATGCAGCACAAGACAATGAGCAGTGATACTGAGCACTGATGATACTACTGAGAACTGACACTGAGCAACACGATACAGCACAAGACAGTGTACTGGTATTAGTAATGTAGTATTACTGAGCAGCACGATGCAGCACAAGACAATGAGCAGTGATACTGAGCACTGATGATACTACTGAGAACTGACACTGAGCAGCACAAGACACTGTACTAGTATTAGGGGAACATTTACTAATAAGTGATAAGAGCAGAGAAGTGAGCCAGTGGAGAGATTGCCCCATCAACCAATCAGCAGCTCTGTATCATTTTATAGTATGCAAATTATAGATGTTACTTCAGTGCTGATTGGTTGCCATTGTCAACTTCTCCACTGACTCACTTCTCCACTCTTATCACTGCTTAGTAAATGTACTCCTCAGTGAGCAGCACAAAAGCACTCTGGAATTGTCACTCCCCAGATACCACTGTGACTGGAATGATGATGACCGATGCAGTCACAGGACACTACTACCACAGCACCCTACAGCAGCAAGATGCAGCACAAGACACTGTACTAGTATTAGTATTACTGAGCAGCACGATGCAACACAAGACAATGAGCACTGATACTGAGAACTGACACTGAGAGAACGTAGCCACGTCCTCTCTGTACTCTCTACAATGCCCAAGTGAAAATGGCGGCGATGCGTGGCTCTTTATATGGAATCCGAATCTCGCGATAATCCGACATTGGGATGATGACATTTTGCCTTGTTCGGGTTTTCCGAGTCAGGCGGGAATAACCGAGCCGGGCTTGGAACCGTGTTTGACACGTGGAGTTCGGGGGGGTTCGGTTCTCGGCGAACCGAACCCGCTCATCTCTAGTTGGGACTGTTTCCTGATATCTCCTTTTATGGACAGATAAGCCTTTTATGTTTTTAATCTTGTACGTGTGTTATCGAGCAGTTTTTTTTTTTATGTCAGTGTCTAATTAAACCGTTATGTTTTATTTTTTCAATTACTGATGTTGCTTATTTAAATGGGAATAGCCTGTTCCTAAAACGTTGGATGCAAATGGACATGGGAAATTTATTGTGCTTTTTAGCTGGTACACACTATGTTGTTCCTTCTTTCCTTGTTTTTACATATGACATGTCTCCAATGATGATCGATTGCTTGAAGAAGTGTTTGTATAATGGTGTGTACACACAGTGAGATATTTTCTTACAATTGTGACTATATAGTCAAAATCATAAGAAAAGTTAGTGCAGATAGCAATGTCACCCTGCGATCCCGATGCGATGCTGATGCGTGGTCCCGCGCGGTCAGCATCGCAAGCCTAGATGGATTGTGCAGGCAAGTCAATTTTGAATATAAAACAGATAAGTAGTGGTGTTAAATCCACTAAGCACTTTGTTTTTCAAACCATACCCTATTAGGCGCATTTTATCTGCATTTCCTTTAAAAAATAAATCTATCTATCTATCTATCTATCTATCTATCTATCTATCTATCTATCTATCTATCTATCTATACACTGCTCAAAAAAATAAAGGGAACACTTAAACAACACAATGTAACTCCAAGTCAATCACACTTCTGTGAAATCAAACTGTCCATTGAGGAAGCATCACTAATTGACAATCAATTTCACATGGTGTTGTGCAAATGGAATAGACAACAGGTGGAAATTATAGGCAATTAGCAAGACACCCCCAATAAAGGAGTTGTTCTGCAGGTGGTGACCACAGACCACTTCTCAGCTCCTATGCTTTCTGGCTGATGTTTTAGTCACTTTTGAAAGCTGGCGGTGCTTTCACTCTAGTGGTAGCATGAGACGGAGTCTACAACCCACACAAGTGGCTCAGGTAGTGCAGCTCATGCAGGATGGCACATCAATGCGAGCTGTGGCAAGAAGGTTTGCTGTGTCTGTCAGCGTAGTGTCCAGAGCATGGAGGCGCTACCAGGAGACAGGCCAGTACATCAGAAGATGTGGAGGAGGCCGTAGGAGGGCAACAACCCAGCAGCAGGACCGCTCCCTCCGCCTTTGTGCAAGGAGGAACAGGAGGAGCACTACCAGAGCCCTGCAAAATGACCTCCAGCAAGCCACAAATGTGTGCATGTGTCTACTCAAACGATCAGAAACAGACTCCATGAGGGTGGTATGAGGGCCTGACGTCCACAGGTGGGGGTTGCGCTTACAGCCCAACACCGTGCAGGACATTTGGCATTTGCCAGAGAACACCAAGATTGGCAAATTCGCCATTGGCGCCCTGTGCTCTTCACAGATGAAAGCAGGTTCTCACTGAGCACATGTGACAGACGTGACAGAGTCTGGAGACGCCAAGGAGAACGTTCTGCTGCCTGCAACATCCTCCAGCATGACCGGTTTGGCAGTGGGTCAGTAATGGTGTGGGGTGGGATTTCTTTGGGGGGCCGCACAGCCCTCCATGTGCTCGCCAGAGGTAGCCTGACTGCCATTAGGTACCGAGATGAGATCCTCAGACCCCTTGTGAGACCATATGCTGGTGCGGTTGGCCCTGGGTTCCTCCTAATGCAAGACAATGCTAGACCTCATGTGGCTGGAGTGTGTCTGCAGTTCCTGCAAGACGAAGGCATTGATGCTATGGACTGGCCTGCCCGTTCCCCAGACCTGAATCCAATTGAGCACATCTGGGACATCATGTCTCACTCCATCCACCAACGCCACGTTGCACCACAGACTGTCCAGGAGTTGGCGGATGCTTTAGTCCAGGTCTGGGAGGAGATCCCTCAGGAGACCATCCGCCACCTCATCAGGAGCATGCCCAGGCGTTGTAGGGAGGTCATACAGGCACGTGGAGGCCACACACACTACTGAGCCTCATTTTTACTTGTTTTACGGACATTACATCAAAGTTGGATCAGCCTGTAGTGTGTTTTTCCACTTTAATTTTGAGTGTGACTCCAAATCCAGACCTCCATGGGTTAATAAATTTGATTTCCATTGATAATTTTTGTGTGATTTTGTTGTCAGCACATTCAACTATGTAAAGAACAAAGTATTTAATAAGAATATTTCATTCATTCAGATCTAGGATGTGTTGTTTAAGTGTTCCCTTTATTTTTTTGAGCAGTGTATATATATACGCCGGCATTCCGTCTGCCGGGATTCCGAATGTAACTATCCTGGGGAGGTTAGCATTAGGCTGTGGGGGAGGGTTACATTTAGGCTGTGGGGGAGGGTTTAGTTTCAGCTGTGGGATAGAGGGTTAGTTTTAGGCTGTGGGGAGGGTTAAGGGGAGGGAGCGGATTAGGGCTAGCTGACTCCTGCACCCCTGTTGGGGTTTCAAACAGTCAGGATGCCAGTGTCAGTATTCTGAAAGCCTGCATCCCAACTGCCGGTACTCCGTACACATATGTTTATATATATATATATATATATATATATATATATATATATATATAAAATGATAGATGTAGGGGAGCACTCAAATAACAGTCTTTATGAAAATTCTTATGGATTTCTTCAGATTGAATATCCACAGTTCAGTAGGAGTTTTCTAGAAAAAACCCTCTCACCAAAAATCACCCAGACAGCGAAAACACTTATTAGTCCATTTCTTTTAAAACTTGTAATTTATTAAAACTCTTTGTGTATTGTATAGCTATTACATTTGTCTTGACATTCGTGGGATAAAGATCTTATTGGGACTTGCTGTCCACCCCAGCCGGGGGGGAGCTCCTAAGACAGCTTGTCCGCTGGTAGGTTAATTGGATCCCAAAAAGAATTAAACCCTAGCGTGAATGTGTGTGCGTGTACATGTGGTAGGAAATATAGATTGGAAGCTCCACTGGGGCAGAGACTGATGTGAATGGCCAAATATTCTCTGTAAAGTGCTGCGGAATATGTGCGCGCTATTTAAATAGCTGGTAATAATAAAATAATAATATAGTGAGAACCATTAACTCCTTTGCAGGAGGATAGGGCATGTCTGTCCTGGAAGATGGACTGTTAAAGCTGATGTACACTCGCTTCTGGATTCTTGCTTTGGAGAGAAGCAGCGGGTCTGAGGTATTCACACCTAAGTGCTCACTTGGTGCAGTGCACACATCAATTGGGGGAAGCAGCATGTTTGAGAGTAAGCATGAAGGGGAGAGATGCATCAGTCTTGAGCTGATTCACACAGTACATGTAATGGGGTGGCTGGTACTTGGAAAGGGAACTGAATTTGAAACGGGTAACTAAAAGGCCAGGACTGGTTTATATATACTATATATATATATATATATATATAGTGGTCGAAGTGGAAATTTTGAAGTGGGGGTATGGAGAAGTTAAGGATGTAATTATGCGCTCCAGAAAGGGGGGCGTGGCCACTCAAAAGGGTGTGTGTCCAGTGCAGTAGAACCCCTGGTGCCTATTTCACCTTATAGCACACGGTATGAGCCGAAATTCACATTATAGCACATGGTACGAGCCGAAATTCACATTATAGCACATGGTATGAGCCGAAATTGACATTATAGCACACGGTACGAGCCGAAATTCACATTGTAGCACACGGTACGAGCCGAAATTCACATTATAGCACACGGTACGAGCCACAATTCACATTATAGCACACTGAATAAGCCGAAATTCACATTATAGCCCACTCAATGAGCCAAAATCCACATTATAGCACACTGAATGAGCCGAAATTCACATTAGAACACACGGTATGAGCCGAAATTCACATTATAGCACACGGTACGAGTCAGAATTCACATTATAGCACACGATACGAGCCGCAATTCTCATTATAGCACACTAAATGAGCCTAAATTCACATTATAGCACACTGAATGAGCCGAAATTCACATTATAGCACACAGCACGAGCCGGAATTCACATTATAGCACACAGTACGAGCCGCAATTCATATTATAGCACACTGAAAAAGCCGAAATGCACATTATAGCACACTGAATGAGCCACAATTCACATTATAGTACACGGTACGAGCCAAAATTCACATTATAGCACACGGTATGAGCCGAAATTCACATTATAGTACACTGAATGAGCTGAAATTTAGGGACAGGGACAGACAGAGTGACAGCTGGGACAGCCAGAGTGACAGCAGGGACAGCCAGATTGACAGCAGGGACAGGGGGAGAGAGAGAGTGACCGCAGGGACAGGGAGAGTAAGGACAGGGAGAGAGAGTGACAGCAGGGAGAGAGAGAGTGACAGCAGGAACAGAGAGTGACAGCAGGGTGAGAGTGACAGCAGGGACAGGGAGAGTGACAGCAGGGACAAGTTCAGGGAGAGTAACAACAGGGAGAAAGAGTGACAGCAGGGAAGCATTACCTGACTGTGGTCGGCAGAGGCACCCATGGGCAGTGGCAGTGATAAGGAGGCCTTTGGTGCGGTGAGGTTCCTCTGACCGCCATTTGTTGCGGACGGCTGTGAGCGGGTGAGCGGCTGGCGGCTGTGAGCGGTGGGCGGCGGTGAGCGGTGGGCGGCTGGCGGCAGTGAGCGGCTGGTGGTGGTGAGTGGATGAGCGGCTGGCGGCGGTAACCAGCGGGTGGCTGGCGGCGGTGAGCGGCTGGGTGGCTTTGAGCTTGTCCAGCGCTCTACACAGCCGCTGAGCAGGGATGGGAGCACCATGTGCAGCAGGATGGCCACTTCCCTCGCCTCCTGCTGCACACTCTTTCATTTAATAAAAAAAAAACCTTACGGGTCAGTGGAAAAAGTGGCGGTATGCCATACCGCCGTATACCGCCCCACTTCGAACACTGTGTGTATATATATATATATATATATTATATATATGTTTTTCAGAAATGAAGAGTAAAAAGAAGTGTTGAGGGAAGCAACGGCTGACTAAGGTAATATGAAAGGTAAATTGATGATCATGTAATAAGTCACTGAGAATGACACTTTAGTTTTGGTGGGACAGATCCAAGTTTCACCATTTTGAGATAGAGTAGTGAGTCAGAGTAATCAGGGCCCCTACCCATCCTCCAGTGGTAGGAGCAGCGGGTGCTATCAGCGGCAGCTTTGATGTTCCGCGGGCGGTAGAGGGTGTTCTATCTTCAGCTCAGCATGTAAGACCTGGAGCAGTAATTTCTGCTAATTACTCCTTTACTGCACAGATGGGGCAGGAGGGAGAGCACTAAACTGTAGAAGGGGGCATTGGACTGAATGTAAGGGCCCTGGTACATGACTTCCAGGGTGGTAGGGGGTGTTTAATATGTGGGGGGGGGGGGGGGGGTGGATAGTGGCTTGTGCTTAATATTCATCATTTTCTGGTGGGAGGGCAGCTTACTTGACTGCAGATATCTCTAGTTTCTGGAAATAGATTTCTTAGCATTTAATGGGATAAAACACTAGAGAGTCCCACCTTTTAGGAGGTACTGGGGACTTGGGGATCAGAGTTCAGGAGCCAGAGCAATCCACCAATGAAAATATGAAACTGCATATTAGGTATGTTGAGCTGGAGCAGGGACCAGCTCCAGGAAGGCTGATATCTCTGGTTCTCGGCATAGTAGAGACAAGCTACCAGTGTCCACTGACAGTGGAGAGTCTCAACCTTTGGAATATACTTTCAGAAAAACTCTAAGTTAGACAGAACCCAAGATATCTGGCTGGGAAGATAAATTAACAGGCTCAGATGAGGACCACTGCTTTGAAGTCAGATATCTCTGGTTCCCCAGGGCCGATTTTCAAAAACCAGGTACCCCTGGAAAGAGGAGACCCTCAGCTATCAGCATAGGGCCCATATACTCCTGGGGCCCTTAAGCAAGAGCCCATTTAGCCCATACAAAAAGATGGCGCAGAGAGTAATCCCCATACTTTTGGCTAACTTTCTGAACAAGCTGCAATCTCAATTAAAGAAATGAATATTAAGGCATCTTCCTAGTGCAGCAAAGGCTGAGATACTAGTCAACTGGAGATCCATCAAACTCCCCCAGAATGGAGTGTAAGAATGGTCTGCTCAGCTAGATCTTTACATGGCGCCACTGACTTGAAGGGTTATGTTGATTGATCATCACCCTTCATTTGATCTGATCATGCTGCTGCAGAATCCCACGGTGTATGTCTGTCACCCAGGGCACATGCCCCACCCGGTCTTCTCATGTCACTTACCAGTATGTTTTAACATTAAAACACCCACATAGGTCATATGCTTTAAGTAGCATATCACCCCTGTTGGGATCCATGCACCAGCATAGTGAGGATTACATAGTGACTGGTAATAACATAGTAACTGTAAACCTCCTATGCCTCATATGAGAAAACATTATTTAAACTTGCACATCTGAAATACATAAAAAAAAAATAATGGAAGAGGGACACAAACGTGTAATCTGTAAGTATAAAAAGTGGGTATCCTACAAGAAGCAGAACATGTTATCAGCCCGGGTTTAATACTGTATTTTCAGATTCGGATAACCAGAAATGTGTATGCAAAAAAGAGCCCTGTATATAGGACACAACTAGAAGTCTTTAGCAAGGATGTTACCCAGATTTGTAAATATTGAATCCATGTTAATTACATTATACATAATTTTTTTACCAGATACAATGAATTTGCTTGGAGAGACAGTGCAATGCAGAAGTCCAAGAATGAGGCTAAAATGCTTCTATGAGTGTAGGAATGTATCTGATATTCAGTGGCGTCATGGACAGATTAAGGCAGGGGCGACACGGGCGGTCATCCTGGGGCCCCCACACATTAAGGGCCCCCACACACAGCAGAGTTTTTAACTTTTGCAGTTCTCCTCTCTGGTGGCAGAACTGTGCGTCCGCCAAGGAGGTCATCAGTATCCAGCGAGTCTCGCGGGATGGTGAGGTGACATCCTGCGAGACAGTGGCCAGGAGCCGGCAGACACTCTGAGCCGCTGGTCTGTGATGGACGCGTGTACCAATGGCTACTATGCTGTGAGCAGTGGCAGTAGCAGCCGGCACTGCGCTTCTAGTCCCCTCTCCGGTCACCCAGCATCATTGATCCCCCTAACCGCTCATCATCACAGCCAGGAGAAGTGCGCATCGGTCTCCAGTAATATGGTAGCAGCCAGGGAGCCCAGCAGTGCTGTGTGGTTGGCAGAACTCATTAGGGAGCAGTGAGTGTGTGTCTGTACATTTTACTCACGGGGGTAGGGGTGGATGTTTGAGCAATTTTACCACTGGGGGCCTCACAACTCGGTGCCCCTGGGCCCCCACCAGCCTTGATCCGGCCCTGAGTGGCGTAACTAGAAATTTTTCTCCCCTAAGCCAAAAAATTCTCTGGTGCTCCCCACCCTCCCCTCATAATTGGCACTATCAAAGTGGCTTAATTAAAATGGGTGTGGCTTCGCTGAAAGTGGCATGGCGTTGCAGGAAAAGACTACCTTATACCCCAGTTTTGCAACCTACACCCCGAGACATTGGCGATCACAGGGAAAAAAAAATCATAATTCATGCCCCTTACATTATTTGTCATTATTCCTCCTTATAGTAATGCCCCTCACACATTATGCCATACACTACAATGGCTCTTAGACATTATGCCACACACCATAATGCCTGTGACACATTATGCCACACACTGCAGTGTCCCTGAGACATTATACCACACTCCGTCATGCCTGTGACACATTATGCCACACACTGCAGTGTCCCTGAGACATTATACCACACTCCGTCATGCCTGTGACACATTATGCCACACACCACAATGCCCGTTATACATTATACCACACACTGCAATGCCCCTAAGACATTATGCCACATACAATGCCCGTGATACAGTATACCACACACCGTCATGCCTTTGACACATTATGACACACACCGCAATGCCCGGTATACATTATTCCACATACCACAATGTCCGTGATACATTATGCCACACACCGCAATGCCCGTTATATATTATGTCACACACTGCAATGCCCGTTATATATTATGCCACACACCACAATGCACATTACACGTTAAGCCATACAGTAAGGCTAATTACTTTTAAATTACCTGATCGTTGCCAAGGGTTTCATGATCTTGGTTCCATGCACGGTGCCAGGGGTTTTCATGCTCAGGGTGTCATGCTCGTTGCCGGAGGTTTCATGCGCTGGGTGTCAAGCTCGTTGCAGGGGGTAATGCTTGTTGCCAGGGAAATAACAAAAGATAGTGTTCTTAGCGCTGTGCTTGAAAACTCCCCAATGATCATATTTTTCTCGAGTGCCTGGATATCCAACTTTTAGACAGACACTTACATTCGGGTTCTCACCCGTAGGCACTGAAAGGTTTCTTTATACACTCAGATGGAATCAATGCAGCCCGCCCGTCACCAGAAATGCGCTTACATTAATATTCACTCTCGAGTTCCCATAAAGGTATCTTTCATTAAGGATCCAGGTGCTTCCACACTGCTTTGATGTCCAAAAGGTTTTAATAAACACTTAAAACACTGGTAGATTTTCACCATACAGGTAGACCCATAAGCAGTACAGAGTGAAATGCCCTGCTCAATCCGGCTGCAGACATGGACTGGATGGTATAATAGCAGGAGCTCCAATGTCTCTGACTCTTCGGATCTCCCTCTGGTCTGGTCAGTAGCGGCAGAAGCTAGAACACGTTTCAAGGGACTTCCCTCTTCGTCAGATAGTGCCGCATCTTCCTCTCCATCGGTTATTTAACTTCACTGTCGGGTATCACGTGACTACTACAGCCAATCATCATGCATACTCAATTCAACCCAGATCAGATTAATTATCTAATCACACAAACTGGTAATTGCATGAGGAGGTCTATTCACATGAATTTATACAAACAATTAAAACTGATGTATATATTAAAACAGTATATTAAAACAGTTTATATTTAAACAAGCATCCATCTCAGTCATTCAAAAAACAAGAGATGGAAGAAAAGAAAAAACAATTAAAATCATAGCACCTGTATCCTTACTGAAAGATACCTTTATGGGAACTCGAGAGTGAATATTAATGTAAGTGCATTTCTGGTGACGGGCGGGCTGCATTGATTCCATCTGAGTGTATAAAGAAACCTTTCCGTGCCTACGGGTGAGAACCCGAATGTAAGTGTCTGTCTAAAAGTTGGATATCCAGGCACTCGAGAAATATATGATCATTGGGGAGTTTTCAAGCACAGCGCTAAGAACACTATCTTTTGTTATTTCACTGTTTTGTGTGGGTTTCCAGGGGCGAGCCCCATTAGTGTTTCTAAGCTGCTCGGGTGCAAGGTAGCGCAGGTGTAGCACTTTCTCTGTATTTAGCCATTTGTGATTTCACCCTTGCTGCATTCCTGCTGCTCACCTGTAAGATTTTAACATGTTCCAGTTCAGAAGATCACGCAGAGATCTGGTATATAGTGTATTCAATGTAGAGCAGTGATTTTCAACCTTTTTCAACTCGCAGCACACCGATAAGATCTTACAATTGCCAAGGCACACCATCAGTGCGCCACGGGAAAAAAAAACACATTGGCCCCCACAGTAATTAAACAGACGGTGTGCCGCTGTCTGTATACTGATAGCCAACATCCCGTTTGTCGGTAAAACATATCTATTCCTTAATAAGGCCACACACTTATCCCCAAGTAATTCCACCACACACTGGCCCCCCAGTAATTTCACACACTGCCCCCATAATAATTCCACTCACTGCCCCCAATAATAATTGCTGCTGTCCACATTCCTCTCCCCCCCCCCCCCAGTGATTTCAAACATTGTTTACATAAATACGTTTTTTATTTTTAATATAAAACCTACAGCTGTGACGCTGAGATGGCAGCATGGATGGAGGAGCAGCAGTGACCAGTGGACAGACGGACAGGCACTCCAGGCAGGAATGTGACGTGGAGTGGCCAGTGGGCGGGCGTTCCAGGCAGGAATGAGATGTGGCGTGCCCGAGCCAGCTATTGATTGTAGCGGGCGGCAGGTCTCTGGCGGGCGGCAATGGATCTCTCTTGTGGGCAGCAACAGGGAGCATCTCTGACTGGCTGTGGCACACCTAGAGAATGCTCGCGGCACACTAGTTTAAAATCGCTGATGTAGAGGATAATACATCATTATAGGATCATGATCTTGAAAGTGCTTTTTTGAAAATAGAGAAACTTTTGGTTAAAGAGAGTAAAATAAGGTGGGAAACGACCACCCTGGAACGATATATTAAAGACAAATTGATTCCACGTGGTCTTAGGATGAACAAATCTCCCTCATTTGAAGGTGATTCAGATCTTTTTAAAAATGAATGGTTTAGTATTTTGGACAACTGCTCCTTTCAACTAATGGAATTAATTATAAAAGACAAAAGGAGCAGTTTGTCCAAAATAGAGGGAGAGTTAGAAACCTTGGACTCTCTTGTTATTATACCCTATGCTGACACAGAAAATTATAAGTATTTAGAGGAGAAAATTACACTCAGGGTAAAGAAAATTGAAAAAGAAATTATTGGGAAAAAGCAAAAGAAATATAAACGTGATAAGAAAGATTATGAGGAGAAAACGGTATACAAAGAGTTACCTCAGAATGAATCTGAGCAATCAGGTAATTTTGTTACATCTGATAGAAAGGAGAGGAGAGATCCTAATATAAGATCTGATTATCAGGATACACAAAGGGTTAACCGGATTCCCACTAATGAAAGAGGGGGTTTTCAGAACTCCTCCCGTCATACGGGAAATCAGGTTAATCGAAACCCAAATCCCAATACCGAAGGTCTGAGAGACCAAGCTTCCGACAGAGATAGGGGTTCTCATTATCATTTGAATAAAAGGAGATATTGGGGGAGGGAGCAAGCAGAGGAGATAGGTAATTCCCCCCAGGTTCGTACAACAAGAAGATTGCATTCTCCCTCTCCTTTTTTAGAGCGGGGACGTCCATACAGAGGACACAAATAACCGCTAAGAAAATACGTCCAAGGGGATGTAGGGGAGGAAATAGGGATGGTAAAAAGAATAAGGTTAAGATCCCAATAAATAAAGAAATAGAAGTGGAGACCCTCCATTAGACACAAAGAGTACAGATAAGAAACAGGGGAACACCAAGGTATATAATTTAAGTAAATACACCTTGACTGAAGCAGAATCAGATTTGTTAGAAAAGGGCTTAAAATTTGCCCCAACAAATCAGATAGATGAATTTGAAGTTTATGTTGACCTCCAGAAGTTTGTGAGGAAACTCACTTTAAAGAAGTTTTTTGCAGAGAAGAATGGGTAATTAACATCTGAGAGTACACCCAATGAAATTAACATTTTTAGGAAAAAATCAACTTTTTTTTCCCAAACATAAGAAGGGATGTCTGATCTCTGCTTTTGAAAACTTAGTAAAGGAGGATCTAGAGAGATGTGATTTCGGTCCGGTTAAAAAACATAATTTGACAAAAGTTCAGAGAGGAGCAATCTCATCATTAAGGAAAAATAATGAGATTGTCATTAAGCCCGCAGACAGGGGCAGCGGGGTGGTTATTCTCGATAGGGATATGTATCACAGTGAACTCCTAAGACAACTGAGAGAGAAGGATACATATAGAAAATTAAAAACTGATCCATCAGGGAATATACAGAAAAAAATAGATGTATTCCTCCAATTATATCTTGGGAATAACGTTATAACCATGGAAGAAATGGAATATATAAAGGTTGATAATCCATCCATACCTGTGATATACCTTCTGCCCAAAATTCATAAGGCAATGGAGAACCCACCTGGCCGCCCTATAGTAGCTGGTTTAAACTCCATCACAGCCAATCTTTCGGCTTTTTTGGATTCCAAAATACAACCACTTACCTTGAAAACACGAGCCTATCTTAAGGACACTATAGCCATCATTAATATCCTTTCAGAAATCACATGGTCATCAGAGTTTGTGTTGGTAACAGCAGACGTTAAGTCTCTATATACGATAATCCAACATAATAAAGGCATAGAGGCCATTGAATACCATTTTATGAAGGAAGGTTGTGATCCTAATAATTTGAACTTTGTTGCTTTTATCATGGAGAACAATTTCTTTTGGTACGAGGGAGACTTTTACTTACAGGTGGCGGGCTCTTCGATGGGTACGAGACTGGTATCGAGTTATGCTAATTTGTTTGTGGCCCACTGGGAGGACCAGAAAGTCTGGTCAGGTCACCAGCGGGGTGCCAGTCTCGTACTCTGGGCCCGCTACATAGATGACGTGATCTTTATATGGAAAGGGGATAGGCCCTCTCTAGATCTTTTCTGTCAACACCTTAACTGTAATGATAGAGGAATTGATTTCTTATTTGATATAAGTAGCACAGAAGTACATTTTCTGGATTTAGCTATTTATATAGAGGAGGCTAATCTTTTGACACGGAATTACACCAAGCCCACGGATTGCAATGCATATGTCAGCCAAGATAGTAATCATCACCTCAATTGGATTCGCAGTATACCCCGTGGACAATTTCAGAGACTAAAGCGGAACTGCACCAATATTGAGGTGTATGATATACAGGCTGCCAATATGGAGAGCAATTTTGTGGAGAGGGGATACAATCAACACTTGGTGGAAAAGGCTAAAACTGATGTACGGTTCAGGGAGAGAAAATCCATGCTTGATATTCAAGCTAAACGAACCAGAAATGAACATGCAAAAATTAGGTTTATCACTGGGTACACCAATAAACACAAAATGATTGAACAAATTATCTGTAAACACTGGGTCCTCTTGACAAGAGATCCTGACTTGAGAGAGTTCGTAACTGAGAAGCCCACTTTCACATACAGACGAGCAAAAAATCTGAGAAGTTGTTACTGAAGAGTGCACTACCAGTAGAGAGGATGACAACAAGAATAACCTCTAAAGGTTTTTACAGATGTGGATTTTGTAACATGTGTAAGATCTGTAAAATGGAGAGTAAAATTACAGAGTATAAATCGAATGTGACACAACGCCTATATACGATCAAGGATTTTATCACATGTTGTAGCAAAAGTGTAATTTATCTTCTGGAATGCCAATGCGGACTACAATATATAGGGAGGACAGGAAGAATGCTTAAAGAACGGTCAAGTGAGCATGTACGCAATGTGAAAAAGGGTTTGGAATCGCACAGCGTGCCTGCTCACTTTAAGAAACATCATGATTGTAATCCAGCACATATAAAGAGTTTCTGTGGGATCCAAATCATTAAGTCTGGTTGGCGGACCAAAAACACAGAGATTATGTTGGCTAGAAAAGAAGTGCAAACTATCTTTTATATGAAAAAAATAAAAAGGTTTTTATTTAATTAAAAAATTTATTATAACCTTAGGACAAGTGTGTAAGCTTTAAAACACATCACCATCTAAATTATCTGCACTAAGCACTCCAACAGATCTATGCTGCACTCTGCAGCCAAACATATATTAAAATGCAAGAAAAAAGAACTGTTTATACATCTAATGCTACCTTGTAGCTTATCTTCAAAAAATGTATCAACAATGTTGCATTCATAGAGCTATTGCCAGTATTTCATACAGATCAATTAAACTACATTCAGGTGTGAATAAATGGATTAATGGACTTCCTTCTGATTAAATTTTCTTGACAATCAGAGAATTAGATTAACACTCAATTCCTGTGTTTAAAAGTCCAATGTCCACAATTGTACAATTGTATGTAATCAGCTGGCCAGCTATTTTAGATATCACTGATGCATTTATGAGCTGTAAACAATGCACACGTCCTCCCCGGCTGCTGGTGCCGTACCTTTTTTTGGCAGTCTTTTCAGGGGGACCACGAGACCCACTCCACGTCTGGATCACTGCACCTCAGTCTCCCAGAAAAGACTGCCACGTAAGGTTCAAGCACTCAGCAGTCGGGGAGAAGGGGTTTTTGACACGTAACGTGTGGAAAGTGGGTCTCGTGGTCCCCCTGAAAAGACTGCCAAAAAAAGGTACGGCACCTGCAGCCGGGGAGGACGTGTGCATTGTTTACAGCTCATAAATGCATCAGTGATATCTAAAATAGCTGGTCAGCTGATTATATACAATTGTACAATTGTGGACATTGGACTTTTAAACACAGGAATTGAGTGTTAATCTAATTCTCTGATTGTCAAGAAAATTTCATCAGAAGGAAGTCCATTAATCCATTTATTCACACCTGAATGTAGTTTAATTGATCTGTATGAAATACTGGCAATAGCTCTATGAATGCAACATTGTTGATACATTTTTGGAAGATAAGCTACAAGGTAGCATTAGATGTATAAACAGAGCTTTTTTCTTGCATTTTAATATATGTTTGGCTGCAGAGTGCAGCATAGATCTGTTGGAGTGCTTAGTGCAGATAATTTAGATGGTGATGTGTTCTAAAGCTTACACACTCGTCCTAAGGTTATAATAAATTGTTTTAATTAAATAAAAACCTTTTTATTTTATTTATTGATTTGTGCTTTTTCTGTGCGCTGCAATTCTGCTGCTTCTTTTGAGATATTCTACCTACAGGGGTTGAGTGACCCCTGTCTATTGACAGCTGCACAGAAATTGCTATTGATTAGCGCCTGGTCAATGTTTTTTGTTTATTCAGTTTTATATGAAAATTCTCACCCCTAGGGGTCTGAACTGTGATTTTGAAACAAAGTGGTTTCTATGATTTTAATTATGTTTTTTCTTTTCTTCCATCTCTTGTTTTTTGAATGACTGAGATGGATGCTTGTTTAAATATAAACTGTTTTAATATACTGTTTTAATATATACATCAGTTTTAATTGTTTGTATAAATTCATTTGAATAGACCTCCACAATTACCAATTTGTGTGATTAGATAATTAATCTGATCTGGGTTGAATTGAGTATGCATGATGATTGGCTGTAGTAGTCACGTGATTCCCGACAGTGAAGTTAAATACCTGATGGGGAGGAAGATGCGGCACTATCTGACGAAGAGGGAAGTCCCTTGAAACGCATTCTAGCTTCTGCCGCTACTGACCAGACCAGAGGGAGATCCGAAGAGTCAGAGACATTGGAGCTCCTGCTATTATACCATCCAGTCCATGTCTGCAGCCGGATTGAGCAGGGCATTTCACTCTGTACTGCTTATGGGTCTACCTGTATGGTGAAAATCTACCAGTGTTTTAAGTGTTTATTAAAACTTTTTGGACATCAAAGCAGTGTGGAAGCACCTGGATCCTTACTGAAGGATACCTTTATGGGAACTCGAGAGTGAATATTAATGTAAGTGCATTTCTGGTGACGGGCGGGCTGCATTGATTCCATCTGAGTGTATAAAGAAACCTTTCAGTGCCTACGGGTGAGAACCCAAATGTAAGTGTCTGTCTAAAAGTTGGATATCCAGGCACTCGAGAAATATATGATCATTGGGGAGTTTTCAAGCACAGCGCTAAGAACACTATCTTTTGTTATTTCACTGTTTTGTGTGGGTTTCCAGGGGCGAGCCCCATTAGTGTTTCTAAGCTGCTCAGGTGCAAGGTAGCACTTTCTCTGTATTAGGTGTAGCACTTTCTCTGTATTTAGCCATTTGTTGCCAGGGATTTCATGCACTGGGTGACATGGGGAGTAATGCTGCCCAAACTGCTCCCCGCTGTTTAGTGTGCCGTGGGCACCGCTGCCCGATCCCCCCCGTTGCTGCTGCTGCCCCCGCCACTCCAGGGTAGCAGGGTGCCGCCGACCACGGCCAGCACTATGCACTCCTGTGGGTCCTGGCACCTCCTAGACGCTAGAGGGCAATTGTGACCTCTAGCATGTCTCCTCCATGGCAGCGGCCATTTTGGAAGGGACATTTAGCAGATTGACATGCGGGTGACTAGTTCGCATGTCAATCTGCTCTGAATCAGTGGCGGCACCCCAGCAGCCCTGCACTTCCAAGCCTCCGCAGTGGCTGCGGGGGCATTAGTTACGCCACTACTGATATTCTAGCTCCAGAGGTGGGGCTGCAGCATAGTCCAAAGTTCAAAAGGGGAGCCACACTAACTGCCAGTGAGTCAGATTGGGATGACAGTTGGTGGGGCTCCTCTATTTGAACTTTGGACTATGCTGCAGCCCCACTTCGGGAGCCGCCACTGCTGACATCTAATGCTTGACTGTCTAGCCACATTATCGGATAACTCCATGATTCCACACATGGTCATTGCTTAGCAATTTTGAACCCCCAAGTGTAAGTCAAGTTGGTTGTCAAAGAAGCAGTCCTGTCCTTTGATGATAATGCATTCCTGTTCTTGCTTCCATTGTGCCTCTCATTTAGTGCTTTTGGCTTCCCGAATTTCCTTATTACACATTGAGGTAGCTTTGTCCCTCAACATAACACTTGCCACTCGGCCATATCCAAAGGTAACTTGTTTTCAGAGGGTTATAACACATTAATAAGATTCATACTAGAGCTCAAGGAAAAGATAATATGATTATGAAGAGACAGAATATAATATAATTCTACATGATAACACCTTTCTAGAAACCACGTAAAGTTCCACAGCCAGAATTTATTTTTATTTTCATCCTTTGCTATTTATATTAAACAATACGAGTACTCTGGACTGAACCTACACGCTCACCCCGCACCCAAAGCACATGTGACATAATGACATCACAGAAAAGGGGGACTGGAGCAAGAAGTGGAGCACTGGCTGCATCCCAAGGACCCACCGGGTGCCTCTTCAGGTGGGACAGTGACAGTGGACCATGGGTGGCTTTACCAGTCTTACAACATGGGTGGCTGCACCATTCGCACACCCATAGTCATATCTCAAAGTTAATAAATCAACAGAGAAATAAACACACTGGATAGTCTCTTTGAAAAATATTATTCTCAACCCATTTATCAAAGCAGGTTAGTCTACCCTGAGGTAAATTCATGAAAGAACAACATACAATGTTTCAAATCAAATATTCAACAAAATCTCATCTTGTTAATTATCTCTGGGTAGCAGTTGCAAGGCTGTAACCTTGTATGGAAACTACCTCTGTAAATTGAGGAAAGTTAAATCATTTGTCTGACAAGAACAAAGTTGAGCTGCAGTATTATAGGAAAAATTTTATGTGTGCAAAATTATGTATTTTGCATGAGCAAAATATATGTTTGTTCAAACCGTCTTCATGAACTGGTTAGTATTTTAAACAGAACTCGTCAGTTTTTAGATTGTGTAAGGGTCTTGTCCATAATTACAGTACATGCCCTTCATTAGTAATTGTGCACCCACATAACTTTGCTACCCTGGGAGCACCAGTTACTGAATTCAAGGGGATGAGTTCAGATGTCGGGATGCTGGCAGTCGAAACCCTGATGCTGGAATCCTGACACGGCCACAAAACCGGTGCATGAATCTGACATCATTTGAATTGCAGGGATGTGGTACATAGGGTCGACCACACTTAGGTCGACAGTGTCTAGGTTTACCACTATTGGTTGACAGTAAATTGACACCCAAAATAGGCTGACACAGACATTAGGTCAACATGAGCAAGGTCGACATAACAAAAGGTCGACGTGAGTTTTTTGTTTTTTAAATTGTGTTGTTTTCTTCGTAGAGTGACCAGGAACCCCAATTAGTGCACCGTGTCCCCTCGCATGGCTCGCTTTGCTCGCCATGCTTTGGGCAAGGTGCCTCGCTCTGCTACCGCAACACTCTGCACAGGTTACTGTTCCCAATTGTTGTCCACGTGGATCGTAAAATATGAAAAAGTTAAAAAAAGATAACATTTGTGAAAAACTAATTTCGACCATTTGTCATGTCGACCTAGAAAATGTTGACTTATACCCCTATTCCACTAGCTTTAAAAATATGAGTAAATGCGCGGGGGTGCGCATTTACCCGGGTTTTTTCCTAGTGGAAAAGGGTCCCCCTGCAAATTCACAGATCAAGTGATCCGTGAATCCAACACGTGTTGAACCCGGTAAGCTGTGTAGTGTGAACAGGAGCCGTGTCGAAGGGCGGCGTTCACAGTGTATGGAAGGGTGGCGCTGGGAGATCATGTGTATGGAAGGGCGGCACTGGGAGTTCATGTGTATGGAAGGGCACAGTGTATGGAAGGGCGGCGCTGGGAGATCATGTGTATGGAAGGGCGGCACTGGGAGTTCATGTGTATGGAAGGGCACAGTGTATGGAAGGGCGGCGCTGGGAGATCATGTGATCTCCCAGCGCCGCCCGTGCTGCGTCACTAGCAGTGTCACCAACCCAGCAATATGCCGGGTTGGTGAGCGCTGTGGGAGAGGGGGCTGTAGCACGGGTCGCAGCCATGTCAGGCTCCCGGCTGTGACCTGTGCTACAGATGGAAAAGGGGTATTAGTGACCATGTCGACATAGAAACCTCGTCGACCTAATGCATGTCGACCAGTAGTGGTCGACCTAATGGCTGTCGACCTAAGCATGGTCAACCTAGAGACCAGATACCGAATTGCAGACACTGGAATCCCAAACTGGGAGTATGCTAGGCACTGTTATGGTTAGGCTATGGGGAGGGTGGGGGAGGGGGGATGTATGTTAGGTTTAGGCACTGGAGGGGAGGTTTGGGTTAGGCTGCGGGAAGGGGGGTTAGGTATAGGCAACACCAACGAGGGTTGGGGTTAGGCTGTGGGGATTCACACCATTGGGATGCAAATGTTGGTCTTCCAACCAGCGGTATCCCAACCGCCGGTCACATTTACAGTATGTACTCCAATTCAAGGTTGACTGTCACATAAAGTCCAGTAAAAACAAACACAAAATACACCAGTGACATATAGGCTAATTTTTCTTTTAAAAGTAAAAAATGTAAAGAATAAATTTAGTTTTATATTTGTGCATAATAATGAGGAAAAACCAAGTGCATTTTTCCTATTTCTACAGTCATTAAAAAAAAAAGATACCCCTTACACACCGCAAACGCGGGTCGCACACGAAAATTGTATACAGGTCCTTGCCATGTGTGACCCACCTCAGGGTTGTTAAGCACACAGAGAGAGAAATTAATAGAGGCGCTCATGGCATTTGAACACCATAATTTCCCAGGTTCTATTACAACCGAAGAGTCAAATAAATTTATAAAATATATATTTAATGTTCACAATGATTTAATAAAAATACCACTTAATTGAAACAAATTCAAAGGTAATATTAATCGTATCTTACTGATTTACCACATGTATGCATATAAAAACACATGAATTGTATAGGCTGTTACGATGATTGCTATATCAATAGAACTCACTGAAATGACTGATAAAAAGTTAAAATGTAACAATGTGTTACACTCCTTAGGAAAACACTGTTGCCACAGCTGCTGAATGTGGTTCATAAATAAGACACAGTTACTGCACGTATAGCCACAGTAGGCTCTGTAATGTGGAGATAGTTGAAATAGACGACTTCAAAACGGGTGACCAGCATATAATTAGCAGTTGTATAGAAGATTACCTCTCCATATGTGCTGGTGAACCCGAGCGTCCCCGGGTGAGTCCAAAACTTGCCCAGTGTAGTGTAGAACTGGAGGGTATGTGCCGTGTGCGGGTATACGGAACTACACTGATTCGAGCTCAATTTCCCTGAGGGTACATCACCCAGTTAATGCTGCAGGGATTTATAGAGAAAGCAGGTGTGCGGCTGTTTGAGGGAAAGCCGCCACGCAAATCCGACTGTGTTTGTGTGCCTCTTCCGAGACTCCCTGGACGTGCACCGTCCGCCGGTAGTTAGCGAGAGGGAGGATGATGAAAACAGTAGAGATGAGCGGGTTCGATTTCTCTGAATCCGAACCCGCCCGAACTTCATGTTTTTTTTCACGGGTCCGAGCGACTCGGATCTTCCCGCCTTGCTCGGTTAACCCGAGCGCGCCCGAACGTCATCATGACGCTGTCGGATTCTCGCGAGGCTCGGATTCTATCGCGAGACTCGGATTCTATATAAGGAGCCGCGCGTCGCCGCCATTTTCACACGTGCATTGAGATTGATAGGGAGAGGACGTGGCTGGCGTCCTCTCCATTTAGATTAGGGTTGAGAGAGAGAGAGAGAGAGATTGACCTGAGGCTGTGATACTGTAGAAGAGAGTGCAGAGTTTAGTGACTGACGACCACAGTGACCACCAGACAGTGCAGTTGTTTGTTTTATTTAATATATCCGTTCTCTGCCTGAAAAAAACGATACACACAGTGACTCAGTCACATACCATATCTGTGTGCACTGCTCAGCCCAGTGTGCTGCATCAATGTATATATATATCTGACTGTGCTCAGCTCACACAGCTTATAATTGTGGGGGAGACTGGGGAGCACTGCAGTGCCAGTTATAGGTTATAGCAGGAGCCAGGAGTACATAATATTATATTAAAATTAAACAGTGCACACTTTTGCTGCAGGAGTGCCACTGCCAGTGTGACTAGTGACCAGTGACCTGACCACCAGTATATATAATATTAGTAGTATACTATCTCTTTATCAACCAGTCTATATTAGCAGCAGACACAGTACAGTGCGGTAGTTCACGGCTGTGGCTACCTCTGTGTCGGCACTCGGCAGCCCGTCCATAATTGTATATACCACCTAACCGTGGTTTTTTTTTCTTTCTTTATAGTCATACTAGTTACGAGTATACTATCTCTTTATCAACCAGTCTATATTAGCAGCAGACACAGTACAGTGCGGTAGTTCACGGCTGTGGCTACCTCTGTGTCGGCACTCGGCAGCCCGTCCATAATTGTATATACCACCTAACCGTGGTTTTTTTTTCTTTCTTTATACATACATACTAGTTACGAGTATACTATCTCTTTATCAACCAGTCTATATTAGCAGCAGACACAGTACAGTGCGGTAGTTCACGGCTGTGGCTACCTCTGTGTCGGCACTCGGCAGCCCGTCCATAATTGTATATACCACCTAACCGTGGTTTTTTTTTCTTTCTTTATACATACATACTAGTTACGAGTATACTATCTCTTTATCAACCAGTCTATATATTAGCAGCAGACACAGTACAGTGCGGTAGTTCACGGCTGTGGCTACCTCTGTGTCGGCACTCGGCAGCCCGTCCATAATTGTATATACCACCTAACCGTGGTTTTTCTTTCTTTCTTTATACATACATACTAGTTACGAGTATACTATCTCTTTATCAACCAGTCTATATATTAGCAGCAGACACAGTACAGTGCGGTAGTTCACGGCTGTGGCTACCTCTGTGTCGGCACTCGGCAGCCCGTCCATAATTGTATATACCACCTAACCGTGGTTTTTTTTTCTTTCTTTATACATACATACTAGTTACGAGTATACTATCTCTTTATCAACCAGTCTATATATTAGCAGCAGACACAGTACAGTGCGGTAGTTCACGGCTGTGGCTACCTCTGTGTCGGCACTCGGCAGCCCGTCCATAATTGTATATACCACCTAACCGTGGTTTTTTTTTCTTTCTTTATACATACATACTAGTTACGAGAATACTATCTCTTTATCAACCAGTCTATATTAGCAGCAGACACAGTACAGTGCGGTAGTTCACGGCTGTGGCTACCTCTGTGTCGGCACTCGGCAGCCCGTCCATAATTGTATATACCACCTAACCGTGGTTTTTTTTTCTTTCTTTATACATACATACTAGTTACGAGTATACTATCTCTTTATCAACCAGTCTATATTAGCAGCAGACACAGTACAGTGCGGTAGTTCACGGCTGTGGCTACCTCTGTGTCGGCACTCGGCAGCCCGTCCATAATTGTATATACCACCTAACAGTGGTTTTTTTTTCTTTCTTTATACATACATACTAGTTACGAGTATACTATCTCTTTATCAACCAGTCTATATATTAGCAGCAGACACAGTACAGTGCGGTAGTTCACGGCTGTGGCTACCTCTGTGTCGGCACTCGGCAGCCCGTCCATAATTGTATATACCACCTAACCGTGGTTTTTTTTTCTTTCTTTATACATACATACTAGTTACGAGTATACTATCTCTTTATCAACCAGTCTATATATTAGCAGCAGACACAGTACAGTGCGGTAGTTCACGGCTGTGGCTACCTCTGTGTCGGCACTCGGCAGCCCGTCCATAATTGTATATACCACCTAACCGTGGTTTTTTTTTCTTTTTTTATACATACATACTAGTTACGAGTATACTATCTCTTTATCAACCAGTCTATATATTAGCAGCAGACACAGTACAGTGCGGTAGTTCACGGCTGTGGCTACCTCTGTGTCGGCACTCGGCAGCCCGTCCATAATTGTATATACCACCTAACCGTGGTTTTTCTTTCTTTCTTTATACATACATACTAGTTACGAGTATACTATCTCTTTATCAACCAGTCTATATTAGCAGCAGACACAGTACAGTACGGTAGTTCACGGCTGTGGCTACCTCTGTGTCTGCACTCGGCAGGCAGTCCATAATTGTATACTAGTATCCATCTCCATTGTTTACCTGAGGTGCCTTTTAGTTGTGCCTATTAAAATATGGAGAACAAAAATGTTGAGGTTCCAAAATTAGGGAAAGATCAAGATCCACTTCCACCTCGTGCTGAAGCTGCTGCCACTAGTCATGGCCGAGACGATGAAATGCCAGCAACGTCGTCTGCCAAGGCCGATGCCCAATGTCATAGTACAGAGCATGTCAAATCCAAAACACCAAATATCAGAAAAAAAAGGACTCCAAAACCTAAAATAAAATTGTCGGAGGAGAAGCGTAAACTTGCCAATATGCCATTTACGACACGGAGTGGCAAGGAACGGCTGAGGCCCTGGCCTATGTTCATGGCTAGTGGTTCAGCTTCACATGAGGATGGAAGCACTCAGCCTCTCGCTAGAAAAATGAAAAGACTCAAGCTGGCAAAAGCAGCACAGCAAAGAACTGTGCATTCTTCGAAATCCCAAATCCACAAGGAGAGTCCAATTGTGTCGGTTGCGATGCCTGACCTTCCCAACACTGGACGTGAAGAGCATGCGCCTTCCACCATTTGCACGCCCCCTGCAAGTGCTGGAAGGAGCACCCGCAGTCCAGTTCCTGATAGTCAGATTGAAGATGTCAGTGTTGAAGTACACCAGGATGAGGAGGATATGGGTGTTGCTGGCGCTGGGGAGGAAATTGACCAGGAGGATTCTGATGGTGAGGTGGTTTGTTTAAGTCAGGCACCCGGGGAGACACCTGTTGTCCGTGGGAGGAATATGGCCGTTGACATGCCAGGTGAAAATACCAAAAAAATCAGCTCTTCGGTGTGGAGGTATTTCACCAGAAATGCGGACAACAGGTGTCAAGCCGTGTGTTCCCTTTGTCAAGCTGTAATAAGTAGGTGTAAGGACGTTAACCACCTCGGAACATCCTCCCTTATACGTCACCTGCAGCGCATTCATAATAAGTCAGTGACAAGTTCAAAAACTTTGGGTGACAGCGGAAGCAGTCCACTGACCAGTAAATCCCTTCCTCTTGTAACCAAGCTCACGCAAACCACCCCACCAACTCCCTCAGTGTCAATTTCCTCCTTCCCCAGGAATGCCAATAGTCCTGCAGGCCATGTCACTGGCAATTCTGACGAGTCCTCTCCTGCCTGGGATTCCTCCGATGCATCCTTGCGTGTAACGCCTACTGCTGCTGGCGCTGCTGTTGTTGCCGCTGGGAGTCGATGGTCATCCCAGAGGGGAAGTCGTAAGCCCACTTGTACTACTTCCAGTAAGCAATTGACTGTTCAACAGTCCTTTGCGAGGAAGATGAAATATCACAGCAGTCATCCTACTGCAAAGCGGATAACTGAGGCCTTGACAACTATGTTGGTGTTAGACGTGCGTCCGGTATCCGCCGTTAGTTCACAGGGAACTAGACAATTTATTGAGGCAGTGTGCCCCCGTTACCAAATACCATCTAGGTTCCACTTCTCTAGGCAGGCGATACCGAGAATGTACACGGACGTCAGAAAAAGACTCACCAGTGTCCTAAAAAATGCAGTTGTACCCAATGTCCACTTAACCACGGACATGTGGACAAGTGGAGCAGGGCAGGGTCAGGACTATATGACTGTGACAGCCCACTGGGTAGATGTATGGACTCCCGCCGCAAGAACAGCAGCGGCGGCACCAGTAGCAGCATCTCGCAAACGCCAACTCTTTCCTAGGCAGGCTACGCTTTGTATCACCGCTTTCCAGAATACGCACACAGCTGAAAACCTCTTACGGCAACTGAGGAAGATCATCGCGGAATGGCTTACCCCAATTGGACTCTCCTGTGGATTTGTGGCATCGGACAACGCCAGCAATATTGTGTGTGCATTAAATATGGGCAAATTCCAGCACGTCCCATGTTTTGCACATACCTTGAATTTGGTGGTGCAGAATTTTTTAAAAAACGACAGGGGCGTGCAAGAGATGCTGTCGGTGGCCAGAAGAATTGCGGGACACTTTCGGCGTACAGGCACCACGTACAGAAGACTGGAGCACCACCAAAAACTACTGAACCTGCCCTGCCATCATCTGAAGCAAGAAGTGGTAACGAGGTGGAATTCAACCCTCTATATGCTTCAGAGGTTGGAGGAGCAGCAAAAGGCCATTCAAGCCTATACAATTGAGCACGATATAGTAGGTGGAATGCACCTGTCTCAAGCGCAGTGGAGAATGATTTCAACGTTGTGCAAGGTTCTGATGCCCTTTGAACTTGCCACACGTGAAGTCAGTTCAGACACTGCCAGCCTGAGTCAGGTCATTCCCCTCATCAGGCTTTTGCAGAAGAAGCTGGAGACATTGAAGGAGGAGCTAACACGGAGCGATTCCGCTAGGCATGTGGGACTTGTGGATGGAGCCCTTAATTCGCTTAACAAGGATTCACGGGTGGTCAATCTGTTGAAATCAGAGCACTACATTTTGGCCACCGTGCTCGATCCTAGATTTAAAGCCTACCTTGGATCTCTCTTTCCGGCAGACACAAGTCTGCTGGGGTTGAAAGACCTGCTGGTGACAAAATTGTCAAGTCAAGCGGAACGCGACCTGTCAACATCTCCTCCTTCACATTCTCCCGCAACTGGGGGTGCGAGGAAAAGGCTCAGAATTCCGAGCCCACCCGCTGGCGGTGATGCAGGGCAGTCTGGAGCGACTGCTGATGCTGACATCTGGTCCGGACTGAAGGACCTGACAACGATTACGGACATGTCGTCTACTGTCACTGCATATGATTCTCTCAACATTGATAGAATGGTGGAGGATTATATGAGTGACCGCATCCAAGTAGGCACGTCACACAGTCCGTACTTATACTGGCAGGAAAAAGAGGCAATTTGGAGGCCCTTGCACAAACTGGCTTTATTCTACCTAAGTTGCCCTCCCACAAGTGTGTACTCCGAAAGAGTGTTTAGTGCCGCCGCTCACCTTGTCAGCAATCGGCGTACGAGGTTACATCCAGAAAATGTGGAGAAGATGATGTTCATTAAAATGAATTATAATCAATTCCTCCGCGGAGACATTGACCAGCAGCAATTGCCTCCACAAAGTACACAGGGAGCTGAGATGGTGGATTCCAGTGGGGACGAATTGATAATCTGTGAGGAGGGGGATGTACACGGTGATATATCGGAGGGTGATGATGAGGTGGACATCTTGCCTCTGTAGAGCCAGTTTGTGCAAGGAGAGATTAATTGCTTCTTTTTTGGGGGGGTCCAAACCAACCCGTCATATCAGTCACAGTCGTGTGGCAGACCCTGTCACTGAAATGATGGGTTGGTTAAAGTGTGCATGTCCTGTTTTGTTTATACAACATAAGGGTGGGTGGGAGGGCCCAAGGACAATTCCATCTTGCACCTCTTTTTTCTTTTCTTTTTCTTTGCATCATGTGCTGATTGGGGAGGGTTTTTTGGAAGGGACATCCTGCGTGACACTGCAGTGCCACTCCTAAATGGGCCCGGTGTTTGTGTCGGCCACTAGGGTCGCTAATCTTACTCACACAGTCAGCTACCTCATTGCGCCTCTTTTTTTCTTTGCGTCATGTGCTGTTTGGGGAGGGTTTTTTGGAAGGGACATCCTGCGTGACACTGCAGTGCCACTCCTAGATGGGCCCGGTGTTTGTGTCGGCCACTAGGGTCGCTAATCTTACTCACACAGCTACCTCATTGCGCCTCTTTTTTTCTTTGCGTCATGTGCTGTTTGGGGAGGGTTTTTTGGAAGGGACATCCTGCGTGACACTGCAGTGCCACTCCTAGATGGGCCCGGTGTTTGTGTCGGCCACTAGGGTCGCTAATCTTACTCACACAGCTACCTCATTGCGCCTCTTTTTTTCTTTGCGTCATGTGCTGTTTGGGGAGGGTTTTTTGGAAGGGCCATCCTGCGTGACACTGCAGTGCCACTCCTAGATGGGCCCGGTGTTTGTGTCGGCCACTAGGGTCGCTAATCTTACTCACACAGCGACCTCGGTGCAAATTTTAGGACTAAAAATAATATTGTGAGGTGTGAGGTATTCAGAATAGACTGAAAATGAGTGTAAATTATGGTTTTTGAGGTTAATAATACTTTGGGATCAAAATGACCCCCAAATTCTATGATTTAAGCTGTTTTTTAGTGTTTTTTGAAAAAAACACCCGAATCCAAAACACACCCGAATCCGACAAAAAAAATTCGGTGAGGTTTTGCCAAAACGCGTTCGAACCCAAAACACGGCCGCGGAACCGAACCCAAAACCAAAACCCGAAAAATTTCAGGCGCTCATCTCTAGAAAACAGGCCGCAGTTGCCGCACAGAGCTCGCGGCTTGGTTCTGTATAAAGTGCTGGCTGCTTGCTGGTGAAGCCGGTAAATTTCGGGCAGAGATAACTGTGTCCTTGATTGTGCAGGTATTCAGTGAGAAAAGGGGAGGAGTCCTGACGCGTTTCGTCACGTGACCCGTGACTTTTTCAAAGATGACTCCTATTTCCAAAGTGTGTATTATTTAAAGGGCTCCCAATCGAGCCTACACATGTGTAATTAATCAATTTGATCATGCACCAATTGTTAAACAGACGCTTATACATGACATCTTTGGTTGTTTAAATAATGGTTATCTAAACAATGAAGAAATTATAATAAAAAT
Source organism: Pseudophryne corroboree (assembly GCF_028390025.1). Classification (NCBI taxonomy): domain Eukaryota; kingdom Metazoa; phylum Chordata; class Amphibia; order Anura; family Myobatrachidae; genus Pseudophryne; species Pseudophryne corroboree. Next base: position 235,568,332 of record NC_086445.1, on the reverse strand, counting down.
AAATATATAAAAAATGTATAATAAAAAAAGGGATTCTCTGTCCACGCATAAACGCTTAAGAGGTCCTTAAATAAAATATACTATGGAGCAATGGCGGAGCTAACTAATGTATAAATGAATAAACCCTCATAAACAGAAGATTTGTGATACAGTGGATGGAGATGATATATACATATTCCAATACTATTCCCAACTTTAATCCACAATGTACATACTGTAAACTTTTGTATATAACAAAAAATCTAAAGTGATGAAGTGTATGTGTATAGAGGAGACAATATATCAGGAGTATATCTATGGGGATTATCTATATAAAATATATATCAGAAAAAATAATAACATGTCTAAAGCATATACATATATCTTAAAGATTGTTAATAATAATTGATGACTAATAAGATATATTTATGCAAATTATTATAAAGTACAATTCAGTGATAGTAAACTGTATGAGTAAACATTAGAACATAAAAATAATAATAATAATGGCAGTCCTCCTAAATAGGGCACTGCTAAAGGGGCCCAGAAAGATTATTCTGAGTTCTCTTGGAAACATATACACATATCAAGAGCGTTGCCAATGAAGAAAATGATGATAGTGTTTAAAAAACCTTATAATATTACATAATTCATGCTGATTCACTATATCAGGTGTCCTTACACCACACAATCTGCAATAGACTGTTGTATATAAATTTGGTTGTGGATCATTGAATAATATGCTGGACATATGAAAACCCAGGAACAATCAGTCCTCTTAATATGGTATAACTAGCTACTAAACTGAGGATAAAGGTGTAAACTAATCAGCTGTTAAACTGTTGAACACAGATTATTATTGTTATTTTTAACCAGTTAATGCTGATTGTATCTTTTTTTTTTAAAAAGCTACTTTTGATGCTGTAGTACAAAATTGTATCTGCCGATGTTGCTACAAATGTGTTAAATATAGTGCAACTGAGCAAGAAAAGTTATGACAGCTGTTTTATTATGTCTATGTGTCATTTATTTTATAGTGTTGATCGGTGAAAAATAAATGTAATTGTGTTTTTTTATTTTATTTCTTGTGCGCTGTGACAGTTTTAAATTTCCTTGGTATAATATGTAATTGACATTACAGTGTGTGGCATAATGCATAATGGGTGTTACAGTGTGTAGCGTAACGTGTAATAGACATTACAGTGTGTGGCATAATGTGTAATAGACATTACGGTGTGTGGCATAATGTGTATTAGACATTACTGGTGTGTGGCATAATGTGTAATAGAGATTATGGTGCATGGCATAGTTTGTAATAGGAAGTATGGTGTGTGGTATATTGCGTAATGGGCCTTATGATGTGTGGTATAATGTGTAATGGTCATTATGGTGTGTGGCATAATGTGTAATAAGCATTACGGTGTGTTACATAATGTGTAATGGGCATTACAGTGTGTTGCATAATGTGTAATGGGCATTAGTCACTGCCGCCCGTTCATTCCCGCTGCCGTCTCCCTCCGAGCACCTACCAGCAAAAACATAAATTGGCACCTATGCACATATTCACATGCCCCACGTTCGACACGTGCGGCCGCGCGGGGCGCTACCCTGACTACTGCAGCGGACACCCAAGCACCCAGCCACTGCCAGAGAGACCACAGCGTCACAAGACCCGCACCGGCCAATCAGCGGTGTCCCCCTCTCCCAGCCATATCCACGTGCTGCTTACCTTCCCAGAGCACTGGCAGGGGAGAGAGAGTACGGTGGCTGTGTTACCATGTGTGCTGACGTCACCCGACCACCCCGCTCCTCAGTGAGTCTCCAGCTCAGCCTCATTCACAGTCACACTGTCCCTGCAGTGCTCAGTCTCCTCACACACAGTTACAGCCTCCTCCAAGTCCAAGCCTCCCGGTCTCCCACTGGCTGGTGGTTAATGCAGTGACTGGGCTGCAGATTGGTGCGGACATCAGGAACCAGGACCTGCGGTGATTAGTGATGGTGTCGGGTCCCTCCCACTTCCTCTCTACTTGCTGTTGTACCTGTGATAGCGGCACCAATGGCATAAAGAGTTGCTCTCCATGTCAGGTAGCTCCGGTTCCCTCCTTCCTCTCTGCTTCCTCCCCTCCGGCCACTTACTACTGTAGGAATTATGGGCCCTATTCAGACCTGATCACTGTTGTGCAAAATCGCACAGCGGCCGATTATTGAATGACTGCACATGTGTATGCACCGCAATGCGCAGGTGCGTCGCCAAACAGCGACATGATGGTGATAAACATTTCAAATGCTAGGCGCATGCAAGGTGATTGACAGGAAGCCAAGATTTGAGGGTTGTAACTGGCCGTTTTCTGGGAGTGTCAGGGAAAACGCAGGCGTTCCCAAGCGTTTTCAGGGTGGGTGTGTGACGTCAGCTTCGGCCCGATCAGCCTGTTTGTATCACACTGCAGGAGTAAGTCCTGAGCTATGCACAGACCGCAACTCACTCATCATCAAATTATTTTTGCAAACGGATTTGCAAATGTCCACTGTCTGACAAAGTTTTTGCACAGCATACACACGCTTTCGCACAATTGCACGAGGCAGGTTTTCAGTCTATGGGTGGCGGCTATCTGATCACAGACCACTGCAAAAATGCACAGCAGCGATCAGGTCTGAATTGGGCCCTATGTACGGTACTTATACCGCTGTGGGTATGTAAAGGGCACTACTACTTTGGGCGTTATGTGTGGCACTACTGTGGGCATTAGGTGTGGCACTACTATTTTTGGCATTGTGTGTTAGGGGCACTTCTACTGTGGGCGTTGTGTGTCACTACTTCTGTGGGCGCTATGTTTAGGAGGCACTTCTACTGTGGGCATTGTGTAAAAGGGATACTACAGTGGTTAAAGTGGTCTGGTATGCGACGGTATGGCATACTGGCCCTTCTCCACAGACCCGGAAGTATTTTTTTTTTGAATTAGCAGTGTGCAGGCTCCAGTCTGACATTGTAGAGCCAGCACAGAGCAGCAGGAGGCAGGACTGCTCCTGATTGTCTGTCAGTCTGTGGCAGATTTGAAATAGTAATGCTGCGGTCATAGTGTGGCACCCCATCAGGGCTGCCACGGATATTTATGTGACTTCTGTGCCCTTTTCCCCCTCTACAAAATGCAGCCTGGCTGAACGCTTTGTGACTTGCTGCAGGGAAAGGGTTAAAGATATGCTCTGTGCTGTAGCTGGCATGCGCTGGGACAGCTAACAGCTGAGGGCTGGGACAGTTGGCAGTTGGGCGGCGGCCATCTTAGAAGGACAGAGAGCAAAGAGTGGAGCAGCGCTAATAGCATACCCTCCAACTGTACCTTTTTAATAGGTACAGTACCTTTTTTTATGGTCTGTACCGATTTTTGGCTCTAAAAGCTTCCATTGAAAGTATAGGAAAAGGGGAGTGACCACGCCCCCTTTACCCGTGGCCATGCCCCCTATTCTAATTTGTACCGGTTTTTATGTGTAAAATGTTGGAGGGTATGTAATAGCTGCAGTGTGTTGGGATGTTCCCGGTGACTGGAAGGAAAGGAGATTGACGGCAGCAGCTAGGGGACTCGGTGATCAGCTACGCATATCCCTGTGAGAATCGTGGATGATGGCAGCAGCAGCAGAGACAATTGAGGCTGTGTTTAGGGACATCTTCTGGCATCCAAGGACAGTGATGCAGCTACTCACCTCCCAGTGTAGAAGGGTCAGGAAGCACCTCCTCCTTTAGAGCTGCAGCTGGAGAGCAAAGAGGACAGATCACACTCTCCTAGGGCAGTAACTGTGACAGGGAGATACATTAGCAGGGGACACTGCCTAAAGGCTGCTGAAAGTAAGGCAAAAGTAAATAGGCATCACTCTAAGTGAGAGAGACTTTGGCACTACTTCTAATATCTGTTACTTATATGTTGACTAACAGCAGGAGACCCTTTTACCCTCCCCTACCTGGCAGGATTGCTTAATAGTCTACTAGTGCAGCACAAAGTGAGTTAATAAAGTGTCAGCATTTCAGGGAACATATTGATACAGTATTCAGCTGTTATTGCCTGTGGAGGAGACCCAGGAACTTTTGGAAGCCCCTCCCTGCCATCCTTCTATATGTAAAGTACAGTACAATAAGGCTCAGAGCTTGCTAAACTGGGAAATGTAATAAGGAACTTCTGAGTACTCCAACGAGAACTGTGTAACTGGCCATAATTAGTATATGGTGCCCCAGCGTTGAAATTTGTTCTATTTTAATGCATTGTTTTGTGTAAAACATTATTTAGATTGTATTTGTGTTTTGCATTTAAATTGGCTTAGAACAATAAGGGTCTGGTATGTCTTTGGATAATTTAATTCTAACTAAGAGAAATTGTTTGACTACCTTATTGATAACCATCCATTGGCAGGTTGTATTTGTCTGTGCTGTGTGAGACTTCAGATCAGCAAATTGAGTTCCAGCATAATAAACTGATTAATTTTGCCTTTTGTAAGCGATATTGAAAATTGTATTTATTTTATTTGAATTATTTTATTTCAAAACTGAAAACTGTTTTAATTGAGTCCACTTGTTTAATGCAAGATTCAGAAACCTTGTTACCATTTACTGAAGAAGCAGAAAACCCATGCCAACAGACCAATTATTACTAGTAAGGAATATATTCAATACTCTACACCACAGGTTCTCAAACTCGGCCCTCAGGACCCCACACGGTTCATGTTTTGCAGGTCACCTGTAGATTTTTAAAATATGACAGTTGGTGATGCACAGTGCACCTGCTGGGTGACATGGAAAACGTGAACCGTGTGGGGTCCTGAGGACCGGGTTTGAGAACCACTGCTCTACACTAACATCATACTTCCCTGGGTGTTACAATAGGAGCCGCAGTGCGTCCGACCACAGCCTCCTCCTTCTACTACCACCCCCCTCTGCCTCCTCTGCTACACCGCCACCATCCTGAATCCTTCTCTGCACCCCTGCACCATGCTGACCACAGCCTCCTCATCCACTGCAGACCACAGCATTCTCAGCCCTGCCGCTGCTAAATAGGTAATCTTACTCTGCTGCCTTTCTCTCTCTCTAGTCCCTACTGTATGCCCTTGCTGTTCCTCTCTCTGTCACTTTCCCTGTACCTATGTCCCTGCTGTCACTTTCCCTGTAACTCTGTTACTCTCCCTGTCCCTATGTCCCTGCTGTTACTTACCCTGTCCTTCTGTCACTCTCCCTGTCCCTATGTCTCTGCTGTCACTCTCCCTGTCTCTCTGTCACTCTCCCTATCCCTATGTCCCTGCTGTCACTTTCCCTGTCCCTTTGTAACTCTCCCTGTCCCTATGTCCCTGCTGTCACTTTCCCTGTCTCTCTATTACTCTCCCTGTCCCTATGTCCCTGCTGTCACTTTCCCTGTCCCTCTGTCACTCTCCCTGTCCCTATGTCCCTGCTGTCACTTTACCTGTCTCTGTGTTACTCTCCCTGTCCCTATGTCCCTGCTGTCACTTTCCCTGTCCCTCTGTCACTCTCCCTGTCCCTATGTCCCTGCTGTCACTTTCCCTGTCCCTCTGTCACTCTCCCTGTCCCTATGTCCCTGCTGTCACTTTCCCTGTCTCTCTGTCACTCTCCCTATCCCTATGTCCCTGCTGTCACTTTCCCTGTCCCTCTGTCACTCTCCCTGTCCCTATGTCCCTGCTGTCACTTTCCCTGTCCCTCTGTCACTCTCCCTGTCCCTATGTCCCTGCTGTCACTTTCCCTGTCTCTCTGTCACTCTCCCTATCCCTATGTCCCTGCTGTCACTTTCCCTGTCCCTTGGTAACTCTCCCTGTCCCTATGTCCCTGCTGTCACTTTCCCTGTCCCTCTGTCACTCTCCCTATCCCTATGTCCCTGCTGTCACTTTCCCTGTCCCTCTGTCACTCTCCCTATCCCTATGTCCCTGCTGTCACTTTCCCTTGGTAACTCTCCCTGTCCCTATGTCCCTGCTGTCACTTTCCCTGTCCCTCTGTCACTCTCCCTGTCCCTATGTCCCTGCTGTCACTTTCCCTGTCTCTCTGTTAGTCTCCCTGTCCCTATGTCCCTGCTGTCACTCTCCCTAAATTTTGTCTCATTCCATGTGGCATAATGTAAATTTCAGCTCATTCTGTGTGCTATAATGTGAATTTCGGCTAATTCTGTATGCTATAATGTGAATTTTGGCTCATACCATGTGCCATAATGTGAATTTTGGCTCATACCATGTGCTATAATGTGAATTTCGTCTCATACTGTGTGCTATAATGTGAATTTCGGCTCATACTGTGTGCTATAATGTGAATTTCGGCTCATTCTCTGTGCTATAATGTGAATCTTGGCTCATACCATGTACTGTAATGTGAATTTCGGCTCATACCATGTGCTATATTGTGAATTTCGGCTCATACTGTGTGGTGTAATGTGAAAGGGGCACCAGTACTAGATATTATAAGGGGTTCTACTACATTGAAGGACACACCCCCTTTTCCAGAGCGCGAGTGCCCTTGGCGCGCACATAATTGCACCTTGACCTTTCCATGCCTCCACTTCGACCACTGGGTACTACTGTGTGGCGTAACGTAACTAAGGGACACTACTGTGTGACATAACATGAAAATGTTACTCTATCACGGTATGTGGTGTAATATAAATCAGGAGCGGTGTACTGTGAATAAGATTGTGCTGCTGCATAGTGTAATTTGAATTGGTGGCATTATATTGTGGCTTTGCCGCTTCCTTGTGAGACCACACCCCTTTTTTGGCCTATGGCGCTCACTGACCCATTTTTACTTACAGGAGGAAGAATGCAAATGTATCGTTTGAAGGGGGGCTTCTTCAAGACATCACTCTTCCTGTCATACGGATGCAGATTTCCCTTTCAGAAGGCAATGACTACTTTTCCAGGAGCGTGCGCGCCTTAGGCTCGCACAAGTAACGCCCTCCTTTTCACATGTCATTAGGGTGGGGAGCTCCTAAAATTCTCGCTCGGGGTGCTAGTAGGCCTGGAGCCGGCCCTGCACATGCCAGATGCAGAGGATGCTTTAAGTCAGGGGTGGGGAACCTCAGGCCCACGGGTCGTATAAGGCCCGCAAAGCCACTTGATCTGGCCCGGCCAGGCTCACCTAACTGAGGGAGATGCCGGACGCCCACTGAGACTTTGTTACCAGCGGGCACCTGGCTCCTTCTCCCAAGCAGCAGGCGGAGGCAGGAGCTCACTCCTGAGCTCCGGCTCAGGCAGTGTACATGTGCGGCTTAGCGGTGCTATGGGAGAGATGTCATGATGTCTCTCCCACAGTTTCGAGGAACGGGCGGCCAGGCGGAGGGCAGTGGTCTGGAACCAGGAGCTGGGCTGGTAAGTATTGTGTGGTTATTTTTTTTTTATGGGTGTGTGTAAGCAGCGCTACTAGGGGGCATAACCTACAGGGGGCATATTTAATGGGGCATAACAACTGACTTGGGGGCATATCTAATGGGGCATAAAAAGTGAATGGGGGCATATCTAAAGGGGCATAACAAGTGATTGGGGACATATCTAATGGGGCATAACAAGTGACTGGGGGCATATCTACTGGGGCATAACAACTGACTGGTGGCATAACTACTGACTTGGGGCATAACTACTGGGGGTAGACTCATTTTTAAGTTGATCATTTTTGTATGGCCCCCGAAGGATTTTATAAATATCCAAATGGCCCTTGGTAGAGAAATGGCTCCCCACTCCCTCTTTAAGTAGTGCAATTTAATTGAGCTAATGGAGCATTATAACCAGCAAAAGAACTTTGGGGGTAATTCCAAGTTGATCGCAGCATCAAATTTGTTAGCAGCTGGGTAAAACCATGTGCACTGCAGGGGGGAGGGGGGGGGGCAGATATAACATTTGCAGAGAGAGTTAGATTTGGGTGGGTTATTTTGTTTCTGTGCAGGGTAAATACTGGCTGCTTTATTTTTACACTGCAATTTAGATTTCAGTTTGAACACACCCCACCCAAATCTAACTCTCTCTGCAAATGTTATATCTACCACACCTGCAGTGGAAATGGTTTTGCCCAACTGCTAACAAAATTCCTGCTGCGATCAACTTGGAATTACCCCCTTTGTGCAATGTGTTTTATAGAAATGTTAATACTATCCAAGCTTATCTTTTATTGTTATATTTTTGCCCTGTCCATTTTTCCTTCTTGAACAGCTTGAAATACTGATTACTGTAGTTGCAAAAAAAGTTACATGTCCTGTGTACAGATGTAGTAAAGGTTACAATGACTAGTGGATAATCTGTCCTTCTCTGCCCCTAAAGGAACTAAACATACCAGCATACCCTGCAACAGTTTTACCATGCCCTAATAGCAAAACTTCCTGGGCTGTGTAGTTCCACAATAGCTAGAGGGCCACATGTTAAATATCCCTGTCCAAGAAAAGTCCATGAGTGCCTGTCCTTTCTAGCACGAGTATGTTTTTCAACAAATACATTTAATTTAAACGGCAAAATATTCATTACGTGTAAAAGTATTTATAAAAATGTGTCACAAACGTTCCTTGAACCATTTTTCATGCCCAAATGGTACCAGTGGCGAATTTGCCAATCTTGGTGTTCTCTGACAAATGCCAAACGTCCTGCACGGTGTTGGGCTGTAAGCACAACCCCCACCTGTGGACGTCGGGCCCTCATACCACCCTCATGGTGTCTGTTTCTGATCGTTTGAGTAGACACATGCACATTTGTGGCTTGCTGGAGGTCATTTTGCAGGGCTCTGGCAGTGCTCCTCCAGTTCCTCCTTGCACAAAGGCGGAGGTAGCGGTCCTGCTGCTGGGGTGTTGCCCTCCTACGGCCTCCTCCACGTCTCCTGATGTACTGGCCTGTCTCCTGGTAGCACCTCCATGCTCTGGACACTACGCTGACAGACACAGCAAACCTTCTTGCCACAGCTCGCATTGATGTGCCATCCTGGATGAGCTGCACAACCTGAGCCACTTGTATGGGTTGTAGGGAGGTCATACAGGCACGTGGAGGCCACACACACTACTGAGCCTCATTTTGACTTGTTTTAAGGACATTACATCACAGTTGGATCAGCCTGTAGTGTGTTTTTCCACTTTAATTTTGAGTGTGACTCCAAATCCAGACCTCCATGGGTTAATAAATTTGATTTCCATTGTTAATTTTTGTGTGATTTTGTTGTCAGCACATTCAACTATGTAAAGAACAAAGTATTTAATAAGAATATTTCATTCATTCAGATCTAGGATGTGTTATTTTAGTGTTCCCTTTATTTTTTTGAGCAGTATATATATATATATATATATATATATATACACACACACATACATAGCATATTAAACATGCATACATATACTCTGTGTGTGTGTGTGTGTGTATGTGTATATATATATATATATATATATATATATATATACATACAGTACACGTATATATACACGCATGTGTATATATATCATGTGTGTGTTTATATGTATGTATATACATGTGTATATATGTATGCACATGGATATATATGTACTATAATTAAAATAAAGTAAACTTTTATTAAGCACTTACAAGTGCCACCAGGAAGACAGCAAGCTGCAGAGGACACTAGACAGCCATTAATAATACTCATGCAGCAAAAACAGAAAGAAAAAAAAAAAAAAATATATATATATATAATATATATATATATATTTTGTGGAGGGGGGGTTTCTAGGTGCTCGGAAACCCCCCTGGGTGCGCCACTGAACCCTGGAGACTATGGGGGTCATTCCGAGTTGATAGCTCGCTAGCTGTTTTTAGCAGCAGTGCAAACGCTAAGCCGCCGCCCTCTGGGAGTGTATCTTAGCTTAGCAGAAGTGCAAACGAAAGGATAGCAGAACGGCGGCAAAATATTTTCAAGCAGTTTCAGAGTAGCTGCAGACTTACTCCTAGCTTGCGATCACTTCAGACTATTTAGTTCCTATTTTGATGTCACAAACACACCCTGCGTTCGGCCAGCCACTCCCCCGTTTCCCCAGCCACTCCTGTATTTTTTTTATCTGGCACGCCTGCGTTTTTACACACACTCTTCGAAAACGGTCAGTTACCACCCAGAAACACCCTCTTCCTGTCAATCACTCAACGATCAGCAGTGCGACTGAAAAGCGTCGCTAGACCTTGTGTGAAACTACATAGTTTTTTGTGAAAGTACGTCGTGCATGCGCACTGCGGCCCATACGCATGCACAGAAATGCCGATTTTTAGCCTGATCGCTGTGCTGCGAACAACGGCAGCTAGCGATCAACTCGAAATGACCCCCTATGTCTGTACTGCAGGCTTCTCCAAAATGACAGGAATTGGAAGCTGCGCAATAATGTCACAGTACAGGACTTGGCTCCTGGTCACTGCAGAAGAGGCAGTATTTTTGTGTCAACCCCTGGAAGGGTGACACCCGAGTGTGGTCTGCACTTCTACAACCCTCTAGTGACACCTCTGAGTGCCAGCCATATGATAAGATTTGCGGGTTTATTCATTACACGCTCATCTGACCAGCCTTCTGCTAGGCAGACTTGCAGGGGGTTAAATATTTTATCATATAAGTGATTAATGCACTAGAGGCGCTTTTTTGTCTTTCTCACTTCTATTCCTTTGAAGAACATTGGGGGTCATTCCGAGTTGTTCGCTCGCAAGCTGCTTTTAGCAGCTTTGCACACGCTAAGCCGCCGCCTACTGGGAGTGAATCTTAGCTTATCAAAATTGCGAACGAAAGATTCGCAATATTGCAAAAAGACTTCTCTGTGCAGTTTCTGAGCAGCTCGAGACTTACTCTGCCAGTGCGATCAGTTCAGTGCTTGTCGTTCCTGGTTTGACGTCACAAGCACACCCAGCGTTCGCTCAGACACTTCTCCGTTTCTCCAGCCACTCCCGCGTTTTTCCCAGAAACGGTAGCGTTTTTTCACACACTCCCATAAAACGGCCAGTTTCCGCCCAGAAACACCCACTTCCTGTCAATCACATTACGATCACCAGAACGAAGAAAAAACCTCGTAATGCCGTGAGTAAAATTCCTAACTGCATAGCAAATTTACTTGGCGCAGTCGCACTGCGGACATTGCGCATGCGCATTAGCGACTAATCGCTCCGTTGCGAGAAAAAAATAACGAGCGAACAACTCGGAATGACCCCCATTGAACAAGATGTGGAGAAGATCTTTGCTTTGAAAAGAAGATAACACCAGATATTCATATACACCGCTCTTATTATCTTCTCAAAGGATGTGCATTACCATTTGCGTGTGAAAGATGCTACAAGCAATTTTTCGCTACCTATTTTTATACAGCATTTTGCACATAAGGAATATTTTGTGATCTAAATGAAATGAAGAGACTCTTAATAATTATAATATTTTTTCTTGAAAACAAACACACAGTGCTATTTCTTATCCATGTTATTCTAGAGGTACAGTATGGTGAACATGTTATATAAGATTAGCAGGGTGGGTCGGAGTCCACAGGGTTGCTTATATTTATTTATCTGCCTCGCCTTCACAACTTTACACCACAAGCAGACAGACATTGCTGCCACAAGAATACTTCCTCCATTATTCTACCTTGTAAGTTATTCATACTTGCCACCTGTCCTGGAAGGTTCAAGGGAGCCCTGAATTTTGGGCAGCTGACCCCAACCAGCAAAAGAAGGGAAATGGGCAGCCTGGGGAATGGAGCCACAGTGATACAATAGAAGTGGCACGGCCCTGCCCCTTGGACATGGTTGCCTCCTCCAGGACTCTATTCGAGGTTTGACCAAGTATGCAGTTATTGTGTTCCTTGTATTGATTCAGTGCTGTGGAGAGGACGATTAGGCCCCTAAGTATATTGACTTCTTGGCCACCCCTAGCTGTTCTCTCACAATACCCTGAATAGATTTAAGAAAGACAGCATGATAATATATAATACTGTGCATTTCCTTCAGCAGTCATTACTTGTGGATGGAAACAAAGTAGCAACATGTTTAGTATAAATTCTAGCTTTCTCAATACTAATGAAAGTGCCTCAGAGAAGTATGCAATGCCAATATTTACAGTTGAGCGATTATTGGCTGACTGTACATGCATTATACTGCGCACTGCCAAGGTACTTTAGAGTTGTTGCTTACAGTAAGGATTTTTTCACAAAAGTGATAGACAGGTACCATTTGGGGGAGGCATCGGGGAGTGGTGGCAAAAATGCCGGCGTGTTGTGACTGTTTCAGGACATGTCTCAGCCTACAACTGCAATTCTGCAGAAAGCATGGCAATCAAATCCTTCTGTCTCTTCATGTTATCCTAGACAGATTGATGATGTTGAGATCAGGGCTATATCATCACTCTAGGACTCCCTGTTCTTCTTTATGCTGAAGATAGTTCTTAATGACATTGGCTTTATGTGTGGCTGTTGTCCTGCTGCAGAATACATTTGGACCCAGTCAGATGCCTCCCTAATGGTATTGTCGACGGTACTCCAGCAAAGCCATACCCCCGTATGTCATCACTGAGGGGCCATGCTCTGTGAGCTGCTGGCATGCCCTCTCTCCCATTGTCACCTCTGAATAGACACAGTGCACATGCGCACAGCGTCTATTCACCGCTGCTCTGCTAAGCAGACTGTGAGTGACTGGAGCCTCCCAACTGCCCTCCCACCGCGGGACACTGTAACCCACTGGTGGGACAGAAGGACAGTCCCAAAAAAAATGTGACTGTCCCGCGAAAATCGGGACAGTTGTGAGGTATGATATATATACAGTATATATATATACATATATATATATATATATATACTTTATATAGCAACATATACTGTACCATATATGTATAGTATATTGCAATAGTACACTTTTGGAAGGAGCACAGGCATAGACAAATTAGGAATAATACATTAGCAAAGGTAGTAGTGGGGATAAGAGATGAGATGCGTTGGGTAGGAAATGCCAGCGGTCAGGAGGTGTTCCGATGCTTAGAATACCGACATGGGGAAGGTAAGTATACTTACTTTACCCCAATTCTCCCTAACCCTAAACCTGCCTTCCCGCAGCCTAAACCTAACACCCCCCATCATAACCCTAACCCTTTCCCATGGTTTCTAAACCTAACCCCACTTCCTGCAGCTTATACCTAAGCCTTGTCTGTTGTCCCAGCTCTATTCTTAAGGCCTATACACACTAGTCGATATAGTGAACAATGTTGCTCATTTTGACTTTTCCCGAGTGACGTTGTTTACTATATCGACTAGTCTGTTCGCTGTAAACTACGAGTGATGCGTGGCCCCATGGGTCGTTAACAACCCTCGGTCTCGGCCATGCATGCTGCTCAATTTGAACTCATTGTCCAAAGCTGCATGCTCCGGCTGGCAGCGGCATGACGTCTCTGTGCCATATCGCTAGTGATATTGCACAGTGTGTATACCCATGCCAGGTGGCCAGAGAGGGGGACACACTAGGCAATGTTGCTCACTGAGCACATCACCTAGTGTGTACCCACCTATAGACTATAAAGTCCACAAGACACAAACTTACAAATGCAGTGCAGCATTCTACAGAATGGAGAAGCAAAAGTGGAAGACAAAGATTGTATTGCAGGTACTGCACTACTCTGGAAATGGGTCTGTTACAGGGAAATATGGATTTTTATGAAATTTTGTTAAAAATGTGTTCATCTCTTGCTGGAAGGTACAGATTTAGGGGGGTATTCAATTAGTGCCATTTTTTTTGACCAGTCGAAAAAACTGCACTTTTCGCCCGTTTTTAGTTCAAAGTTACATTTGACCTACTCAATGCCCGTGCTGTTTTTTAGACTGGTCGAAAAATCCGCATGGGCAAAAACCATGTGAATCGACGAATTTGCCACCAATCCACGTGTTTTGTAGAATTTGCAGGCATTTTTGGCAGTTTATTGGCCCATTTTCGCCCATGCCGATTTGACAAAAAAAAAAAAAAAAGGCATGGGTGAAAATGGATTAAAAAATGGGCAAAAACACCCACTATTGAATACACACAGGTCGAATTAGTGCCGATTTTCCGACTGTCGGAAAATTTGCCACTTATTGAATATCCCCTTAGGGTCTTTTTCAGGTTTGTTAGCAAACCAGAAAAAGCACACTAATGGCAAAACCATGTTACTCTGCAGGTGGGGCAGATGTAACATGTGCAGACATATTTAGATTTGGGTGAGTTATATTGTTCCTGTGCATAGTAAATATGGGTGCTAACAAACCTGAAAAAAACCCTTAGTCCATAAGTTGAATCAGGTTCAGTATTTTATAAAAAAAAAGCAGAGCTAATACAGAAACTACATTTAAATTCACAAATCAATTCAGATCACAAATCAATCAAGATAAAACAAATGTATATATTAAATATACAGGGACTCTTACCATCACACTAACTGCTTCTGCTTTTATCCTTCCCACACTGTTTAGTGCTGCATGGTGGGGCGAGGGCATACTACTGTAGGTAGATATAGCACTGCTGCACTGTACCTTGGACTCCCTTCCCTACATGTCAGTTGACAAAGTAAACAAATGATAACTTGGAATATTTGCTAACACCAGGCCTGATTCATGTTTGTGAGTAAAACCAAAAAAGCAATCAACATTGGGGGTCATTCGGAGTTGTTCGCTCGTTATTTTTTTTCGCTACGGAGCGATTAGTCGCAAACTGCGCATGCGCAATGTACGCAGCGCGCCTGCGCCAAGTAAATTAGCACAAAAGTTTGGTATTTTACTCACGGCGTTACGAAGTTTTTTCATCGTTCTGCTGATCGGCGTGTGATTGACAGGAAGTGGGTGTTTCTGGGCGGAAACTGGCCGTTTTCTGGGAGTGTGCGGAAAAACGCAGGCGTTTCAGGGAAAACCGCGGGAGTGGCTGTAGAAACAGGGGAGTGGCTGGGCGAACGCTGGGTGTGTTTGTGATGTCAAACCAGGAACGAAAAGGACTGAGCTGGTCGCAATGGCAGAGTAAGTCTGGAGCTACTCAGAAAATGCAGGGTAATCGTTTCGCTAATTTTCTCGTATCTTTCGTTCGCAATTCTGCTAAGCTAAGATACACTCCCAGAGGGCGGCGGCTTAGCGTGTGCAATGCTGCTAAAAGCAGCTAGCGAGCGAACAACTCGGAATCACCCCCTTTGTGTCTGGAAAAAACGTGCGGCAATGCTCGGTGAGGAAATAGTTTTTTTTTCTGTGCAAGGTATATACTGGCTGCTTTTGCATGTAGCACACAAATGTTAGACATGTTTATGTTTAGGGCCTAATTCAGCTTCAGTTGTAGTTTTTCGAAAAAGCACAAAACTCCAACTCTTTTCTTTAGCAGGCGGGGGGCTGCCCAGCACAGGGCAAGGAGGCCCCGCATGCCAAGTCCTGTGCCCCAGCTAACATGCGAGCCGCAATGCGCTTGCATGATTAAGGGAGCCCCATGTCTGTGCAGCCTTGCTGCGTAGGCAGTCAGAGGGCTGCCATCTTTTGGGTCACAGTGGCTGCGTGTGACAACACATAGCCACTGCTGCCACCCCCAGCAATGGTCCAGACACGCCTGCTTTTCCCGGACCATGCCTCTTAAATGGAGTGTCGATGCCCCCTCCAGGTCTTAGCCTGCAATTGCAGTTTAGGACACTGCACAAGCGCGCACCTGTGTACGCGCATGCCCAGAAGTGCTGAAATCGCCAAACAATTTCACCACTTTTACGTCTTAATCTGAATCAGGCCCTTAGATTTCAGTTAGGACACACCCCACCCAAATCTAAATCTTTGCACAATGTTACATCTGCCCCATAATTTTGCCCAGTTGCTTAATTTTTTCTTTACTTACAAACACGAACCAGACCCACTGGAAGTAAGATGTCAGAGACATACAATGAATTATGTTGTTCAGTTATCAGTATCAATTACCTATGCCATCACTCTACACCATAGGTGAACAATAATGAGCCTAAAAGTAATTATAAAGAGTGATACATGCAATGCAGGGGGGTTTCTGAGTACCTAGAAACTCCCTGATGAGCCAAATTTTTTATCTTAGAGACGGAGACGGCTTGTGTATGTACGTACGTTTGTGTGTGTGTGTCCTTATGTGTGTATGTATGTGTGTTCGTGTATGGATGTATGTATGTGTGTAATAGCGCAGGGATGACCTGGATTTCAGGACATATCATCTCATGTATCCACGTGCACCTGCAGCTGCATCCAAGCAGCAGTGCCTGTTTTAGCAGATTCATCTGACCTATTTCATACACGTGATTATGCTGGAGAGGAGTACATACTCATTACCCATATATATTATGGTGGAAATAGTATCAGACATTCTAGCAAAACTTTCATATTCGATGTTGGTTTGACTAAGTACTAATGCCGGTCTTGAGAAAGGTTCATCATTGAACCGAAACGTCGACCCCGAGGCTTTTTTGATGACCAATAAATATTGTTCTTTTATGCACAAACTGTTTCATAAATCTGCGTGAGTGCACTCTCCACCTAGTGGAAATTTGGCTATTTCAAGTAGACCTACTTTGGTCTATTGGGAGCACCCGCTACGTTGAATTATTGAAGATGTGAGTGCAGGATCTGCTTGGATATATATATATATATATATATAGCATGCAGCATGCTCGGGGGTCTGGCACTCCATAGTTAAAAGAAATAACGTGCGCCGGTGCCTTCACTAGATAGATGCATATACAGTCTCAGCGGCGCGGCACTCAGCTTTTCCTTATGAATGAATGATGCGGACCAAAGTCTGCTGATCAGCAGACTTTGGTCCGCATCATTCATTCATACTGAAAAGCTGAGTGCCGCGCTGCCGATATTGTGTATATATATATATATATATATATATATATATATATACACATACACACACAGTGCATCCGGAAAATATTCACAGTGCTTCCCTTTTTCCACATTTGAAATAAATAAAAATTTTCCCTCCAAATTCACACAATACCCCATATTGACAATGTGAACAAAAGGTTTTTTTTTTCAGATTTTTGCTAGTTTATTAAAAATAAAAAACTAAGAAATCACATGTACATAAGTATTCACAGCCTTTGCCATGAAGCTCAAAATTGAGCTCAGGTGCATCCTGTTTCCACTGATCATCCTTGATATGTTCCTACAGCTTAATTGGAGTCTTCCTGGGGTAAATTCAGTTGATTGGAAATGATTTAGAAAGGCACACCACTGTCTATATAAGGTCCCACAAACCAAGTATGAAGTCAAAGAAATTGTCTGTAGACCTCCGAGACAGGATTGTCTCGAGGCACAAGTCTAGGGAAGGGTACAGAAAAATATCTGCTGCTTTGAAGGTCCCAGTGCCCTCCATCATCCGTAAATGGAAGAAGTTCAGAACCACCAGGACTCTTCCTAGAGCTGGCCGACCGGCTACACTGAGAAATAAGGGGAGAAGGGCCCTAGTAAAGGAGGTGACCAAGAACCCCATGGTCACTCTGTCAGAGCTACAGCATTTCTCTGTGGAGAGAGGAGAACCTTCCAGAACAGGCCTGGCCAACCTGTGGCTTTCCAGATGCTGTGAAACTGCACATCCCAGCATGCCCTGCTACAGCTTTAGCATTCCCTAATAGCAAATCTGTGGCAAGGCATGATGGGACTTGTAGTTTTACAACAGCTGGAGAGCCACAGGTTGGCCAGGCCTGTTCCAGAAGGACAACCATCTCTGCAGAAATTCACCAATCAGGCCAGATGGAAGCCACTCCTTAGTAAAAAGCACATGGTAGCCCGCCTGGAGTTTGCCAAAATGCACCTGAAGGACTCTCAGACCATGAGAAACAAAATTCTCTAGTCTGATGAGACAAATATTGAACTCTTTGGCATGAATGCCAGGCGTCATGTTTGGAGGAAACCAGGCACCGCTCATCACCATCCCTACAGTGAAGCATGGTGGTGGCAGCATCATGCCGTGGGGATGTTTTTCAGCAGCAGTAACTGGGAGACTGGTCAGGATAGCGGGAAAGATGAATGCAGCAATGTACAGAGATATCCTGGATGAAAACCTGTTCCATGATCTTGACTTCAGACTGGGGCAACGGTTCAACTTTCAGCAGGACAACGACCCTAAGCACACAGGCAAGATATCAAAGGAGTGGCTTCAGGACAACTCTGTGAATGTCCTTGAGTAGCCCAGCCAGAGCCCAGACTTGAATCCAATTGAACATCTCTGGAGAGATCTGAAAATGGTTGTGCACCGACGCTTCCCATTCAACCTGATGGAGCTTGAGAGGTGCTGCAAAGAGGAATGGACAAAACTACCTAAAGATAGGTGTGCCAAGCTTGTGGCATCATGTTCAAAAAGACTTGAGGCTGTAATTGCTGCCAAAGGTGCACCAACAAAGTATTGAGCAAAGGTTGTGAATACTTATGTACATGTGATTTCTTAGTTTTATATTTGTAATAAATTTGCAAAAATCTCAAAAAAACCTTTTTTCACGTTGTCATTATGGAGTATTGTGTTTAGAATTTTGAGGAAAAAAATGAATTTATTCCATTTTGGAATAAGGCTGTAACGTAACATAATGTGGAAAAAGTGAAGCGCTGTGAATGCTTTCTGGATGCACTTTATATATGTATATATGTATATATATGGAGCAGCAGGTATCCGGCACTAGTACAACAAAGGTAATGGAGTATTGCTCAGGTGCCTTCCAAGGGTATGAATTCCCAATGTATACAAACGTGTTGGCGGCACTCAGAGACTTAAACAAAGCTGCAAAATAGCGTGCTTTATTCAACGTTTCGGGCGTCTGCCCGTCGTCAGGAGGTAGCAAAACATATAATAGTACATCACAGTTACATTTATACATACACAAACAACACATAATTACCTGATCTGTCCCAGGTGAGTGTGCGCTCCGGGCGCCGATCCCCACGAGTCCCGCCAGAGTATCACCAGCGTGTCCCAGCGTGAACGTCATCCAGGAGCGCCCACCGACCCGGGCCAATCAGTGTGCATCACGTCCCGTTGCCACAGCAACGCGGCTGTTTCAAAACAGCACTGTAGTGAAATAAAAACAACTTAAAATCAGCAGCTTTAGAGCAGATCGCCTACAGCAATAAACTGTACATTCAACTATATCAATAAGGTTACCTAAATGACAGCATAATAACATGTTTTTACTAAATGAACTAAATGTTTAGTGTGAATCTATAAGAAGCATTGTAACCCCAAGGAGTCATTTAAGCCCCTTGGTGTCAATGTTCCCAGAACATGGATCCATTTACTTTCTAATTGTAATAATTGTTTTTTTCTATTGCCCCCTCTGATATTAAATGGAACATGATCTATTAGTTTGGTTCTGATACTGGCAATACTGTGTTTGGCTTCCGCACAATGGCGTGCCACTGGCTGTTCACTTCTGCCCGTTTCTAAGGCAGCCCTAATAGCCGACCTGTGACCTGCCATCCTTTCCCTGAATTGTCTTTCTGTCTTACCCACGTAGCTAAGGCCACATGGGCAAGACAGTGCTGTTTTGAAACAGCCGCGTTGCTGTGGCAACGGGACGTGATGCACACTGATTGGCCCGGGTCGGTGGGCGCTCCTGGATGACGTTCACGCTGGGACACGCTGGTGATACTCTGGCGGGACTCGTGGGGATCGGCGCCCGGAGCGCACACTCACCTGGGACAGATCAGGTAATTATGTGTTGTTTGTGTATGTATAAATGTAACTGTGATGTACTATTATATGTTTTGCTACCTCCTGACGACGGGCAGACGCCCGAAACGTTGAATAAAGCACGCTATTTTGCAGCTTTGTTTAAGTCTCTGAGTGCCGCCAACACGTTTGTATATATGTATATATATGTGTATATATAATATATATATATATATATACACTGACTGTGTGTGTGTGTGTGTGTGTGTGTGTGTGTGTGTGTGTGTGTGTGTATATATATATATATATATATATGCACTTCACAAGGAAATTCAATGCTATCCAACCAATCGTAATAGCCGACAGCATGGTTTCGTGGGTCGACTCCCTCAAATTCCTACAGTCAAAAATTTCCCAAGACCTCAAATGGGGACCCAACATAAGCACTGTCATTAAGAAGGCCCAGCAGTGGATATTCTTTCTGAGACAACTCAGGAAATTAAACATCCCGCAGGAGCTGCTGCTCATCTTCTACACAGCAATCGTAGAATCGGTCCTATGTTCCTCAATCACAGTCTAGTATGAAGCTGCCAATGAGAGTTACAGACGGAGGCTGCAAAGGGTGGTGAGGACTGCTGAAAAGATTGTTGTGGCTGACCTCCCTCCTGTCCAGGAATTATACCAGTCAAGGGTCAGGAAGCGAGTAGAGAAAATCGTAGCAGACATGCAGCACCCAGGTCACAAACTGTTTGAACCGCTTCCATCAGGCAGACGCTGCAGGTCCATTCCTGCGAAGTCGACCAAATCCATTAAAAGCTTCTTCCCACTAGCTGTCCACCAGCTGAACAATATATAAAAAGTCTAACATTTATAAGAATGTCTAATATGTCGAGTCTATCGTACAGTTGCAATGTGCAGTATGAACTCGTACGTGTAATGTATGCTACGTTTTTCCCCCTTCTTATGCTATGAATTCCCCCTTCATGTTGCTGCTTGGCAATGTACTGTACCGTAAAAAATTCCTAGTGTACGTGAGTACACCTGACCAATAAAGCTGCCGTAATGTGTAAAAGGGGGACTCTGCTGCCATAATGTGTAAAAAGGGGGACTCTGCTGCCATTATATGTAAAAAGGGGTACTCTGCTGCTGTAATGTGTAAAAAGTAGGACTCTACCTGCTGTAATGTGTAAAAGGGAGCTCTGCCTGTCGTAATGTGTAAAAGGGAGACCCTGCCTGCCGTAATGTGTAAAAAGGGGGCTCTACCTGCCTAATGTGTATAAAGGGGGACTCTGCTGCCGTAATGTGTAAAAAGGGGGGACTTTGCAGCCGTAATTTGTAAAAAGGGAGACTCTGCTGCTGTAATGTTTAAAAAGTGGGAGCCTGCTGCCTTAATGTGTAAAAGGGGGACTCTGTTGCTGTAATGTGTAAAAAAGGGGGACTCTGCTGCTGTGATATGTAAAATGGGGACTCTGCCTGCCGTAATGTGTAAAAAGGTGGCTCTACCTGCCTAATGTGTAAAAAGGGGGACTCTGCTGCTGTAATTTGTAAAAAGGGGACTTTGCTGCCATAATGTGTAAAAAGGGGGACTCTGCTGCTGTAAATGTGTAAAAAGGGGGACTCTGCTGCCTCAATGTGTAAAAAGGGGGACTCTGCTGCCTCAATGTGTAAAAAGGGGGACTCTGCTGCTGTAATGTGTAAAAAGGGGGACTCTGCTGCCATAATGTGTAAAAAGGGACTCTGCTGCCATAATGTGTAAAAAGGGGGACTTTGATACTGTAATGTGTAAAAAGGGGGACTCTGCTGCTGTAATGTGTAAAACGGGGGACTCTGCTGCCTCAATGTGTAAAAAGGGGGACTGCTACCATAATGTGTAAAAAGGGTGACTCTGCTGCCATAATGTGTAAAAAGGAGGACTCTACCTGCTGTAATGTGTGAAAGGGAGCTCTACATGCCATAATGTGTAAAAGGGAGCTCTGCTTGCTGTAATTTGAATGATGGAGACTACTGTGCAGCATAATATGAATTGGTTTTATTTTGTGGCCATGCAACTTCCCCATGAAGCCACAGTCTTATATTTTTGACGTGCGCCTGCACCGTGCACTGGCCCTATTTTAAACAAAAGGGGGGGGGCGCCGATGCTGTTTCTTGCACACAGCACTAAAATGTTTAGTTACGGCACTGGTGTAAGGAGCACTACTACTACTACTATGGGCATTTTGACTGGTACTACTACTGAGGGCATTATGTGTGACACTGCTACTGTGGGCATTATGTGTGGCACTACTACTGTGGGCGCTATGTGTAAGGGGCACTACTACTGTGGGCATTATGTGTGACACTACTAATGTGGGTGTTATATGTAAGGGGCACTACTATTGTGGGCATTGTGTGTCACTGACTGTGGGCAATATGTGTAAGGGGCACTACTACTGTGGACATTATGTGTATAAGGGATACTACTGTGGGTATTGTGTATAAGAGACAATACTGTGTAGTGTAACATGTATAAGAGGCCCTACTGTGTAGCTTAGCATAACTAAGGGGCACTACTGTCTGATATAATGTGATTCAGGGGCACTACTGTGTGTTGTAATGTGAATAAGGAACACTACTATGTCATGCAATATAAATCAGGGGTACTATGTGCGGTGTAATGTGAATAAGATTGTGGTACTGTGTGGCATAATTTGAATTGTTAGTACTATTGTGTGGCCACGCCCCTTCCATGCAAGCCAACACAATTTTCTCTGACGTCCTAAGTGGATGCTGGGGACTCCGTCAGGACCATGGGGATTAGCGGCTCCGCAGGAGACAGGGCACAAAACTAAAGCTTTAGGATCAGGTGGTGTGTACTGGCTCCTCCCCCTATGACCCTCCTCCAAGCCTCAGTTAGGTTTTTGTGCCCGTCCGAGCAGGGTGCAATCTAGGTGGCTCTCTTAAGGAGCTGCTTAGAAAAAGTTTTTAGGTTTATTATTTTCAGTGAGTCCTGCTGGCAACAGGCTCACTGCTTCGAGGGACTTAGGGGAGAGAAGTTCAACTCACCTGCGTGCAGGATGGATTGGCTTCTTAGGCTACTGGACACCATTAGCTCCAGAGGGAGTCGGAACACAGGTCTCACCCTGGGGTTCGTCCCGGAGCCGCGCCGCCGACCCCTCTTGCAGATGCTGAAGATTGAAGGTCCAGAAACCGGCGGCAGAAGGCTCTTCAGTCTTCTTGAAGGTAGCGCACAGCACTGCAGCTGTGCGCCATTGTTTGTCACACACTTCTCACCAACGGTCACGGAGGGTGCAGGGCGCTGCTGGGGGCGCCCTGGGCAGCAATGTAAATACCTTTTATGGCTAAAAAATACATCACATATTGCCCTTGAGGCTATATGGATGTATTTAACCCCTGCCAGATATTACAAACTACGGGAGAAAAGCCCGCCGGAATAGGGGGCGGGGCTTATTCTCCTCAGCACACAGCGCCATTTTCCTGCTCAGCTCCGCTGTGAGGAAGGCTCCCAGGACTCTCCCCTGCACTGCACTACAGAAACAGGGTAAAACAGAGAGGGGGGGCACTTTTTATGGAGATATTTTATATATTTAAGCTGCTATAAGGATACAACACTTATATAAGGTTGTTCCCATATATATTATAGCGCTTGGGTGTGTGCTGGCAAACTCTCCCTCTGTCTCCCCAAAGAGCATTCCCTGTGTGTCTGCTGTGTGTCGGTACGTGTGTGTCGACATGTATGAGGACGATGTTGGTGTGGAGGCAGAGCAATTGCCGGTAATGGTGATGTCACCCCCCAGGGAGTCGACACCGGAATGGATGGCTTTGTTTATGGAATTACGTGATAATGTCAGCACATTACAAAAATCAGTTGACGACATGAGACGGCCGGAAAACCAGTTGGTACCTGCCCAGGCGTCTCAGACACCGTCAGGGGCTGTAAAACGCCCTTTACCTCAGTCGGTCGACACAGACCCAGACACGGACACTGAATCTAGTGTCGACGGTGAAGAAACAAACGTATTTTCAAGTAGAGCCACACGTTATATGATCACGGCAATGAAGGAGGCTTTGCATATCTCTGATACTGCAAGTACCACAAAAAGGGGTATTATGTGGGGGGTGAAAAAACTACCTGTAGTTTTTCCTGAATCAGAGGAATTGAATGATGTATGTGATGAAGCGTGGGTTAACCCAGATAGAAAAGTGCTAATTTCAAAAAAGTTATTGGCATTATACCCTTTCCCGCCAGAGGTTAGGGCGCGCTGGGAAACACCCCCTAGGGTGGATAAGGCGCTCACACGCTTATCAAAACAAGTGGCGTTACCGTCTCCTGATACGGCCGCCCTCAAGGATCCAGCTGATAGGAGGCTGGAAACTACCCTAAAGAGTATATACACACATACTGGTGTTATACTGCGACCAGCCATCGCCTCAGCCTGGATGTGCAGTGCTGGGGTGGTCTGGTCGGATTCCCTGACTGAAAATATTGATACCCTGGATAGGGACAGTATTTTATTGACTATAGAGCAATTAAAGGGTGCTTTTATTTATATGCGAGATGCTCAGAGGGATATTTGCACTCTGGCATCGAGAGTAAGTGCGATGTCCATATCTGCTTGAAGAAGTTTATGGACGCGACAGTGGTCAGGTGATGCGGATTCCAAACGGCATATGGAAGTATTGCCGTATAAAGGGGAGGAATTATTTGGCGTGGGTCTATCGGATCTGGTGGCCACGGCAACTGCCGGAAAATCCACTTTTTTAC
The DNA here is from genome assembly GCF_028390025.1 of Pseudophryne corroboree. NCBI lineage: Eukaryota > Metazoa > Chordata > Amphibia > Anura > Myobatrachidae > Pseudophryne > Pseudophryne corroboree. The sequence goes on along the minus strand of NC_086445.1, from coordinate 235,544,007 downwards.
CTCAGACCCCCTCCCAACAGAAAAAGACACCGTCTTTTCAGCCGCAGTCCTTTCGGTCCTATAAGAACAAGAGGGCAAAAGGACAGTCATATCTGCCCCGGGGCAGAGGAAGGGGTAAGAGAGGGCAGCAAGCAGCCCCTGCCCAGGAACAGAAGCCCTCCCAGGGTTCTGCAAAGCCCTCAGCATGACGCTGGGGCTGTACAAGCGGACTCAGGAGCGGTGGGGGGTCGACTCAGGAATTTCAGCGCACAGTGGGCTTGCTCACAGGTGGACCCTTGGATCCTGCAGGTAGTATCTCAGGGTTACAGGTTGGAATTCGAGAAGTCTCCCCCTCTCCGGTACCTAAAGTCTGCTTTGCCAACGTCTCCCTCAGACAGGGCGACGGTATTGGAAGCCATTCACAAGCTGTTTTCTCAGCAGGTGATAGTCAAGGTACCCCTCCTACAACAGGGAAAGGGGTATTACTCCACGCTATTTGTGGTACCGAAGCCGGACGGCTCGGTAAGACCTATTCTATATCTGAAATCTTTGAACCTGTACATACAAAAATTCAAGTTCAAGATGGAATCACTCAGAGCAGTGATAGCGAATCTGGAAGAAGGGGACTTTATGGTGTCCCTGGACATAAAGGATGCTTACCTGCATGTCCCAATTTGCCCTTCACATCAAGGGTACCTCAGGTTCGTAGTGCAAAACTGTCATTATCAGTTTCAGACGCTGCCGTTTGGATTGTCCACGGCACCTCGGGTCTTTACCAAGGTAATGGCCGAAATGATGATTCTTCTGCGAAGAAGAGGCGTATTAATTATCCCTTACTTGGACGATCTCCTGATAAGGGCAAGGTCCAGAGAACAGCTGGAGGACGGAGTAGCACTAACCCAAGTAGTGCTGCAACAACACGGGTGGATTCTGAATTTTCCAAAATCTCAGTTGACCCCGACAACACGTCTGCTGATCCTGGGAATGATTCTGGACACTGTTCAGAAAAAGGTGTTTCTTCCGGAGGAGAAAGCCAAGGAGTTATCCGAACTTGTCAGAAACCTCCTAAAACCAGGAAAAGTGTCTGTGCATCAATGCACAAGAGTCCTGGGACAGATGGTGGCTTCTTACGAAGCAATTCCATTCGGCAGATTCCACGCACGAACTTTTCAGTGGGATCTGCTGGACAAATGGTCCGGATCGCATCTGCAGATGCATCAGCGGATAACCTTATCGCCACGGACAAGGGTGTCTCTTCTGTGGTGGTTGCAGAGTGCTCATCTGTTAGAGGGCCGCAGATTCGGCATACAGGACTGGGTCCTGGTGACCACGGATGCCAGTCTGAGAGGCTGGGGAGCGGTCACACAGGGAAGAAACTTCCAGGGAGTATGGTCAAGCCTGGAGATGTCTCTTCATATAAATATACTGGAGCTAAGAGCAATTTACAATGCTCTAAGCCTGGCAAAACCCCTGCTTCAGGGTCAGCCGGTGTTGATCCAGTCGGACAACATCACGGCAGTCGCCCACGTAAACAGACAGGGCGGCACAAGAAGCAGGAGAGCAATGGCAGAAGCTGCAAGGATCCTTCGCTGGGCGGAAGATCATGTGATAGCACTGTCAGCAGTGTTCATTCCGGGAGTAGACAACTGGGAAGCAGACTTCCTCAGCAGACACGATCTACACCCGGGAGAGTGGGGACTTCATCCAGAAGTCTTCCACATGATTGTGAACCGTTGGGAAAAACCAAAGGTGGATATGATGGCGTCTCGCCTCAACAAAAAATTGGACAGGTATTGCGCCAGGTCAAGAGACCCTCAGGCAATAGCTGTGGACGCTCTGGTAACACCGTGGGTGTACCAGTCAGTGTATGTGTTTCCTCCTCTGCCTCTCATACCCAAAGTACTGAGAATTATACGGCAAAGGGGAGTAAGAACGATACTCGTGGCTCCGGATTGGCCAAGAAGAACTTGGTACCCGGAACTCCAGGAGATGCTCACGGAAAATCCGTGGCCTCTACCTCCAAGACGGGACCTGATTCAGCAGGGACCGTGTCTATTCCAAGACTTACCGCGGCTGCGTTTGACGGCATGGCGGTTGAACGCCGAATTCTAAAGGAAAAAGGCATTCCAGAAGAGGTCATTCCTACACTGGTTAAAGCCAGGAAGGAGGTGACTGCACAACATTATCACCGCATTTGGAGAAAATATGTTGCGTGGTGTGAGGCCAGGAAGGCCCCCACGGAGGAATTTCAACTGGGTCGATTCCAACATTTCCTGCAAACAGGATTGTCTATGGGCCTCAAATTGGGGTCCATTAAGGTTCAAATTTCGGCCCTGTCGATTTTCTTTCAGAAAGAATTGGCTTCAGTTCCTGAAGTCCAGACTTTTGTAAAAGGAGTACTACATATACAGCCCCCGGTTGTGCCCCCAGTGGCTCCGTGGGACCTGAATGTAGTTTTGGATTTTCTCAAATCCCATTGGTTTGAGCCACTCAAATCGGTGGATTTGAACTATCTTACATGGAAAGTAACCATGCTACTGGCCCTGGCTTCAGCCAGGAGAGTATCAGAATTGGCGGCTTTATCGTATAAGAGCCCATATCTGATTTTCCATTCGGACAGGGCAGAACTGCGGACGCGTCCTCAGTTTCTGCCTAAGGTGGTGTCAGCGTTTCACCTGAACCAGCCTATTGTGGTGCCTGCGGTTACTAGCGATTTGGAAGATTCCAAGTTGCTGGACGTTGTCAGGGCATTGAAAATATACATTTCAAGGACGGCTGGAGTCAGAAAATCTGACTCGCTGTTTATACTGTATGCACCCAACAAGCTGGGTGCTCCTGCTTCTAAGCAGACGATTGCTCGTTGGATTTGTAGCACAATTCAACTTGCACATTCTGTGGCAGGCCTGCCACAGCCTTAATCTGTCAAGGCCCATTCCACAAGGAAGGTGGGCTCATCCTGGGCGGCTGCCCGAGGGGTCTCGGCATTACAACTCTGTCGAGCAGCTACGTGGTCGGGGGAGAACACGTTTGTAAAATTCTACAAATTTGATACCCTGGCTAAAGAGGACCTGGAGTTCTCTCATTCGGTGCTGCAGAGTCATCCGCACTCTCCCGCCCGTTTGGGAGCTTTGGTATAATCCCCATGGTCCTGACGGAGTCCCCAGCATCCACTTAGGACGTCAGAGAAAATAAGATTTTACTTACCGATAAATCTATTTCTCGTAGTCCGTAGTGGATGCTGGGCGCCCATCCCAAGTGCGGATTGTCTGCAATACTTGTACATAGTTATTGTTACAAAAAAATCGGGTTGTTATTTGTTGTGAGCCGTCTGTTCAGAGGCTCCTACGTTTGTCATACTGTTAACTGGGTTTAGATCACAAGTTATACGGTGTGATTGGTGTGGCTGGTATGAGTCTTACCCGGGATTCAATATCCTTCCTTATTGTGTACGCTCGTCCGGGCACAGTATCCTAACTGAGGCTTGGAGGAGGGTCATAGGGGGAGGAGCCAGTACACACCACCTGATCCTAAAGCTTTAGTTTTGTGCCCCGTCTCCTGCGGAGCCGCTAATCCCCATGGTCCTGACGGAGTCCCCAGCATCCACTACGGACTACGAGAAATAGATTTATCGGTAAGTAAAATCTTATTTTTTTTGCTGTCTCTTTATTTTATTATTAAAACACTGATTTCTTGTATAAAATCTTAAGAATTTTCAGTTCAATAGGTAAGATCAGCCCACCTTTCTCATCCACTCTCCGCTATAATTTTATAAGATAGTGGACAGCAGAAGGTGGAGTCCTTATCCTATTCTTCATGCATCTATCCTAACTCAGTACTCTCTCATCCAGATGCCAGGCTACATTCTCTGCAATGCTACAAGTATCAGCGAACCTGTGCTATTTACTGGACAGCAGAAGTACCTTTACCTAGGTACATGTCAATAACCACACTCTCTCATTTGTTAAAATTGGGAAAATGACTGCCATATTTCACTGGTTACGCCCGATCCAATCTGATCTTGGAAGCAAAGCCGTGATAAGCCTGATCAGTACCCAGAGGGGAGACCACCGGGGAATATCAGGTGCTGTAAGCATAATTCCTTATCTGACAACAAACAGCAGTGTCACAACTGAGGGCTGGTGTCGGTAGCTGGAGGCCTCAATTGCAGGGGCTGATGGGTACGTGAACTTAGGAGGTAGGAGAGGACTCCTAGACATGTGCTTGGATTGTATTACCAATTGCCCGAAGGCGTGACCACGACAACAGGAGGTATCTTTGAGGGTTTTTATTAAATCATAAAAGTCAAGAATGTGCAACCAAACAATAAATGTCACAAGTGAGTCTCTGAATCACAGCTGGTAATGACCAGTAATCCGGAGTTGAAATGGGAGTGCTTTAAGTGATGCTGGGGATCGCAGGTAAAGCTGAAGTGATGCTGGGGATCGCAGGTGAAGCTGGAGTGATGCTAGGGATCGCAGGTAAAGCTGGAGTCATGCTAGGGATCGCAGTTAGAGCTGGAGTGATGCTCCACTACTATGGTGGAAACAGAGGACTGCCAGAGAGTGGCTGCTGGAAGCCGGAGTTGTACACTCTGCTAGAGCTGGGTGCGTGAACTACAGAGTCAGGTTGCACCACAGAGCATCAGCACAGGAGAACTGGAGCTGCACCGCAGAGAGGAACCACCAGCGAGTCAGGCTATACTGCAGAGAGTGTCCACTGAGGAGTCCTTAGACAAGCTGCACACTGGAACGCTGGAGAGACAATGGAAGCACTGACAACCTTCTGGGTGCTGAGACAGGATATTTATACCTGCTGGATAGCAGGGATTGGCTGACAATTAAGCTCAGGCTCCAGCAGCCCTGCGGATAGGTGAGAAGAGCATCATGTGACTAAATCCAAAATGGCTGCGCCCAGTGACGGTAATTGAAGGGGAAAGAAGCACTCAGAACCCATGTGTCAAATGGTAATGGCGGCGGAGGCCGCAGCAGCAGAAACTCCACGCGCCCAGATGCGCACAGCGGCCACAGGGATGATGATGGTGGCGGCCGCGGCACACAGAAGAAGCACATCCAGCGGGGAACCACAGGTGCGGCAGTGACGGCCGCGGTGGGGCTGAGAGCGCCACACCACCGCAAGTGAGTACACAGAGGAGGCCGCTGAACCAGCGCTGCAGGCCATAAGCAAGAGATGTAAACCAAAACATAGCTATAACCCGGCCCTGGCTCGCTGAGCCAACCACAGGAGACACTTAACAGGCAGGAAACGGCATCCAGTTACCCGGATCGTGACAAGCAGAACTGTTGGAGCAAGCTTTGACCTCTACCATCAACAGATCTATCAATATGGTCTACTACGCAATTTTTGACACTTACTATCTCCTTTTGCAATGTTTCTATTTTGAATCTATCATGCAGCTAATTAATCTACACCAGGAGACCTCCTTAAACAGAAGGCACCAAGCATTGGATTGCAACACAATTCAAATTATTCTATTTATGCCTCTGTCTTCATTACTCTGGATATCCATTAGGGACTTCAGTGTCTTTAATCTTTTCACCATAGGTGCTTTAAAATGTACTATTTGAATTTTAAAAATGATCGTCACCCTTGATAAATGGATCAATTTAAGAGGTGATAATCCCGTTGTGTGGATGCTGTGTAATTATCCTTTCTTATGTTGTATGTAATTAAAAGTTAAGTTTTAGAATTTATCATTTCAAAGTGTGCCCCACCACAGAGTCTTTCTTTTCCTTTGTTCCAATGCATACATCCCACTGACTCTGGGATCACCACCAACTTCAGAGACTAGACACCCATTTTAGCGGATATATAACTAAACTTCTTTATTGTTGGTTTTATAGAGGCCATACATAAAATAGCCCATTTTCTCAATATTTACCTTTTGTCTTGTGCGGTACCAAACAATTCTACTGTTGTATCTTTATTATGTATGGAAGGGAGGGCACAAATGTATAGTTTGCAGGGGATGCCAAACACCTTAGAAACCAGCCCTGATTGCAATGTTCCGTCTGCTCTGCAATTTTACCCCATCTCTCCACCACAGTCCTTATTACATACCTTGCTTAGCACCACTCTGATTTGTAGCAATATAAAATGTGCAATTGTGTAACATTATCTCAATGGCATAGCCATATGAAGCATGAGGTAGAAGATTGGATAAATGCTATATAGTCACTAGGTGATAGTTTGTGTACTGGGTAAGTAAATTGGAATCTGGATGAAATGGATTAAGGGTGCTCCAGACCTGTAACTTGCCTAAGTCCCCATGGGGTCTCAATGCGGCTCTACAAATAGACAGGGGTTGAGAACCATTAGAAATATGTCAACATTGGTATATCGCCTAACTCCCCTTACCCATGACTATGACTTTTCCCTAGAACTCCATCCTGCCTCATCTTCTAGTTGGGCTAATGAGGGCGTCTATGGACTAGGTGACTTGGTTAATCAGTGTGCCATCCATACTTCCCTTCTGTATAGGATGACAGAGTCGTACTTCGCACCAACTGCTTTCCTTTATCCTAACACAAAATCACCATTTCAGCAGCAAGCAAAGCTTTAACTCCATTTAAGACTGTTCTTACTGCGTTCCACCAAAACACTCTACTCCCAACATTTATCAGCTTACTTTGCAAGTAAGATAGTACTATATGACATTACTATTTCTACATTTAAAAAATCCCTCCTTAAACAACTTGGGAATTCTGCCAGGACAGCATCTAAGATGCGATCACATACTGACGATTTTATGATGAGTGTGCACATGCAGTGGCCGATTTGCGCATGCCCAGCAATGCATTCACATTGCATTGATGCGAACACCTCTGCCTGATTGACAGGCAGAGGCTTTCGCGGGGCGATTAGGGGCGTCATTGCGGGGCGTGGCATCGGGAACACAGAGGATCCCAGGCCATTTTTCAAGTTGGCCACGTGAAGTCACATGCAGCCGCTGCGACAGGTAAGATGGCCGACCTGCGTCTGCCTCCGCAGCCAGACTGTGCAGGCAAGGGGCATCCCTTATTTGACATGAACAGCTATGCGATTGCAATTGAATTGCAATTGCAATGCTGGTGGCCATTTGCATGCTGGGCGGCCTTGCCCTGTGCTGGGTGGCCCCCAGCATGCGATCACAAGTAGTTGCAGTTTTGCTAATTTAACAAAACTGCGACTGATGCTGAATAAGGTCCTATATCCTACTACACTGGAAATCTCTTACTGCTCCCACTTTATCAGAATAGTTCCATTGCTAATAGACTTCTATTTGTACACTCATTATATCAGGGACGTGCAGTGAGGTAAAAGGCTGGGGAGGCACTGGCTAGTGCCAGAGCCAAATTTACACACATACAGTATATGAGCCCAAGGGTTCAGGTGGGCATTACACAGGTCCAGCAGTTTGTTTGTACTGCTGAAAATTTGGGTCAGAGATGGGAGGAAAAGTTCTGGTAAGAGATGGGAGGAATAGTTAAGCCTCACCTGTCATAGACTTTTCACTCCAGAGTTTTGACTATACATTTTTTTAGAATAATATAAATAAGAATATTATAATATTTCTCTAACGTCCTAGTGGATGCTGGGGACTCCGTCAGGACCATGGGATTAGCGGGCTCCGCAGGAGACAGGGCACATCTAAAAAGCTTTTTAGGTCACATGGTGTGTACTGGCTCCTCCCCCTATGACCCTCCTCCAAGCCTCAGTTAGGTTTTTGTGCCCGTCCGAGAAGGGTGCAAACTGGATGGCTCTCTTAAGGAGCTATTTAGTAAAGTTTTTTTTTAGGTTTCTAATCAGCGATTCCTGCTGGCGACAGGATCACTGCAACGAGGGACCTAGGGGAGAGACTTGCAACTCACCTGCGTGCAGGAGGATTGAAGTCTTAGGCTACTGGACACTGAGCTCCAGAGGGAGTCGGAACACAGGTCAGCCTGGGGTTCGTCCCGGAGCCGCGCCGCCGATCCCCCTTACAGACGCTGAAGAAAGACGGCGGAACGGAGGTCCGGAAACAGGCGGCAGAAGACTTCACAGTCTTCAGAGAGGTAGCGCACAGCACTGCAGCTGTGCGCCATTGTTGTCACACGGCTCACTGACACGGTCACGGAGGGTGCAGGGCGCTGCTGGGGGCGCCCTGGGCAGCAATATAAATACCTATTTGGCAAATAAATACATCACATATAGCCATTAAGGCTATATGTATGTATTTTAACCCAGGCCAGTTATTAAAAAACCGGGAGGAAAAGCCCGCCGAAAAGGGGGCGGAGCTTATTCTCCTCAGCACACGGCGCCATTTTCCTGATCAGCTCCGCTGGTGAGGAAGGCTCCCACTCTCCCCTGCACTGCACTACAGAAACAGGGTTAAAAGAGAAGGGGGGCATAAATTGGCGATATAATGATATATTAAGAGCGCATATATAGAAACAACACCTTCTAGGGTTGTTATATACATTATAGCGCTTTTGGTGTGTGCTGGCAAACTCTCCCTCTGTCTCCCCAAAGGGCTAGTGGGTCCTGTCCTCTATCAGAGCATTCCCTGTGTGTGTGCTGTATGTCGGTACGTGTGTGTCGACATGTATGAGGAAAATGTTGGTGAGGAGGCGGAGCAAATTGCCTGTAATGTTGATGTCACTCTCTAGGGAGTCGACACCGGAATGGATGGTCTACTTATGGAATTACGTGATAATGTCAACACGCTGCAAGACGGTTGACGACATGAGATGGCCGGCGGACAAATTAGTACCGGTCCAGGCGTCTCAGACACCGTCAGGGGCTTGTAAAACGCCCATTTACCTCAGTCGGTCGACAGACACAGACATGGACACTGACCCCAGTGTCGACGGTAAAGAAACATACGTAATTTTCCTTTAGGGCCACGAGTTACATGTTAAGGGCAATGAAGGAGCTGTTACATATTTCTGATACTACAAGTACCACAAATAAGGGTATTTTGTAGGGTGTGAATAAACTACTTGTAGTTTTGCCTGAATCCGATAAATTAAATGAAGTGTGTGATGATACGTGGGGTTCCTCCGATAGAAAGTTATGGGCGGTATACCCTTTCCCGCCAGAAGTAAGGGCGAGTTGGGAAACACACCTTAGGGTGGATAAGGCGCTCACACGCTTATAAAAACATGGCGTTACCGTCTCTAGATACGGCCGCCCTCAAGAAGCCAGCTGATAGGAAGCTGAAAAATATCATGACAGTATATACACACATACTGGTGTTATACTACGACCAGCAATCGCCTCAGCCTGGATGTGCAGCGCTGAGGGGGCTTGGTCGGATTTCCTGACTGAAAATTTTGATACCCTTGACAGGGACAAGATTTTATTGACTATAGAGCATTTTAAGGATGCATTTCTATATATGCGTGATGCGCAGAGGGATATTTGCATTCTGGCATCAAGAGTAAATGTGATGTACATATCTGCCAGACGAAGACACGACAGTGGTCAGGTGAGGCAGATTCCAGACGGCATGTGGAAGTATTGCCGTATAAAGGGGCGGTCCATCGGACCTGGTGGCCATGGCAACAGCTGAAAAATCCACCTTTTGTTACCCCGAATCACATATCGGCAAAAAAGGACACAGTCTTTTCAGTCTCAGTCCTTTCGTCCCCATACGGGCAGGCGGGCAAAGGCCAGTCATATCTGCCCAGGGGTAGAGGAAAGGGAAGAAGACTGCAGCAAGCAGCCCATTCCCAGGAACAGAAGCCCCTCACAGCTTCTGCCAAGTCCGCAGCATAACGCTGGGGCCGTACAAGCGGACTCAGGTGCGGTAGGGGGTCATCTCAAGAGTTTCAGTACGCAGGGGGCTCACTCGCAAGGGAACTCCGGGATCCTACATGTAGTATCCCAGGTGTACATTGGAAATTCGAGACATCTCCCCCTCACACAATTCACAGGCTGTATTCCCAGCAGGTGATAATCAAAGTACCCCTCTTACAACATGGAAGGGGGTAGTATTCCACACTATATTGTGGTACTGAAGCCAACCGGCTCGGTGAGATCTGAAATATTTGAACACTTACATACAAGCGTTCAAATCAAGATGGAGTCACTCAGAGCAGTGATAGCGAACCAGGAAGAAGGGGACGATATGGTGTCACTGGATATCAGGGACGCTTACCTACAGGTCCAAATTTGCCCTTCTCACCAAGGGTACTTCAGGTTCCTGGTACAGAACTGTCACTATCAGTTCAGACGCTGCCGTTTGGGTTGTCCACGGCGCCCCGGGTTTTTACCAAGGTAATGGCCGGAATGATGATTTTTCTTAAAAGGAAACATGGACGCTTTCCTGATAAGGGCAAGGTCCAGAGAACAGTTGGAGGTCGGAGTAGCACTATCTTAAGTAGTTCTACGACAGCACGAGTGGATTCTAAATATTCCAAAATCGCAGCTTTTTCCGATGACACGTCTACTGTTCATAGGGATGATTCTGGACACAGTCCAGAAAAACGTGTTTCTCCCAGTGGAGAAAGCCAGGGAGTTATCCGAGCTAATCGGGATCCTCCTAAAACCAGGAAAAGTGTCAGTGCATCATTGCACAAGAGTCCTGGTAAAAATGGTGGCTTATTACGAAGCAATTCCATTCGGCAGATTTCCCGCAAGAACTCTTCGGTGGGATCTGCTGGACAAATGGTCCGGATCGCATCCTCAGATGCATCAGCGGATAACCCTATATCCAAGGACAAGGGTGTCTCTCCTGTGGTGATTACAGAGTGCTCATCTTCTAGAGGGCCGCAGATTTGGCATTCAGGATTGGATGCCGGTGACCACGGAGGCCAGCCTGAGAGGCTGGAGAACAGTCACACAGGGAAAAAATTTCCAGGGAAGTGTGATTAAGTCTGGAGAATTCTCTCTGCATAAATAAGCTTAGAGCAAATTTATAAGGCTCTAAACTTAGCAAGACCTCTGCTTCAAGGTCAGCCGGTATTGATCCAGTGGGATAACATCACGGCAGTCGCCCACGTAAACAGAAAGGGCGGCACAAGAAGCAGGAGGGCAGTGACAAAACTGCAAGGATTTTTCGCTAGGCGGAAAATCATGTGATAGCACTGTCAGCAGTGTTCTTTCCGGGAGTGGACGACTGGGAAGCAGACTTCCTCAGCAGGCATGACCTCCACCCGGGAGAGTGGAAACTTCATAGGGAAGTTTTTCAGCATGATTGTGGACCGTTGGCAAAGACCAAAGGTGGACATGATAGCGTCCCGCCCGAAAAACGGGACAGGTATTCCGCCAGGTCATGAGACCTTCAGGCGATAGCTGTGGATGTTCTGGTAACACCGGGGGTGTACCAGTCAGTGTATGGGTTCCCTCCTCTTTTTCTCATAACCAAGGTATTGAGAATTATAAGACATAGAGGAGTATGAACTATACTAGTGGCTCCGGATGGGCCAAGAGGGACTTGGTACCCGGAGCTTCAAGAGATGCTCACAGAGGACTAAGGGCCTGGGGAGCTAAGAAGGGACTTGCTTCAGCAAGTACCATGTCTTTTCCAAGAATTACCGCGGCTGCGTTTGACGGCATGGCGGTTGAATACCGGATTCTGAAGGGAAAAAGGCATTCCATAAGAGGTCATACCTACCTTGGTCAAAGCCAGGAAGGAGGTGACCGCACAACGTCATCACCACATGTGGTGAAAATATGTTGCGTGGGTAAGGCCAGGAAGGCTCCACGAAGGAAATTCAACTAGGTCGATTCTGCACTTCCTGAAAACAGGAGTGTTTTGAGCCTCAAATTGGGGTTCATTAAGATTTAAATTTCGGCCCTGTAGATTTTCTTCCAGAAAAAATTGACTTCAGTTCCTGAAGTCCAGATTGTAAAGGGTGTATTCCATATACAGTTCCTTTGTGCCTCTAGGGGCACCGTGAGATCTCAACATAGTGTTGGGATTCCTTAAAATCATATTGGTTTGAACCGCTCAAATCTGTGGATTTGAAATATCTCACATGGAAAGTGACCATGCTGTTGACCAATATCTCACATGGAAAGTGACCATGTTGTTAGTCCTGGCCTCGGCCAGGCGATTGTCAAAAAGAATGGGCGGCTTTGTTTTACAAAGGCCCATATTAAAATTTTCCATTTGAACAGGGCAGAACTGGGACTCGTCTCCAGTTTCTTCCTAAAGGGGTGTCAGCGTTGTCACCTGAAACAACCTATTGTGGTGCCTGCGGCTACTGGGGACTTGGAGGACTCCAAGTTACTAGACGTTGTCAGGGCCCTAAAATATATATATATATATATATATATATATATATATATATATATATATATATAGTTAGGACGGCTAGAGTCAGAAAGTCTGACTTGCTGTTTATATTGTATGCACCCAACAAGCTGGGTGCTCCTGCTTCTAAGCAGTCTATTGCACGCTAGATTTGTAGTACAATTCAGCTTGCACATTCTGTGGCAGGCCTGCCACAGCCGAAATATGTAGATGCCCATTCCACAAGGAAGGTGGCCTCATCCTGGGCGGCTGCCCGAGGAGTCTCGGCATTATAACTTTGCCGAGCAGCTACGTGGTCAGGGGAGAACACGTTTGTAAAATTTTACAAATTTGATACTCTGGCTAAAGAGGACCTGGAGTTCTCTCATTCGGTGCTGCAGAGTCATCCGCACTCTCCCGCCCGTTTGGGAGCTTTGGTATAATCCCCATGGTCCTGACGGAGTCCCCAGCATCCACTAGGACGTTAGAGAAAATAAGAATTTACTTACCGATAATTCTATTTCTCGTAGTCCGTAGTGGATGCTGGGCGCCCATCCCAAGTGCGGATTGTCTGCAATGCTTGTACATAGTTATTGTTACAAAAATCGGGTTATTACTATTGTTGTGAGCCATCTTTTCAGAGGCTACTTCGTTTTGTTATCATACTGTTAACTGGGTTCAGATCACAAGTTATACGGTGTGATTGGTGTGGCTGGTATGAGTCTTACCCGGGATTCAAGATCCTTCCTTATTGTGTACGCTCGTCCGGGCACAGTACCTAACTGAGGCTTGGAGGAGGGTCATAGGGGGAGGAGCCAGTACACACCATGTGACCTAAAAAGCTTTTTAGATGTGCCCTGTCTCCTGCGGAGCCCGCTAATCCCATGGTCCTGACGGAGTCCCCAGCATCCACTACGGACTACGAGAAATAGAATTATCGGTAAGTAAATTCTTATTTTTTTTCTTATTTTGCATATACATACAGTGAAACCTGGGGTATACTGCTTGCCTCAGCCGCCTCACCTCACTGGATTATATCAATCTCTGCATAGTGATGCAGTGTATATCAAACAGTAAACAAACTTTATCTACAGTGTAGTGATAAATTCCAAACACAAATAGACTTTCAGTTGGGGTGTACTACGATGGCCCGGCACTCGGGATCCCGGCGCTCGAGATCACAGCGCCGGGATCCTGACTGCTGGAATGACGGCAGTGGGGCGAGTGCAAAAGAGCCCCTTGCGGGCACGGTGGCACGGTACGCACGCCATGTTATTTAGTCTCCCTCCAGGAGTGTCGTGGACACCTCAAGAGGGAGAGTAGTTGTTGGTATACCGGCTGTTGGTATCCCGGCGCCGGTGTCCTGAGTGCCGGGATCCCGACAGCCGGTATATTGAGTGCCTCCCTTTCAGTTGTTCTGTGCTTGTTCGAGCAATCTATTTGTTTTATAAATGTGTTTGCTGGGAGACACTGCATGCAGTACATAAGCATATTCTGCTTAGCGCTAATATTGCGCAACTTCCTCTGAAAGATTTTGTTTTTTATTTTTATTGCAGTTACAAAATATTTTTCACCAGTTTATCCTTATCGCTATATCATACCTCCCAACATGATCCTTTCCAGGAGGGACAAAATGCTCTGCTCCTGGCCTGTCCTTTTAATTCATGACTGCTGTCACCGGTGTTGAAATAGTTATCGATAAGAAAGGTGTTTCACCACAGGTGACAGCAATCATACATTAAGAGGGAAGTCCAGTAATAGAGGGTCATGTTGGGAAGTATGCTGTATTTTCATAAATAGGTCTGCTAGCACAAGGAGCAAAGAAAGGCCATGGTGGAAATTTAGATCTGAAACCTGTGTTCAATTTGTGATACTGCTTATAAGTAAAAGTGAATGAGTCTATTCATCAATATGCTGCAATAGTAAAGATTTTCTACTGATGATAATTGCAGCCATAGAAAATCTTCTATGTCTGCAATGCATCTAGAAAAGGTTTCCAGGCTTGCTATGCTTAGCTATACCGGCTTGAAGTGGTAAGAGAAGATTTACTGGTTTGCTGGCCAGTCCGGGTCCTCTCTGTCCATTCATGAACCAGCTTTGCCAGTTTACATATGGGCAGTACAGATGGCCTGATTCAGATGAGGGTGGAAAAGGCATCACTGCTGCTTTCTTGGAAGCAGCAGCGATTCACTAGTATAGTAATGCAGCAGGAGGCGTCTGATATACAGTAAGTAGATGCCTTCCTGCTTGCATTAGTGATTGGTGCTGTTCTTAGGAAGCAGCATAGTATCACCTATGACACTATCAGCCTGCTGCATGCCACCTGCTACAGCTCCTACAAAGAGGCCAGGAAATCTCCGTCTTCTGCGTCTTCCGTGATCCTGGCCTCAGCACTCCCCCACAAAGGCAGCGACACGCAGTGCTGCTTCATGCACATGGTCATACTGTCCACTGTTTTTGCAGCCACAGCTGTTTTCCTTAGTATTGGCACTAGAGATGAGCGGGTTCGGTTTCTCTGAATCCGAACCCGCCAGAACTTCATGGTTTTTTTCACGGGTCCGAGCAGACTCGGATCTTCCCGCCTTGCTCGGTTAACCCGAGCGCGCCCGAACGTCATCATGACGCTGTCGGATTCTCGCGAGGCTCGGATTCTATCGCGAGACTCGGATTCTATATAAGGAGCCGCGCGTCGCCGCCATTTTCACACGTGCATTGAGATTGATAGGGAGAGGACGTGGCTGGCGTCCTCTCCATTTAGATTATAAGAGACTGAGAGAGATTTACTGGAGCTGACTAGGAGGAGTACTGTTAATGTAGAAGTGTAGAGACTGAGTGGAGAGAGTTTACTAGTGAGGACAGTGCAGTTTACTTTATAATCCGTTCTCTGCCTGAAAAAAGCGATACACAGCACACAGTGACTCAGTCACATACCATATCTGTGTGCACTGCTCAGGCTCAGGCCAGTGTGCTGCATCATCTATTATCTATATATAATATTATAATCTGTCTGACTGCTCAGCTCACACAGCTTATAATTGTGGGGGAGACTGGGGAGCACTACTGCAGTGCCAGTTATAGGTTATAGCAGGAGCCAGGAGTACATAATATATTATATAGTGAGTGACCACCAGACACACAGTGCAGTTTATTTAATATATCCGTTCTCTGCCTGAAAAAAGCGATACACACAGTGACTCAGTCAGTCACATACCATATCTGTGTGCACTGCTCAGGCTCAGGCCAGTGTGCTGCATCATCTATTATCTATATATAATATTATATATATCTGTCTGACTGCTCAGCTCACACAGCTTATAATTGTGGGGGAGACTGGGGAGCACTACTGCAGTGCCAGTTATAGGTTATAGCAGGAGCCAGGAGTACATAATATATTATATAGTGAGTGACCACCAGACACACAGTGCAGTTTATTTAATATATCCGTTCTCTGCCTGAAAAAAGCGATACACACAGTGACTCAGTCAGTCACATACCATATCTGTGTGCACTGCTCAGGCTCAGGCCAGTGTGCTGCATCATCTATTATCTATATATAATATTATATATATCTGTCTGACTGCTCAGCTCACACAGCTTATAATTGTGGGGGAGACTGGGGAGCACTACTGCAGTGCCAGTTATAGGTTATAGCAGGAGCCAGGAGTACATAATATATTATATAGTGAGTGACCACCAGACACACAGTGCAGTTTATTTAATATATCCGTTCTCTGCCTGAAAAAAGCGATACACACAGTGACTCAGTCAGTCACATACCATATCTGTGTGCACTGCTCAGGCTCAGGCCAGTGTGCTGCATCATCTATATATATTATATATCTGTCTGACTGCTCAGCTCACACAGCTTATAATTGTGGGGGAGACTGGGGAGCACTACTGCAGTGCCAGTTATAGGTTATAGCAGGAGCCAGGAGTACATATTATATTAAAATTAAACAGTGCACACTTTTGCTGCAGGAGTGCCACTGCCAGTGTGACTGACCAGTGACCTGACCACACTGACCACCAGTATAGTTAGTAGTATACTTATATTGTGATTGCCTGAAAAAGTTAAACACTCGTCGTGTGACTTCACTTGTGTGTTTTTTTTTTATTCTATAAAAATAAAACTCATTCTGCTGACAGACAGTGTCCAGCAGGTCCGTCATTATATAATATATAATATATACCTGTCCGGCTGCAGTAGTGATATATATATATTTTTTATATCATTTATCATCCAGTCGCAGCAGACACAGTACGGTAGTTCACGGCTGTGGCTACCTCTGTGTCTCTGCACTCGGCAGGCAGTCCGTCCATAATTGTAATACCACCTAACCGTGGATTTTTTTCATTCTTCTTTATACATACATAGTTACATAGACATCTTCTCTTTATCAACCAGTCTATATTAGCTGCAGACACAGTACAGTACGGTAGTTCACGGCTGTGGCTACCTCTGTGTCTGCACTCGGCAGGCAGTCCGTCCATAATTGTATACCACCTAACCGTGGTTTTTTTTCATTCTTCTTTATACATACATAGTTACATAGACATCTTCTCTTTATCAACCAGTCTATATTAGCTGCAGACAGTACAGTACGGTAGTTCACGGCTGTGGCTACCTCTGTGTCTGCACTCGGCAGGCAGTCCGTCCATAATTGTATACCACCTAACCGTGGATTTTTTTCAGTCTTCTTTATACATACATAGTTACATAGACATCTTCTCTTTATCAACCAGTCTATATTAGCTGCAGACACAGTACAGTACGGTAGTTCACGGCTGTGGCTACCTCTGTGTCTGCAGTCGGCAGGCAGTCCATAATTGTATACTAGTATCCATCTCCATTGTTTACCTGAGGTGCCTTTTAGTTGTGCCTATTAAAATATGGAGAACAAAAATGTTGAGGTTCCAAAATTAGGGAAAGATCAAGATCCACTTCCACCTCGTGCTGAAGCTGCTGCCACTAGTCATGGCCGAGACGATGAAATGCCAGCAACGTCGTCTGCCAAGGCCGATGCCCAATGTCATAGTACAGAGCATGTCAAATCCAAAACACCAAATATCAGAAAAAAAAGGACTCCAAAACCTAAAATAAAATTGTCGGAGGAGAAGCGTAAACTTGCCAATATGCCATTTACCACACGGAGTGGCAAGGAACGGCTGAGGCCCTGGCCTATGTTCATGGCTAGTGGTTCAGCTTCACATGAGGATGGAAGCACTCAGCCTCTCGCTAGAAAAATGAAAAGACTCAAGCTAGCAAAAGCAGCACAGCAAAGAACTGTGCATTCTTCGAAATCCCAAATCCACAAGGAGAGTCCAATTGTGTCGGTTGCGATGCCTGACCTTCCCAACACTGGACGTGAAGAGCATGCGCCTTCCACCATTTGCACGCCCCCTGCAAGTGCTGGAAGGAGCACCCGCAGTCCAGTTCCTGATAGTCAGATTGAAGATGTCAGTGTTGAAGTACACCAGGATGAGGAGGATATGGGTGTTGCTGGCGCTGGGGAGGAAATTGACCAGGAGGATTCTGATGGTGAGGTGGTTTGTTTAAGTCAGGCACCCGGGGAGACACCTGTTGTCCGTGGGAGGAATATGGCCGTTGACATGCCAGGTGAAAATACCAAAAAAATCAGCTCTTCGGTGTGGAGGTATTTCACCAGAAATGCGGACAACAGGTGTCAAGCCGTGTGTTCCCTTTGTCAAGCTGTAATAAGTAGGGGTAAGGACGTTAACCACCTCGGAACATCCTCCCTTATACGTCACCTGCAGCGCATTCATAATAAGTCAGTGACAAGTTCAAAAACTTTGGGTGACAGCGGAAGCAGTCCACTGACCAGTAAATCCCTTCCTCTTGTAACCAAGCTCACGCAAACCACCCCACCAACTCCCTCAGTGTCAATTTCCTCCTTCCCCAGGAATGCCAATAGTCCTGCAGGCCATGTCACTGGCAATTCTGACGAGTCCTCTCCTGCCTGGGATTCCTCAGATGCATCCTTGCGTGTAACGCCTACTGCTGCTGGCGCTGCTGTTGTTGCCGCTGGGAGTCGATGGTCATCCCAGAGGGGAAGTCGTAAGCCCACTTGTACTACTTCCAGTAAACAATTGACTGTTCAACAGTCCTTTGCGAGGAAGATGAAATATCACAGCAGTCATCCTGCTGCAAAGCGGATAACTGAGGCCTTGACAACTATGTTGGTGTTAGACGTGCGTCCGGTATCCGCCGTTAGTTCACAGGGAACTAGACAATTTATTGAGGCAGTGTGCCCCCGTTACCAAATACCATCTAGGTTCCACTTCTCTAGGCAGGCGATACCGAGAATGTACACGGACGTCAGAAAAAGACTCACCAGTGTCCTAAAAAATGCAGTTGTACCCAATGTCCACTTAACCACGGACATGTGGACAAGTGGAGCAGGGCAGGGTCCGGACTATATGACTGTGACAGCCCACTGGGTAGATGTATGGACTCCCGCCGCAAGAACAGCAGCGGCGGCACCAGTAGCAGCATCTCGCAAACGCCAACTCTTTCCTAGGCAGGCTACGCTTTGTATCACCGCTTTCCAGAATACGCACACAGCTGAAAACCTCTTACGGCAACTGAGGAAGATCATCGCGGAATGGCTTACCCCAATTGGACTCTCCTGTGGATTTGTGGCATCGGACAACGCCAGCAATATTGTGTGTGCATTAAATATGGGCAAATTCCAGCACGTCCCATGTTTTGCACATACCTTGAATTTGGTGGTGCAGAATTTTTTAAAAAACGACAGGGGCGTGCAAGAGATGCTGTCGGTGGCCAGAAGAATTGCGGGACACTTTCGGCGTACAGGCACCACGTACAGAAGACTGGAGCACCACCAAAAACTACTGAACCTGCCCTGCCATCATCTGAAGCAAGAAGTGGTAACGAGGTGGAATTCAACCCTCTATATGCTTCAGAGGTTGGAGGAGCAGCAAAAGGCCATTCAAGCCTATACAATTGAGCACGATATAGGAGGTGGAATGCACCTGTCTCAAGTGCAGTGGAGAATGATTTCAACGTTGTGCAAGGTTCTGATGCCCTTTGAACTTGCCACACGTGAAGTCAGTTCAGACACTGCCAGCCTGAGTCAGGTCATTCCCCTCATCAGGCTTTTGCAGAAGAAGCTGGAGGCATTGAAGAAGGAGCTAAAAGGGAGCGATTCCGCTAGGCATGTGGGACTTGTGGATGCAGCCCTTAATTCGCTTAACAAGGATTCACGGGTGGTCAATCTGTTGAAATCAGAGCACTACATTTTGGCCACCGTGCTCGATCCTAGATTTAAAGCCTACCTTGGATCTCTCTTTCCGGCAGACACAAGTCTGCTGGGGTTGAAAGACCTGCTGGTGACAAAATTGTCAAGTCAAGCGGAACGCGACCTGTCAACATCTCCTCCTTCACATTCTCCCGCAACTGGGGGTGCGAGGAAAAGGCTCAGAATTCCGAGCCCACCCGCTGGCGGTGATGCAGGGCAGTCTGGAGCGACTGCTGATGCTGACATCTGGTCCGGACTGAAGGACCTGACAACGATTACGGACATGTCGTCTACTGTCACTGCATATGATTCTCTCAACATTGAAAGAATGGTGGAGGATTATATGAGTGACCGCATCCAAGTAGGCACGTCACACAGTCCGTACTTATACTGGCAGGAAAAAGAGGCAATTTGGAGGCCCTTGCACAAACTGGCTTTATTCTACCTAAGTTGCCCTCCCACAAGTGTGTACTCCGAAAGAGTGTTTAGTGCCGCCGCTCACCTTGTCAGCAATCGGCGTACGAGGTTACATCCAGAAAATGTGGAGAAGATGATGTTCATTAAAATGAATTATAATCAATTCCTCCGCGGAGACATTGACCAGCAGCAATTGCCTCCACAAAGTACACAGGGAGCTGAGATGGTGGATTCCAGTGGGGACGAATTGATAATCTGTGAGGAGGGGGATGTACACGGTGATATATCGGAGGGTGAAGATGAGGTGGACATCTTGCCTCTGTAGAGCCAGTTTGTGCAAGGAGAGATTAATTGCTTCTTTTTTGGGGGGGGTCCAAACCAACCCGTCATATCAGTCACAGTCGTGTGGCAGACCCTGTCACTGAAATGATGGGTTGGTTAAAGTGTGCATGTCCTGTTTTGTTTATACAACATAAGGGTGGGTGGGAGGGCCCAAGGACAATTCCATCTTGCACCTCTTTTTTCTTTTCTTTTTCTTTGCATCATGTGCTGATTGGGGAGGGTTTTTTGGAAGGGACATCCTGCGTGACACTGCAGTGCCACTCCTAGATGGGCCCGGTGTTTGCGTCGGCCACTAGGGTCGCTAATCTTACTCACACAGTCAGCTACCTCATTGCGCCTCTTTTTTTCTTTGCGTCATGTGCTGTTTGGGGAGGGTTTTTTGGAAGGGACATCCTGCGTGACACTGCAGTGCCACTCCTAGATGGGCCCGGTGTTTGTGTCGGCCACTAGGGTCGCTAATCTTACTCACACAGCTACCTCATTGCGCCTCTTTTTTTCTTTGCGTCATGTGCTGTTTGGGGAGGGTTTTTTGGAAGGGACATCCTGCGTGACACTGCAGTGCCACTCCTAGATGGGCCCGGTGTTTGTGTCGGCCACTAGGGTCGCTAATCTTACTCACACAGCTACCTCATTGCGCCTCTTTTTTTCTTTGCGTCATGTGCTGTTTGGGGAGGGTTTTTTGGAAGGGCCATCCTGCGTGACACTGCAGTGCCACTCCTAGATGGGCCCGGTGTTTGTGTCGGCCACTAGGGTCGCTAATCTTACTCACACAGCTACCTCATTGCGCCTCTTTTTTTCTTTGCGTCATGTGCTGTTTGGGGAGGGTTTTTTGGAAGGGACATCCTGCGTGACACTGCAGTGCCACTCCTAGATGGGCCCGGTGTTTGTGTCGGCCACTAGGGTCGCTTATCTTACTCACACAGCGACCTCGGTGCAAATTTTAGGACTAAAAATAATATTGTGAGGTGTGAGGTATTCAGAATAGACTGAAAATGAGTGTAAATTATGGTTTTTGAGGGTAATAATACTTTGGGATCAAAATGACCCCCAAATTCTATGATTTAAGCTGTTTTTTAGTGTTTTTTGAAAAAAACACCCGAATCCAAAACACACCCGAATCCGACAAAAAAAATTCGGTGAGGTTTTGCCAAAACGCGTTCGAACCCAAAACACGGCCGCGGAACCGAACCCAAAACCAAAACACAAAACCCGAAAAATTTCAGGCGCTCATCTCTAATTGGCACTTGCACCCACCTATGCTGAGTGCAAACGATCCATCTTAAGAAGGCAATCCACCTCATCCACACAACTCAAGCAAGCACAGAAGTTGGGCACAATGCCCACAATGATACCATTAGAATCACCTGTTCTGTGCTCAGTAACGCCCAAAAATGCTAATTTCATGGAAGGCTAGGTCACACAATACACGCGCAGTCTGCAGAAAACTGTGACGCGCAAAATCTGCATAAAATCGTGAGATGCATCCAGCTTATGATTTATAATCAGGCACATTGTCTACAGGGGATGTTGGTAGCAAAAATCAAGGTATACCAGTAGAAGGTATGGAAACACACATTTATTTTGTATTATTGCCCTATTATTACAACAAGTAGCATGGATTAGGACACATTTATTGGGAGGCTAGGCACCTAGGCACTCTGTGCTGGCGTAGGAAGCACTATGCTAAAAAGGAAATCTGTAATTGCAGTAGGGAGGTAAGAGAGAGGAAGATAGAGGAGTTTGGCATCCCAACCGGCAGAATAACGTGTCTTGGGGTAGACAGCTGTCAGGGCATGTTCCATGGAGTCTGACACCAGATGCAGCTTCGAGCTGGACGTTGAGAAAGAGTGATCAGTAGTTCTGCAAACTAAAAGATACAAACAGTAAACTATTATTTATTACAAATAATATAATTGTTTTATTGTAATGATATACAGTATTTTATCTCCATCCTAAAGCTGCACTACTGCCGACTGTAAAGTTTTACTAATGTCTCTACTCGGAGCCCTGGGAACAACGTAATAAACTGTAGCAAACTGTACCTCCCAACATGACCCATTCCTGGAGGGACACAATGCTCTGCTCCTGGGATTCCCTCTTACTGTAGGATTGCCCTCACCTGTGTTGAACTAGTTAATTGATAAGAAGGGTGTTTAACCACAGGTGATTACAATCATAATTTAAGTGGGAAGTCCACAGACAGAGCATTTGTCCCTCCTGGAATGGATCATGTTGGGAGGTATAACATACCTCCCAACATGACCCTCTTCAGGAGGGACTTCCCTCTTAATTTATGTTTGCCATCACCTGTGCTGAATCACCTTTCTTATCCATTAACCTGTTCAATACAGGTGCCGGCAATCATAAATTAAGAGAAAAGTCCAAAAGCAGAATATTCTGTCCCTCCTGGAGAGGGTCATGTTGGGAGGTATGGTATAATATAGCCATTTTTGTAACGCTTTGTTGGTGAAGAGAGTGGTTCCCAAACATAGGGGAACATTTACTAAGTAGTGAAAAGAGCGGAGAAGTGAGCCAGTGGAGACATTTCCCTATCAACCAATCAGCAGCTCTGTATCATTTTATAGTATGCAAATTATAGATGTTACTTCAGTGCTGATTGGTTGCCATGGGCAACTTCTCCACTGGCTCACTTATCTGCTCTTATCACTGCTTAGTAAATGTACCCCATAGTCCTTAAGTCCAGTTTTTTAGGATATCCATGGCTGAGCACAGATGGTTAAATCAAATTGACTGAGATACTAAAAAAGTCACCTGTGCCTAAGCATGGATGTATAAACCTGAACCATTATGGTGCCTCAAGGACAGAG
Source organism: Pseudophryne corroboree (assembly GCF_028390025.1). Lineage (NCBI taxonomy): Eukaryota > Metazoa > Chordata > Amphibia > Anura > Myobatrachidae > Pseudophryne > Pseudophryne corroboree. The sequence goes on along the minus strand of NC_086445.1, from coordinate 235,520,944 downwards.
TCTGGGAACGCCTGGGATAAGGGATACAGAAAAAGGCTTGTCATACCATCCCTTTAACACTTAACTGGCATGGTCAGATTTCATGCAACTGCGCTGTCCCACCCTGTCCCCCCGTTTTTGACGAGGAGATCCGTTCTGCAGATGTGCATAATATAATGTTTAAATATTTAAAAAAAATACTTTTTCAACTTTAGTAAATAAAATACATTTTAAATAACAATGTTAATGCTTTTAAAGGGAAAAATCATCAATTAAGTGGTTTTAAACCAGGATGCTCATGGATTACACAGGTTCTGTGTCTGATTAAAACCAGGAGAAATGCAGGCTTGAAGTTAGTCAGCCCCAGAACCTGTGTAATTCATTAGTGTCCCTGTTTAAAGGAATAGTATGGTAAGCTTATACAGAATCAGCAATCTAATGCTGTTTGACACTTTACGATGGAAGTTGGAGAAAGGGTTGGTGAACAGTAAATCTCTTGACTGGAGCTGAGAGGAGGAGCTGTGGAGCAGGAGCCATGGGAAATATGACTATGTCCAGCAACTAACAGGGGCCAGGGCTACTACAGCTAGTAAATGAGGGTAATGCAGCTTTAAGCATATACAGCTGCTATACAGTTGTACAAGGCATGTGAATATAAAAGTCTATCTCAAGGCTAAAAGTAATCTAAACACAGATAATCTTATGACACTCAGTTACGAAGGTTAATTTTACAGTACCTGTCTGTGATGCCTCTCATTCCTTACATCTAATTATGGGGCTTTTCAGCAGTTTACAACAATGTTGGTCTTTTGTTTAACTTTGCTTTTAGCCGCATATGTATCGCTGTTGTTGCATTACTTAAAAGCATATTTTTTTGGCCGTCAAGTTTCAACTCTCATGTGAGGAGATTCTGGTCACCTCAGCTCAGTTGCAGCCCTGACTAAAGGGGTTATTCAGAGTTGTTAGCAAACCAAAAAAGCACGCTAATGGGCAAAACCATGTTGCACTGCATGTGGGGCAGATGTAACATGTACAGAGAGAGTTAGATTTGGGTGGGATGTGTTCAAACTGAAATCTAAATTGCAGTGTAAAAATAAAGCAGCCAGTATTTACCTTGCACCAAAACAATATAAACCACCCAAATCGAAATCTCTCTGCACATGTTACATCTCCCCACCTGCAGTGCAACATGATTTTGCCCATTTGTGTGCTTTTTTTTGTTTGCTAACAACTCTGAATAACCCCCTAAATTCATTGGCCTCATCTCCAGCTACTTTTGGGTAGACGAGAATCCCCAGCATTACATGGACAGGTTATTTCCCCAACAAATGCCAGAAATAAGCAGCGCAGCTACCCGGAGAAATGGTGTCCAGAATCCAATATGGCCACTGCATCCGTCTCCCCTCCATTGCCACACTCCTGTGATGGTCCAGTCATGTATGGGGATATTGTAAGAGCCATAGAAGACACTATGGGGGCCAGAATGGATTCCTATGCTGCCAAATTAACCCAAGCTGTGCAGGACATTAAATTTCAGCTAAAACAGCACTCCCTGACAGTCACAACTGCAGGTCACGGAACTGGAGAACTTTTTCAGGCTGTTACTTTCAGTGGGTGCTGAAAGGGTTGGAGTGGGTACTCTATACCCAGGCTCGGGGCCTGTTGGAGGGGCCTGGTGTAGGCTCAGGTTCTGCTGCCCCTCTTTCCCCATTGTAGACAGCAGCAATTGAGCCTCTTATATTTACCAAAAGCTGTTTACCCACTAAAATACATTCTGTTGTGCTGACCCTCAAGGTCGCTACAGTATGTAGATGGTGATATCACTGTTGATTCTTCTAGGTATTTGCTGTGTAATACCTATGCTCCTAATGTATAACCAAAGGTATGTTTTTATACAATTGCTTAATAAACTGTATGGGCCTTTAAATGTTACAAATTGTTCTTTGGGAAGACTCAATTTAGTTTTTTCACCAACCCAGGGGTGGATTTAGGGGTCAGTGTGCCCCAAAGCACAACAGTAACGGCCGGCCCTCAGCCTAATTTTATTACTTTCATTGATCAGTTTTAATCCCTCATTTGATAATTGGCAATTTAACAGAATAATTTTAAAAAGCCACAACTATGATATTTCATTTTATTTTTAATTATGTATACATATTTACTAAGTAGGACAGCTTACAGAGGCAGTATGTGCATGGTCTACCCATTTACATTCCATTCATGATGACGTATGGTACAGAAGAGTGCCGCTCCTAGGCACGTGCCTAATGGGAATTTCCCCACTGCACCAAGCATGGATAGAAGCTCCTCGTTAGCTCCTCCTGCCTCCTCTCTGGGGTTGGAATCCCCTATATATCCTAACAACTACATGTAGTTGATGTTTGGAGAGCTTGCTACCCATTAGAGCATGATTATACTTATCTCTCCACATCACACGGTATTCTATCTTGTAGAGATTGCTTATTATTCTCAGAACATTTATTTCCAAAGGTTATTGATTCTAAGATAGAACCATATATGTATTTCCGACCATGCTCTGTGATTGGTAACTTGATCTATACATACAGAAAGAGGGCCATGTCGGCAGTGGCGTTTCATGTCTCATTTATCCAATTCTTTAAAATTTCACTGTATGCTTGAAATTGCATAGGTTGATTATCGACATACTGTAATAACTTGGGCTGTGAACGGGACATGCCTGTGATTGTGATTATATCTTATTGTTAACAGAAACAGTTTGGAACCTCCAATTTAGAAGCATAAGCAACTTTGACATCGGCCTATCAGCAGTTTAAAACCACTCCCACTCCTGTGTTTAGACCAGCTTACTTCCACCAGAAATCTTTCTTTGATTTACTTTTCAGAAAGACAGTAGTTATTACAGATTTTGATCTGCGGCTACCATAAATGACTGATGGTCAAGACCTCCTCATTATTGACTCTTGTTACCACTGAGGAACTTGCGGCTGTTATCACTGCTTTGCAGGTGGGTAAAGCACCAGGTTAAGATGGCTTTACTTTATTAATTTTATAAAACTCTTTCCCCCAGAATATGTGAACTCCTCCTTAAAGGGGTTTCTAATAATTTTTTGTCAGGCCACAGACTTTCACCATTTTTTCATTTGCCAATTCTTAAAGTCTTACCTAAACAAGACCATGGGGGTAATTCCAAGTTGATCGCAGCAGGAATTTTGTTAGCAGTTGGGCAAAACCATGTGCACTGCAGGGGAGGCAGATTTAACATGTGCAGAGAGAGTTAGATTTGGGTGGGGTGTGTTCAATCTGCAATCTAATTTGCAGTGTAAAAATAAAGCAGCCAGTATTTACCCTGCACAGAAACAAAATGACCCACCCAAATCTAACTCTTTCTGCACATGTTATATCTGCCTCCCCTGCAGTGCACATGGTTTTGCCCAACTGCTAACAAAATTCCTGCTGCGATCAACTTGGAATTACCCCCATTGTTTTGAACCTTGCTAGTTCTTAGCTGCCGATATCATTGTTAAATACAGATTATAAAATCTTTACCAATATCTTATCAGACTGTCTGAAGCTCATTCTTCCAACTATTATTCATGAAGACCAATCTGGGTTTATTTGAGGACATCATTTTGTTGTGAATATTAGAAAGGTCCTTTCAGTTATGTAGTGGCTGGAATCCTATGGTGACCCTGACACCAATGTTATTCTGTTGGGAGATGCCTAAAGGATTTTGACTTAGTCACTTGAGATCATTTATATGAGACCTTGCGTAGGTTTGGGGCTCAGGAGGACTTCCTCAAAATACTTACTCTTCGTTATTCTAGTCCCACCATCCAAGTAGCAGGTAATGGCTACCTTTCTCCTTTATTTTTAATATAAAGGCTCACTCGGCAGGGTTGTCCTTTATTGCCAATACTTTTGCTTTAGCATTGAAACCCCTAGCGATTGCTCTTTGTAATTCTCCCCTCTTTACTGGTATTCAAGTTGGTCGGCTTGAGGTGAAGTTAGCGTTATTCAGTGGCGTCATGTTACTATTTGTGCCTAACCCATAAGTTTTGGTCCCAGCTATAATATCCCTGATTGATAGTTTTGGCTCTTTTGCTGACTATAAAGTAAACCCCCAGAAATTTAATTTGCTTCCACTTACAGGAGATGTGTCCTAATTTTGCCATCATTCTGTTTTATCACAATTTCTTATTGTTAAAGCCACACTTAAATACCTGGGTGTTCTGATCCCTAAGTCCTTTACCAATTTGTACTCTGTGAAATACACTCTGGTTTTAGCTTCCTTTTCTAAACTCTTTGCCAACTGGATGTCTCTTCCCCTATCATTTTTGGGCAGGGCTGCAGTTATTAAGAGCACAGCTTTTCCAAAGCTTTCCTACAGATGCTTCCCCTCTATACAAGAAAGGTGTCCCATGTCGACCCTCTCTTTTCAAAATTTTTGTTGGCATGTAAAAACCCTAGGACAGCATATGCTCAACTTAAATGGCCAAAAATTGATTGTGGTTTAGGTATTCCGGACCTTTGTACATTTAGTAGAGCAGCCTTCGTCATATACCAATTAGTTTTGAAGACATTTTAGTTTTACCAATAGCAAACAAGAAGAGGAGATATTCCATCCTTATTCTCCTAGTGCCTTATTACATTCCACAAAAACTATGTTGCCTTCTCTTGCTGCTTCCAATGTTTTATTGCAAGAAATATACGCTGCTTGGTGTAATACTAATGTTAAATTACAGAAAATTCCCTTATCTTCCTCATTTATGACATTTTGGGTTAACCCTGCTTATAGCCCTGGCCTAAATAATGATACATTTATTTTGTGGAAAGCTGCTGGTACAGTATTTCAGCTTTTCACATGATGTTTTTGATCTAGGAGTCCTCTTGAATTTGTCAAATAAGGGATGTAGTTATGTGACCGGCCGACACCTCCATCCCGCTCCCTGGACGTCCCGACAGTCGGCATGCTGAATAATAGGGAATATTCCAACTCGTGGGTGTCCACGATGCCCATAGAGTGGAAACAGAAGCTGTGGTGAGCGTAGGTCACCACCGAGCTTGCAGCATGGGCTGGCCCCCCCTGCCAGCATTCTGTGGCCGGGATCCCGGCCGCCGGTTAAACAGCCTTAACCTGTCAAATATGCATTTTTTCATGTTTTTACAAATTTGACATTTCGTTCAGGTACAGCCAATGCCCATTTCCTCTGCTGAGGTACCTTATCCTATACAAAAACATTTATCTCTCACTCGTTCTAACACAGAGGTACCTGATCCTTTACAAAAAGATTTATTTATCACTCTTTCTAACCATTATATGCTGGAATGTAATGGAGTCCAAGATCGCCGAAGGTGCTGGAGGAATGATGGACGATCTCAGATGTTTTTTACACTTACAAGGCAAAACTATGCCTTGTAAGTAGTGATGAGCGGGTTCGGTTTCTCGGAAACCGAACCCCCCCCGAACTTCACCCTTTTTACACGGGTCCGAGTCATACTCGGATTCTCCCGTTTGGCTCGGGTAACCCGAGCGCGCCCGAACGTCATCATCCCGCTGTCGGATTCTCGCGAGATTCGGATTCTATATAAGCAGCCGCGCGTCGCCGCCATTTTGACTCGTGCATTACAAATGTTAGGGAGAGGACGTGGCTGGCGTCCTCTCCGTTATTGTTGAACTTGATTGTGCACTATTGCTTAATTGTGGGGAGGGCTGGGGAGCAGCTGTATAATATAGGAGGAGTACAGTGCAGAGTTTTGCTGATCAGTGACCACCAGTTTTATCCGTTCTCTGCCTGAAAAAAACGCTCCTTATCTGTGCTCAGTGTGCTGCATATATCTGTGCTCACACTGCTTAATTGTGGGGACTGGGGAGCAGCTGTATTATATAGCAGGAGTACAGTGCAGAGTTTTGCTGACCAGTGACCACCAGTATATAATAGTATTACGGTACAGTAGGCCACTGCTGTACCTACCTCTGTGTCGTCATTAAGTATACTATCCATCTACATTCTATACCTGTGGTGCATTTTAGTTTTGCAGTTTGCCGACACAGTGACCACCAGTATACTATATATAGCAGTACGGAAGGCCATTGCTGTACCTACCTCTGTGTCGTCATTAAGTATACTATCCATCTACATTCTATACCTGTGGTGCATTTTAGTTTTGCAGTTTGCCGACACAGTGACCACCAGTATACTATATATAGCAGTACGGTACGGAAGGCCACTGCTGTACCTACCTCTGTGTCGTCATTAAGTATACTATCCATCTACATTCTTTACCTGTGGTGCATTTTAGTTTTGCAGTTTGCTGACACAGTGACCACCAGTATACTATATATAGCAGTACGGAAGGCCACTGCTGTACCTACCTCTGTGTCGTCATTAAGTATACTATCCATCTACATTCTATACCTGTGGTGCATTTTAGTTTTGCAGTTTGCTGACACAGTGACCACCAGTATACTATATATAGCAGTACGGTACGGAAGGCCACTGCTGTACCTACCTCTGTGTCATCATTAAGTATACTATCCATCTACATTCTATACCTGTGGTGCATTTTAGTTTTGCAGATTGCTGACAGTGACCACCAGTATATATAGCAGTACGGTACGGAAGGCCACTGCTCTACCTACCTCTGTGTCGTCAAGTATACTATCCATCCATACCTGTGGTGCATTTCAGTAGTGCGCAGTATATATAGTAGTAGGCCATTGCTATTGATAGTTACTGGCATATAATTCCACACATTAAAAAATGGAGAACAAAAATGTTGAGGTTAAAATAGGGAAAGATCAAGATCCACTTCCACCTCGTGCTGAAGCTGCTGCCACTAGTCATGGCTGAGACGATTAAATGCCATCAACGTCGACTGCCAAGGCCGATGCCCAATGTCATAGTAGAGAGCATGTAAAATCCAAAAAACAAAAGTTCAGTAAATTGACCCAAAAATCAAAATTAAAAGCGTCTGAGGAGAAGCGTAAACTTGCCAATATGCCATTTACGACACGGAGTGGCAAGGAACGGCTGAGGCCCTGGCCTATGTTCCTGGCTAGTGGTTCAGCTTCACATGAGGATGGAAGCACTCATCCTCTCGCTAGAAAAATGAAAAGACTTAAGCTGGCAAAAGCACAGCAAAGAACTGTGCGTTCTTCTAAATCACAAATCCCCAAGGAGAGTCCAATTGTGTCAGTTGCGATGCCTGACCTTCCCAACACTGGACAGGAAGAGCTTGCGCCTTCCACCATTTGCACGCCCCCTGCAAGTGCTGGAAGGAGCACCCGCAGTCCAGTTCCCGATAGTCAAATTGAAGATGTCACTGTTGAAGTACACCAGGATGAGGATATGGGTGTTGCTGGCGCTGGGGAGGAAATTGACAAGGAGGATTCTGATGGGGAGGTGGTTTGTTTAAGTCAGGCACCCAGGGAGACACATGTTGTCCGTGGGACGAATATGGCCATTAACATGCCTGGTCAAAATACAAAAAAACTCAGCTCTTCGGTGTGGAATTATTTCAACACAAATGCGGACAACAGGTGTCAAGCCGTGTGTTGCCTTTGTCAAGCTGTAATAAGTAGGGGTAAGGACGTTAACCACCTCGGAACATCCTCCCTTATACGTCACCTGCAGCGCATTCATCATAAGTCAGTGACAAGTTCAAAAACTTTGGGTGACAGCGGAAGCAGTCCACTGACCACTAAATCCCTTCCTCTTGTAACCAAGCTCCTACAAACCACACCACCAACTCCCTCAGTGTCAATTTCCTCCTTACGCAGGCCATGTCACTGGCAAGTCTGACGAGTCCTCTCCTGCCTGGGATTCCTCCGATGCATCCTTGAGTGTAACGCCTACTGCTGCTGGCGCTGCTGTTGTAGCTGCTGGGAGTCGATCGTCATCCCAGAGGGTAAGTCGGAAGACCACTTGTACTACTTCCAGTAAGCAATTGACTGTCCAACAGTCCTTTGCGAGGAAGATGAAATATCACAGCAGTCATCCTGCTGCAAAGCAGATAACTCAGGCCTTGGCAGCCTGGGCAGTGAGAAACGTGGTTCCGGTATCCACCGTTAATTCAGAGCCAACTAGAGACTTGATTGAGGTACTGTGTCCCCGGTACCAAATACCATCTAGGTTCCATTTCTCTAGGCAGGCGATACCGAAAATGTACACAGACCTCAGAAAAAGACTCACCAGTGTCCTAAAAAATGCAGTTGTACCCAATGTCCACTTAACCACGGACATGTGGACAAGTGGAGCAGGGCAGACTCAGGACTATATGACTGTGACAGCCTACTGGGTAGATGTATTGCCTCCCGCAGCAAGAACAGCAGCGTCGGCACCAGTAGCAGCATCTCGCAAACGCCAACTCGTTCCTAGGCAGGCTACGCTTTGTATCACCGCTTTCCAGAAGAGGCACACAGCTGACAACCTCTTACGGAAACTGAGGAACATCATCGCAGAATGGCTTACCCCAATTGGACTCTCCTGGGGATTTGTGACATCGGACAATGCCAGCAATATTGTGCGTGCATTACATCTGGGCAAATTCCAGCACGTGCCATGTTTTGCACATACATTGAATTTGGTGGTGCAGAATTATTTAAAAAACGACAGGGGCGTGCAAGAGATGCTGTCGGTGGCCCGAAGAATTGCGGGCCACTTTCGGCATTCAGCCACCACGTACAGAAGACTGGAGCACCACCAAACATTCCTGAACCTGCCCTGCCATCATCTGAAGCAAGAGGTGGTAACGAGGTGGAATTCAACCCTCTATATGCTTCAGAGGATGGAGGAGCAGCAAAAGGCCATTCAAGCCTATACATCTGCCCACGATATAGGCAAAGGAGGGGGGAATGCACCTGACTCAAGCGCAGTGGGGAATGATTTCAACGTTGTGCAAGGTTCTGCAACCCTTTGAACTTGCCACACGTGAAGTCAGTTCAGACACTGCCAGCCTGAGTCAGGTCATTCCCCTCATCAGGCTTTTGCAGAAGAAGCTGGAGACCTTGAAGGAGGAGCTAAAACAGAGCGATTCCGCTAGGCATGTGGGACTTGTGGATGGAGCCCTTAATTCGCTTAACCAGGATTCACAGGTGGTCAATCTGTTGAAATCAGAGCACCACATTTTGGCCACCGTGCTCGATCCTAGATTTAAAACCTACGTTGTATCTCTCTTTCCGGCAGACACAAGTCTGCAGAGGTTCAAATACCTGCTGGTGAGAAAATTGTCAAGTCAAGCGGAACGTGACCCGTCAACATCTCCTCCTTCACATTCTCCCGCAACTGGGGGTGCAAGGAAAAGGCTAAGAATTCCGAGCCCACCCGCTGGTGGTGATGCAGGGCAGTCTGGAGCGAGTGCTGACATCTGGTCCGGACTGAAGGACCTGCCAACGATTACGGACATGTCGTCTACTGTCACTGCATATGATTCTCTCACCATTGAAAGAATGGTGGAGGATTATATGAGTGACCGCATCCAAGTAGGCACGTCAGACAGTCCGTACGTATACTGGCAGGAAAAAGAGGCAATTTGGAGGCCCTTGCACAAACTGGCTTTATTCTACCTAAGTTGCCCTCCCTCCAGTGTGTACTCCGAAAGAGTGTTTAGTGCAGCCGCTCACCTTGTCAGCAATCGGCGTACGAGGTTACTTCCAGAAAATGTGGAGAAGATGATGTTCATCAAAATGAATTATAATCAATTCCTCCGTGGAGACATTCACCAGCAGCAATTGCCTCCACAAAGTACACAGGGACCTGAGATGGTGGATTCCAGTGGGGACGGATTAATAATCTGTGAGGAGGGGGATGTACACAGTGAAAGGGGTGAGGAATCGGAGGATGTTGATGAGGTGGACATCTTGCCTCTGTAGAGCCAGTTTGTGCAAGGAGAGATTGATTGCTTCTTTTTTTGGTGGGGGCCCAAATCAACCAGTCATTTCAGTCACAGTCGTGTGGCAGACCCTGTCCCTGAAATAATGGGTTCGTTAAAGTGTGCATGTCCTGTTTATACAACATACGGGTGGGTGGGAGGGCCCAAGGACAATTCCATCTTGCACCTCTTTTTTCTTTCATTTTTCTTTGCATCATGTGCTGTTTGGGGACAATTTTTTTGAAGTGCCATCCTATCTGACACTGCAGTGCCACTCCTAGATGGGCCAGGTGTTTGTGTCGGCCACTTGTGTCGCTTAGCTTAGTCACACAGCGACCTTGGTGCGCCTCTTTTTTTCTTTGCATCATGTGCTGTTTGGGGACTATTTTTTTGAAGTGCCATCCTATCTGACACTGAAGCGCCACTCCTAGATGGGCCAGGTGTTTGTGTCGGCCACTTGTGTAGCTTAGCTTAGCCATCCAGCGACCTCGGTGCAAATTTTAGGACTAAAAATAATATTGTGAGGTGTGAGGTGTTCAGAATAGACTGGAAATGAGTGGAAATTATGGTTATTGAGGTTAATAAAACTATGGGATCAAAATGACCCCCAAATTCTATGATTTAAGCTGTTTTTTAGGGTTTTTTGTAAAAAACACCCGAATCCAAAACACACCCGAATCCGACAAAAAATTTTCAGTGAGGTTTTGCCAAAACGCGTCTGAATCCAAAACACGGCCGCGGAACCGAATCCAAAACCAAAACACAAAACCCGAAAAATGTCCGGTGCACATCACTACTTGTAAGTGATTGACCCCTTATAAAATGTCAGAGATTGTCCGGCATCCCATAGCTCCGGTGATCTCAGACTCCATTACATCCCGCCAATAGACTGCAATATGTTTATGCTGATATTTTGGTGATTTAGAGGGATAGCCTGTGACTTTGCTGGACAATAGGTATTCTGTCTATTGCTCTTCCTGAAGTACTGTTGAAACATTGCCAGACTAAGGGGTCTATTTACTAAGCCTTGGATGGAGATAAAGTCCCAGCCAATCAGCTCCTAACTGTCATTTTTCAAACCCAGCCTGTGACATGGCAGTTAAGAGCCGATTGGCTGGGACTTTATCTCCATCGACTTTATCTCCATCCAAGGCTTAGTAAATACATCCCTTATGAGGACATTTACTAAGCAGTGATAAGAGTGGAGAAGTGAGCCAGTTGAGAAGTGCCCATGGCAACCAATCAGCACTGAAGTAACATCTATAATTAGCATACTATAAAATTATACAGAGCTGCTGATTGGTTGACGTGGCAACTTCGCCACTGGCTCACTTCTCCACTCTTATCACTGCTTAGTAAATGTCCCCCTTAGTTCTTTATTTGCGAGTTTTCTAGAACTACACCTCAAGGTCCTGCAAAGGACATACTGTATATAAATGGTATTTCAAGTTCAGAAAGCACATATGGTACATAAAGAAACAGGTACATTTCCTAAGGTCCTAAGGCCTCGTTTTTCCATAATTTTTTGCAGTGCTGAAAAATTGGTAAATTTGTTTTATTAATCAGCTTTTTTCACTTGGTATTACTAAAAACCCAGTAGCATGCCTTTGTTCTAGTTTTACTGATTGGGATTTGGATTCTAGAAAAAAGGATCCAATATTAATGGTTATTTTGGCAGTTGCAAAGTAATACATTTTGAAACATTGGATGAATTGACCTCTTTGGCTGCGGTCAAAAATATGCTGCTTCGCATCCTTTATTTTGAGACACATGCCACTTCACATGACATTGAAAAAGGGGTAGCTCTTTTTTTTTTAATTTAAAGTAGGCTATCTATATTGATCATTTAGACAATGATACACAAGCTCCCATTTAAAAACTTTTTAAGAATACAAGTTGTTTTTTGTACAGACAACTTATTGCCTCAAATTAATCTGTAGTTATAATGTCATTCAGCCTAAACTATAATGGCCTATTTCTTGGACATAATTTGTGTTCCCTTCACTGCATGGTCATATCCATAGTAAATGTGTTTTGGCATTTGTTTTATGTTCTCATACTTATTGAAAGTTAGTCATGTACATGGCTTAGGCCATTTCTATTGTCCATTTCATATCTGAGATTCCTTTTCTCCTTTTCATCGGTTTTATATGTGAATGTACTGTATATTGGCAGTGCCGTACCTAGAGATTTTAGCGCTATGTGCAAGAAACGGCATTGACCCCCCCCATATGTAAAATAGGGGCAGTGCGCGCCGTAAGTGTGCAAAAAAAAAACATAGGGGCGTGGCTTCATGGGGAAGGGGTGTGGCCACAAAATAATACCAATTCATATTACGGTGCACAGTAGTCTCCATTATTCAAATTACGCCGAACAGTAGCACCACTACACCAGGTAGAGCCCCTTTTACACATTACGGCGGACAGATTCCCTTTTTTACACATTACTGCAGACAGTATCCTCCTTTTACACATTACGGCAGACAGTATCCTCTTTTTACACATTACGGCAGACAAATTCCCCTTTTTACACATTACGGCAGACAGTATCCTCTTTTTACACATTACGACAGACAGCATCCTCTTTTTACACATTACGGCAGACAGCGTCCCCTTTTTACACATTATGGCATGATAGATAGATAGATAGATAGATAGATAGATAGACAGATAGATAGATACAGAGGCGGAACTACCGCCAGTGCAACCAGTGCGTTGCACTGGGCCCGCCTCTGTCCAGGGGCCCAAAGCATGTAATGAGTCAAACTGACTCATTTCATGCCGCTGTGCGCTGCGGGCAACCGCTGCCCGCAGCGCACAGCCGCCCAGAGAGGAGAGGAGAGGAGCAGCGGTACGGGGGAAGGAGGAGGAGGGAGGTGGAGGAGGGAGCCGCAGCAGCGCTTTGTTACTGGTTGAGGCGCTGCTGCCCCTCTGCTTCACTATAGGCTGTCTTCCGAGAACAGCCTATAGTGAAGCAGAGGGGCAGCAGCGCCTCCACCAATAACACAGCGCTGCTGTGGCTCCCTCCTCCACCCCCCTCCTCCTCCTTCTCTCCTGCCCGGGAATCGTGAGTGACCAGAAGCTGCACCGAGGAGCCTGAGCCAGCGGAGAGGGTAAGTATAATTCTTTCTTTCTCTTTCTTTCTTTCTTGGGACTGTCTGCCGCAATGTGTAAAAAGGGGGAATCTGCCTGCCGCAATGTGTAAAAATGGGGAATCTGCCTGCCGCAATGTGTAAAAATGTGGAATCTGCCTGCCGCAATGTGTAAAAATGTGGAATCTGCCTGCCGCAATGTGTAAAAAGGGGGAATCTGCCTGCCGCAATGTGTAAAAAGGGGGAATCTGCCTGCCGCAATGTGTAAAAAGGGGGAATCTGCCTGCTGTAATGTGTAAAAAGGGCACGCTGTCTGCCGTTATGTGTAAAAAGTGTACGCTGTCTGCCGCTATGTTTAACAAGGGCACGCTATCTGCCGTTATGTGTAAAAAGTGTAAGCTGTCTGCCGCTATGTGTAACAAGGGCACGCTGTCTGCCGCTATGTGTAACAAGGGCACGCTGTCTGCCGCTATGTGTAACAAGGGCACGCTGTCTGCCGCTATGTGTAACAAGGGCACGCTGTCTGCCGCTATGTGTAACAAGGGCACGCTGTCTGCCGCTATGTGTAACAAGGGCACGCTGTCTGCCGCTATGTGTAACAAGGGCACGCTGTCTGCCGCTATGTGTAACAAGGGCACGCTGTCTGCCGCTATGTGTAACAAGGGCACGCTGTCTGCCGCTATGTGTAACAAGGGGACGCTGTCTGCCATTATGTGTAAAAAGGGGACGCTGTCTGCCGTTATGTGTAAAAAGTGCATGCTGTCTGCCGTAATGTGTAAAAAGGGGGACGTTGTCTGCCGTAATGTGTAAAAAGGGGACGCTGTCTGCCGTAATGTGTAAAAATAGGAATCTGTCCGCCGTAAGGTGTAAAAGGGTCTCTACCTGGTGTAGTGGTGCTACTGTGTGGCGTAATTTGAATAATGGAGACTACTGTGCACCGTTTTATGAATTGGTATGATTTTGTGGCCACACCCCTTCCCCACAAAGCCACGCCACTATGTATTTTTGCGCACGCCTACGGCGCGCACTACCCCTGTTTTGCATGTAGGGGTGGGGCTCCGATGCCGTTTCTTGCACACAGTGCTAAAATGTCTAGCTACGGCACTGTTGCTAGGTATCCATTTCTCTGGCCCTGAGCAGGTCCCCCTCACCAGATCCTCTCCAGGGGTGAGGGGGTGGACTTGGAAGGGATGGGGGGGGGGACGCAAAGCATTTTGTCGCACCTGGGCCCACTGCTCACTAGTTCCGCCACTAGATAGATAGATAGATAGATAGATAGATAGATAGATAGATAGAATAGTTGATACTTATCATCTCTCTGGAGGAAGGGGGTTATCAGTACATGACTACAGCAGCATCACAGTCCCCTGGGCACTGGTCTGACAGTCGGCTTGTGCGGTAATCCGGGTGAGTGCAGCGGCAACCAGACTCTTATGTGTAAAAGCATCGCCGGCAGAGGGTGACGGGACACAGGCGGCGCCACCAGCGGGAGTCGGGACACAGGCGGCGCCACATGCTGGACACAGGTGGCGCCGCCAATGGCAGTGAGTGTGTGTGCAGACTGAAGTCTGGAGATTGCGGCACTGCGGGTGTGTTGCCCGATGGTGCGCCTCAGTGCATTTGCGCTGTTGGCAATGCACCATCGGCACACACCTAGTTACTACCCTGTATATTGGTATGTTGCATGTATCTTATTTGATATTTCAGAAAATAAAGTGTTTTGTTTTTTTAAAGTTTATATTCTTTGCAAACCTATTTTGCATTGCATAAAATAATGTCTATGTTGGTCAATGAGGATATCTAAAATTAACATACAGTTTAGGGATCTATTATTTGGAATGCTTGGAATTTAGATATTTTTCGAATAGAAAAGCTACTGAGCATAAGCCCCTCAGAAGGCCACGTGCCCCTGATGTAATCTATACTAAAGACCACTCCCCTTATCTTCTCACTCACTTCACCCACTACTCCACTTTATCAATTTCATTTTAGTATGTGAGCTCTCCGATAGGGCTATCTTCTCTCTTGTTCTCTCCCTAACACTATCCATGATACAGCAGAGGCGTCACTGGGTGTAATATACCAGCGCACCTCCGGTGCGCTTGCAGCAATATGGGAGAGTGGCCGCAAAAGAAAGGGGGTGTGGCCTCACGGGTCGTCACTCCGGGGGGGTACCCAGCATCTCCGGAGATGCAGGGATTTACTGGGCTGCCCCCGGAGACTGTTTGCAGCGCTGTCGGCTGTCATTGCGGAGGAGCCCACAGATTGGTGTCACCCCTTCTAGGCATCACACCCGGGTGCCGGACGCACCCCCGCACCCAGCTTGTGATGCCACTGGATACCGTACCCAGTGCTCCTTGTCTTTTATCTCCTTCCCAGCAGATTCTGATACAATTAGCTTAACCATATGATGGGTACAGGGTCACTGGGAACTCTTTTATTCCATCCTCCCTTGTGACTCACTCCTCCTAAAAGCTACAAGGACCTGTCCTACCCATTCCTTACTACTTGTCTCTCCCTCTCCATTGTTTTACAATGTCTTGTGTTCATACTATGTATATATGTAATGGTTAGCTGTTATGTACTTTATGTACTGTCTTATAGGCTTTTAGATTTATCTCAGGGCAGGTTCTGGGCACAGATAACCTAGGCACTTGTCTAGGGCATCCTAGCTTGAGAGGCTTTACCCAGGAGCAGTGTTATGAATCTCACTGTGTTTGCCAAATAATTTAACAAAAAGGGAGGTAATCTGCGCACTGGGGTGGTTTTACTGTATGGGATGTGCTGCTAGTCAAAAGGGTGTCCTTGCCCTTTGGTTCAATATGGATATCTGGTTTTCACCTGACTGCGCTCATCCCCTACAGTTTGAGTACTCGTGAAATGATGCAAATGGATACTTATATAAAGGTGTGTTTTACTTTCACATGTATCAAATATGACACTCAATATAATGAAACAGTGCAGATAATATTGTGGAACATGAAAAAGGTGGTAATCACAATGTGTGCTCCACGGGGAGCACCTTTTTAATTCAGTCCTTTAATCACTCAAATTGGTGATTAAATCCTTTAGGTTCTTGGCGTGTGTGTTCTGACACAAAGGCCAATGGGCTGGAAAAAATATATATATGTAATGATTAAATCTGGCTGTGTTGCTTTAAAACTCAAATATAGATTTTCCAGTGGAAATGTCTCTAGTCCTGACCGGACTGTGTGGGCTTTAAAAATCTGTCTTTAGTAATTAGATTCATATAGTTGCAGAGGACGGCGTCCCGTACCTCTGCGTGTGGCAGTCAGGTATTCGTGCACTATCGTTGCGGCCGTACTTGTAAGATGTACAGGTGCGGGGGGCAGCGGGAACCTCCTGGCGGCTCCGGACAGACTCGTCCCTCAGCTCGCGCACCCGCTCTCCGGTTCGTCCTGTTAGGGATCTCCCCGTGTGCCTGCGCCGCTCGCTGGGTTGGTCGTGTTCGCGTGGGGGGGAGCTCAGCCGCAGGATCTAAACAGAGCCTGTGGCAGTGTTGCACCTCCCCACAACGGAGTGCTAAGAGACATCAAACCATTGGAGGACAGGAGAGTGCTGTGAGACCCTCGGACCTACGGCGCAGACATCGGTAAGCAGTACAGACGGACGGGCAGCAGGAGGACCACACAGGTGAGTACTCCGTTGTGGGGAGGTGCAACACTGCCACAGGCTTTGTTTAGATCCTGTGGCTGAGCTCCCCCCCACGCGAACACGACCAACCCAGCGAGCGTCGCAGGCACACGGGGAGATCCCTAACAGGACGAACCGGAGAGCGGGTGCGCGAGCTGAGGGACGAGTCTGTCCGGAGCCGCCAGGAGGTTCCCGCTGCCCCCCGCACCTGTACATCTTACAAGTATGGCCGCAACGATAGTGCACGAATACCTGACTTCCACACGCAGAGGTACGGGACGCCGTCCTCTGCAACTATATGAATCTAATTACTAAAGACAGATTTTTAAAGCCCACACAGTCCGGTCAGGACTAGAGACATTTCCACTGGAAAATCTATATTTGAGTTTTAAAGCAACACAGCCAGATTTAATCATTACATATATATATTTTTTCCAGCCCATTGGCCTTTGTGTCAGAACACACACGCCAAGAACCTAAAGGATTTAATCACCAATTTGAGTGATTAAAGGACTGAATTAAAAAGGTGCTCCCCGTGGAGCACACATTGTGATTACCACCTTTTTCATGTTCCACAATATTATCTGCACTGTTTCATTATATTGAGTGTCATATTTGATACATGTGAAAGTAAAACACACCTTTATATAAGTATCCATTTGCATCATTTCACGAGTACTCAAACTGTAGGGGATGAGCGCAGTCAGGTGAAACCAGATATCCGTGTTTGCCAAATAGTATATGCTTGATGCCACTATCAAACTTGCAGTGTCACGGTATCAGGGTGATAGGTCAACAGCGAAAAGGTTGACAAATAATAGGTCAACACCAAATGGTCGATATGCATATGGTCAACGTGTTCAAAAGAGTGACATGCTCTAAAGGGCAACAGGACAATGGTCGACACATGAAAAAGTCGACATGATTTTTTTTTTATTTTTTTTTTTATAGGTCTTTTTCATACTTTACCATCCACGTGGACTACAACTGGAAAAGGTAACCTTGCACGAAGTATGGCGAGCAAAGCGATCCATGCCAGGGGATGCAGTGTACTAACTTGCAACAGTATCTTTTCGCAAAAAAAAAACCCATTAATATGCCATGTCAGAGGAGGTTTCACTTGCAGATGGGAGGCACCCACACTGCTCTGCTCCGTGCGTGATGTAATGTCATGATGTCACATCACAAAATGAGAGGCGGAGCCCAAGGCAGCCTTGTGCAGGATGCAGTCGCAGGTATCAGAGGATTGAAGGTAAGAGCTTTGTGACGGGAGAAGGTGGGGGGGCTGTCTGAGATTCGTGGAAGGGGGCTGACTCAGAACAGGAGGGGCGTTGCCTGAGATCTAGGAAAGTTTTATAATGGGATGATTATGTAAATGATGTACTATTTTCAATTCACTGGGCTTGCCCCCAGCGTGACTAAAAACAGGACTACAGATACTTTTGGGCTCTGTGCCGTTGACTGGTTGGTCAGCCCTGTAGACATTGCCCACCTTCTGATTGTCGACACATTGATCCATAACCTGTGTTTTTTTGGTGTTTGTTTTTGTGATGTACTGAACTAACTGACTAAGAACATTATAGCATTAAATTGTATGTGTTACACAAGTATTACACATCTCTCTATTTATAGCTGTTGCAAACCTGTGATGACATTACACATGCAAAGCTCTAGATTTTACACTATTGTGCAGTGTTAAAAAGGACTCCTTAATGACAAAAAAAACTGCATAAAAGTTGTTAACCTTCAAATGCTATTAATCTAAACACATGTAGTTTCTGTAATAATACAGGTAAAGCTTTGTCATTTCAGAAACTGTAGTTAACTAGAAAATGCACTCACACTTCTCATAGTATGCCAGTCCATAGCTCCTGCGGATTTCCTCTGGAAGTCGTGTCCAGGTATTTTTCAAGTTCTCTTTCATTAGCTTGGCGTCTGTCATCTGCGTCATGAAGAAGCCTGGTTCTATGATACAGACCTTCACACCAAAGCGGGCCAATTCACGGCTATAAAATATCGAAACAGTAAAAGGTATACGTTAAGAATGTAGTCATTCCTACAAATACTTAGATTTGGCATGGAAGTTCATTTTAGAAGGAAGAAAACAGTACCAGCTGAATGGGTAAGTTAGATGATTTTTATGTGGCCCCACTTAGTAGCCTTAGATATAGGAGGTACTTCAGACCTGATCATTCCTCTGTGAATTTGTAGAGGTTTGCTATCAGATAATCACCACAATGACAGAGTGAAAACCGAAGCGAGTCATGCAAGAGGACACTGTGCACTAATTGGGGTTCCCGGTCACTCTACGGAGAAAACGACACCACAAAAATAAAAAAACTCATGTCAACCTAGAGACCACGTTGACTTAGAAACCATGTCGACCTACTTACTGTCGACCAATAGTGGTCAACCTAGACACTGTTGACCTAAATTTGTTCGACCCTATGATCCACACCCCAATAGGGATGTATTGAGCATTTAATTATGCTAAACAGACATGATTTAATAAAATAATAAAGTACAGGAGGCAGTCAGCTGTTAGAACCGACGTAGGTTTTGCATCAGAGCTTTTACGAGGTAGTAGCAATGTGGAGTTCCACTCATAGGGGGACATGTACTAAGCAGTGATAAAAGTGGAGAAGTGAGCAATTGGAGAAGTTGCCCATGGCAACCAATCAGCATTGATGTAACATTTATAATTTGCATACTATAAAACTATACAGCGCAGCTGATTGGGTGCCATGGGCAACTCCTCAACTGGCTCACTTCTCCACTTGTATCACTGCTTAGCACATATCCCCCTTTATGTGCTTCAGCGGATGAAGTAACAGCAAAAAGCCATCTAATGCTACTCAATGAGCCATAACAGGGAGATGAGGAGGAATGCACCTTACTCCAGTGCAGTGGAGAATAATTTCTGTGTCTTGCAAGGCACTGAAACCCTTCAAAGTAGTCATCTTGAAGTGAGTTCAGACACTGCCAGCTTGAGTCAGGTGATTCACCTAAGCAGACTTTTGGAAAAGCAGAAGATGATGCAACGAAGCGATTTCGCTAAGTTTATTGGTCTTTTATATCATGGGGCAGATGTATTAAGCCTGAAGAATTGATAAAGCAGTGAAAATGAAATAAGTGGAAGTATATGACACACCAGTCAATCAGCTCCTAACTGTCATTTTTCAAACCCGTATTAATTGGCTGATGCGTTATCACCTTCCACTTATCACTTCTTTATCACTGATTTATCACTTCTCCAGGCTTAATACATCTGCCCCATGTCCTTTATTCACTTCACCAGGATCCAAGGGTTGCCAATCTCTTGAAATCGGATCTCTATATTTTAACGACCTTACTTGTTCCTAGGTTCAATGGCCACAGATCTTAAGAGATTCAAAGAGCTCCTAATGAGCAAGTTGCCATCTGAAGCGACACGTGATACGAAGACAAAGTTTCGCCAGCAGCTGGTGTTGCTAGGAAAAAACCTGAGCTTTCCCAAGAGACGCACCGGTGATGCAAAAGCGTCAACAACACAACATTTTGACATCTGGTCAGGTCTAAAAATATTGCCCAAAATCAGTGACATCTCTACTGTGACTCCATCTGATACAGTCAACATCCAAAGAATGGTGGAGAATTATTTTTATGACACCGTACAAATAGGCATGTCAGAGAGTTCCTTTGAGTACTGAGAGGAAACAATGGCAAGTTGGAGGCCCTTGAACAAACTGGCTTTGCATTACCTAAGCGGCCCAACCTTCAGTGTGTATTCTGAAAGAGTTTTCAGCACAGCCGGGAACCTTGTTAGTGACCAGCGTAAAAGACTACTTGTGAAGTTTCTTTCTATAAATAGAGGTTAAGCTATATTATATTTGTAAGTGCTGATAAAAGAATCACTTGCAGGTGGTAAGTTGGAACTAATGTGCATTGCTGGCATGTAACACAGTGCACTCTCACACAGTACCCCACCACTCCCCAGTAAATTACACAGTTCACAGTGGAATAGAGACAGTCCAGAAACTGGTAGAGAGACAGGCTAGCCACAATGAAAAAGATACACATTTGGTACAATAATTAGGACTTAAAATATAAAATTCTAGCTGAAACACAGGTTTTTAGGAGCCTATTTTATTAAGCCCAAAAGCAGTCAATGCTCAAGAAAATGGCTGTGTTCAGGGGATGATGAATTTTTCAACATCAAGGCAATGTAACAAGAAGATTTCAAAGCTATACAGTATGCCCTGTTTCCCTTTTTATGGAAAGCGCTTTATGGGAACTGTAGATGTAGCATATCTAGACTTTAGTAAGGCATTTGACACTGTCCCACATCGCAGACTGCTAAATAAACTTGAAAGCATGGGGGTGGATTATAAAACAGTTAAATGGATAAGAACCTGGCTGCAGGATAGGAAATAGAGAGTTGTAGTAAATGGAGTGCAATCTGTGGAGGGAACTGTTACCAGTGGAGTACCCCACGGATCTGTACTTGGACCAGTTCTCTTTAATATCTTTGTTGGTGACATTGCAAATGGTATTGAAGGGAAAGTATGCTTTTTTGCAGATGATATAAAGATATGCAACAGGGTAGACACACCAGGAGGGGTAAAACAAATGATTGCTGACTTAGCTAGGCTTGAGAAATGGTCAAGAACGTGGCAACTACAGTTTAATGCTAAAAAATGCGAAATCATGCACTTGGGTCTCAAAAACCCAAAGGCTAAATATAGTATCAAGGGTACTATAATGGAAACTACTGAGGAGGAAAGGGATTTAGGAGTCACTATTTAAAGTGACTTAAAGGCAGTGAAGCAATGCAACAAAGCAACGAGAAAGGCAAGTCAGATGCTTGGTTGCATAGGGAGAGTTATCAGTAGCAGGAAAAAAATAAGAATTTACTTACCGATAATTCTATTTCTCATAGTCCGTAGTGGATGCTGGGGACTCCGTAAGGACCATGGGGAATAGCGGCTCCGCAGGAGACTGGGCACATCTAAAGAAAGCTTTAGGACTATCTGGTGTGCACTGGCTCCTCCCCCTATGACCCTCCTCCAAGCCTCAGTTAGGATACTGTGCCCGGACGAGCGTACACAATAAGGAAGGATTTTGAATCCCGGGTAAGACTCATACCAGCCACACCAATCACACCGTATAACCTGTGATCTGAACCCAGTTAACAGCATGATAACAGAGGAGCCTCTGAAAGATGGCGCACAACAATAATAACCCGATTTTTGTAACAATAACTATGTACAAGTATTGCAGACAATCCGCACTTGGGATGGGCGCCCAGCATCCACTACGGACTATGAGAAATAGAATTATCGGTAAGTAAATTCTTATTTTCTCTAACGTCCTAAGTGGATGCTGGGGACTCCGTAAGGACCATGGGGATTATACCAAAGCTCCCAAACGGGCGGGAGAGTGCGGATGACTCTGCAGCACCAAATGAGAGAACTCCAGGTCCTCCTCAGCCAGGATATCAATTTTGTAGAATTTTACAAACGTATTTGCTCCTGACCAAGTAGCTGCTCGGCAAAGTTGTAAAGCCGAGACCCCTCGGGCAGCCGCCCAAGATGAGCCCACCTTCCTTGTGGAGTGGGCATTTACAGATTTTTGGCTGTGGCAGGCCTGCCACAGAATGTGCAAGCTGAATTGTACTACAAATCCAACGAGCAATAGTCTGCTTAGAAGCAGGAGCACCCAGCTTGTTGGGTGCACACAGGATAAACAGCGAGTCAGATTTCCTGACTCCAGCCGTCCTGGAAACATATATTTTCAGGGCACTGACAACGTCTAGCAACTTGGAGGCCTCCAAGTCCCTAGTAACCGCAGGCACCACCAATAGGTTGGTTCAGGTGAGACGCTGAAACCACCTTGGGGAGAAACTGAGGACGAGTCCTCAATTCCGCCCTGTCCGAATGGAAAACCAGATAAGGGCTTTTTCAGGATAAAGCCGCCAATTCTGACACGCGCCTGGCCCAGGCCAGGGCCAACAGCATGACCACTTTCCATGTGAGATATTTTAACTCCACAGATTTAAGTGGTTCAAACCAATGTGACTTTTGGAACCCAAAACTACATTGAGATCCCAAAGTGCCACTGGAGGCACAAAAGGAGGCTGTATATGCAGTACCCCTTTTACAAACGTCTGAACTTCAGGGACTGAAGCTAGTTCTTTTTGGAAGAAAATTGACAGGGCCGAAATTTGAACCTTAATGGACCCCAATTTCAGGCCCATAGACACTCCTGTTTGCAGGAAATGTAGGAATCGACCCAGTTGAATTTCCTCCGTCGGGCCTTACTGGCCTCGCACCACGCAACATATTTTCGCCAATTGCGGTGATAATGTTTTTGCGGTTACATCCTTCCTGGCTTTGATCAGGATAGGGATGACTTCATCCGGAATGCCTTTTTTCCTTCAGGATCCGGCGTTCAACCGCCATGCCGTCAAACGCAGCCGCGGTAAGTCTTGGAACAGACAGGGTCCTTGCTGGAGCAGGTCCCTTCTTAGAGGTAGAGGCCACGGATCCTCCGTGAGCATCTCTTGAAGTTCCGGTTACCAAGTCCTTCTTGGCCAATCCGGAACCACGAATATAGTGCTTACTCCTCTCCATCTTATCAATCTCAGTACCTTGGGTATGAGAGGCAGAGGAGGGAACACATACCCTGACTGGTACACCCACGGTGTTACCAGAGCGTCTACAGCTTATTGCCTGAGGGTCCCTGGACCTGGCGCAATACCTGTCGAGTTTTTAATCATGTGGAAGACTTCTGGGTGAAGTCCCCACTCTCCCGGGTGGAGGTCGTGCTGAGGAAGTCTGCTTCCCAGTTGTCCACTCCCGGAATGAATACTGCTGACAGTGCTATCACATGATTTTCCGCCCAGCGAAGAATCCTTGCAGCTTCTGCCATTGCCCTCCTGCTTCTTGTGCCACCCTGTCTGTTTACGTGGGTGACTGCCGTGATGTTGTCCGACTGGATCAACACCGGCTGACCTTGAAGCAGAGGTCTTGCTAAGCTTAGAGCATTGTAAATGTCCCTTAGCTTCAGGATATTTATGTGAAGTGATGTCTCCAGGCTTGACCATAAGCCCTGGATATTCCTTCCCTGTGTGTCTGCTCCCCAGCCTCGCAGGCTGGCATCCGTGGTCACCAGGACCCAGTCCTGAATGCCTAATCTGTGGCCCTCTAGAAGATGAGCACTCTGCAACCACCACAGGAGGGACACCCTTGTCCTTGGTGACAGGGTTATCTGCTGATGCATCTGAAGATGCGATCCGGACCATTTGTCCAGCAGGTCCCACTGGAAAGTTCTTGCGTGGAATCTGCCGAATGGGATTGCTTCGTAGGAAGCCACCATTTTACCCAGAACCCTTGTGCATTGATGCACTGAGACTTGGCTCGGTTTTAGGAGGTTCCTGACTAGCTCGGATAACTCCCTGGCTTTCTCCTCCGGGAGAAACACCTTTTTCTGGACTGTGTCCAGGATCATCCCTAGGAACAGAAGACACGTCGTCGGAACCAGGTGCGATTTTGGAATCTTGAGAATCCAATCGTGCTGCCGCAACACTACCTGAGATAGTGCTACACCGACCTCCAACTGTTCCCTGGATCTTACCCTTATCAGGGAATTGTCCAAGGAAGGGATAACTAAAATTCACTTCCTTCGAAGGAATATCATAATTTCGGCCATTACCTTGGTAAAGACCCGGGGTGCCGTGTACCATCCATACGGCAGCGTCTGAACTGATAGTGACAGTTCTGTACCATAAACCTGAGGTACCCTTGGTGAGAAGGGTAAATTTTGACATGAAGGTAAGCATCCTTGATGTCCCGAGACATCATGTAGTCCCCTTCTTCCAGGTTCGCAATCACTGCTCTGAGTGACTCAATCTTGAATTTGAACCTCTGTACGTAAGTGTTCAAAGATTTTAGATTTAGAATCGGTCTCACCGAGCCGTCCGGCTTCGGTACCACAACAGTGTGGAATAATACCCCGTTCCCTGTTGCAGGAGGGGTATCTTGATTATCACCTGCTGAGAATACAGCTTGTGAATGGCTTCCAAAACTGTCTCCCTGTCAGAAGGAGACATCGGTAAAGCCGACTTTAGGAAACGGCGAGGGGGAGACGTCACGAATTCTAATTTGTACCCCTGAGATATCACCTGAAGGATCCAGGGGTCTACTTGCGAGTGAGCCCACTGCGCGCTGAAATTCATTGAGACGGGCCCCCCACCGTGCCTGATTCTGCTTGTAAAGCCCCAGCGTATACTGAGGGCTTGGCAGAGGGTTTCTGTTCCTGGGAACTGGCTGATTTATGCAGCCTTTTTCCTCTCCCTCTGTCACGGGGCAGAAATGAGGAACCTTTTGCCCGCTTGTCCACGAAAAGACTGCGCCTGATAATACGGCGTCTTCTCATGTTGAGAGGCGACCTGGGGTACAAACGTGGAATTCCCAGCTGTTGCCGTGGCCACCAGGTCTGAAAGACCGACCCCAAATAACTCCTCCCTTAATAAAGCAATACTTCCAAATGCCGTTTGGAATACGCATCACCTGACCACTGACGTGTCCATAACCCTCTACTGGTAGAAATGGACAACGCGCTTAGACTTGATGCCAGTCGGCAAATATTCCACTGTGCATCACACATATATAGAAATGCATCTTTTAAATGCTCTATAGGCAAAAATATACTGTCCCTATCTAGGGTATCAATATTTTCAGTCAGGGAATCCGACCACGCCAACCCAGCACTGCACATCCAGGCTGAGGCGATTGCTGGTCGCAGTATAACACCAGTATGTGTGTAAATACCTTTTAGGATACCCTCCTGCTTTCTATCAGCAGGATCCTTAAGGGCGGCCATCTCAGGCGAAGGTAGAGCCCTTACAAGCGTGTGAGCGCTTTATCCCCCCTAGGGGGTGTTTCCCAACGCACCCTAACCTCTGGCGGGAAAGGATATAATGCCAATAACATTTTAGAAATTATCCGTAGTTATCGGGGGAAACCCACGCATCATCACACACCTCATTTAATTTCTCAGATTCAGGAAAACTACAGGTAGTTTTTCCTCACCGAACATAATACCCCTTTTTTTGGTGGTACTCGTATTATCAGAAATGTGTAAAACATTTTTCATTGCCTCAATCATGTAACGTGTGGCCCTACTGGAAGTCACATTCGTCTCTTCACCGTCGACACTGGAGTCAGTATCCGTGTCGGCGTCTATATCTGCCATCTGAGGTAACGGGCGCTTTAGAGCCCCTGACAGCCTATGAGACGTCTGGACAGGCACAAGCTGAGTAGCCGGCTGTCTCATGTCAACCACTGTCTTTTATACAGAGCTGACACTGTCACGTAATTCCTTCCAACAGTTCATCCACTCAGGTGTCGACCCCCTAGGGGGTGACATCACTATTACAGGCAATCTTCTCCGTCTCCACATCATTTTTCTCCTCATACATGTCGACACAAAAGTACCGACATACAGCACACACACAGGGAATGCTCTGATAGAGGACAGGACCCCACTAGCCCTTTGGGGAGACAGAGGGAGAGTTTGCCAGCACACACCAGAGCGCTATATATATACAGGGATAACCTTATATAAGTGTTTTTCCCCTTATAGCTGCTGTATCTTTAATACTGCGCGTAATTAGTGCCCCCCGTCTCTTTTTTTAACCCTTTCTGTAGTGTAGTGACTGCAGGGGAGAGCCAGGGAGCTTCCCTCCAACGGAGCTGTGAGGGAAAATGGCGCCAGTGTGCTGAGGAGATAGCTCCGCCCCTTTTTCGCTGACTTTTCTCCTGCTTTTTTATGGATTCTGGCAGGGGTTAAATGCATCCATATAGCCCAGGAGCTA
The DNA here is from genome assembly GCF_028390025.1 of Pseudophryne corroboree. Taxonomy (NCBI): domain Eukaryota; kingdom Metazoa; phylum Chordata; class Amphibia; order Anura; family Myobatrachidae; genus Pseudophryne; species Pseudophryne corroboree. The sequence goes on along the minus strand of NC_086445.1, from coordinate 235,494,512 downwards.
TATGTGATGCATTTTTTTTGCCATCCAAGGTGTTTTTATTGCGTCTCAGGGCGCCCCCCCCAGCGCCCTGCACCCTCAGTGACCGAAGTGTGAAGTGTGCTGAGAGCAATAGCGCACAGCTGCAGTGCTGTGCGCTACCTTGTTGAAGACAGGACGTCTTCTGCCGCCGATTTTCCGGACCTCTTCTGCCTTCTGGCTCTGTAAGGGGGCCTGCGGCGCGGCTCTGGGACCCATCCAAGCTGGGCCTGTGATCGTCCCTCTGGAGCTAATGTCCAGTAGCCTAAGAAGCCCAATCCACTCTGCACGCAGGTGAGTTCGCTTCTTCTCCCCTTAGTCCCTCGATGCAGTGAGCCTGTTGCCAGCAGGTCACACTGAAAATAAAAAACCTAATCTAAAACTTTCACTAAGAAGCTCAGGAGAGCCCCTAGTGTGCACCCTTCTCGTTCGGGCACAGAGATCTAACTGAGGCTTGGAGGAGGGTCATAGGGGGAGGAGCCAGTGCACACCAGATAGTCCTAAAGCTTTCTTTAGATGTGCCCAGTCTCCTGCGGAGCCGCTATTCCCCATGGTCCTTACGGAGTCCCCAGCATCCACTTAGGACGTTAGAGAAAGAAGTAATAATTCCACTGTATAGGTCATTGGTACGGCCTCATCTGGAATACTGTGTCCAGTTACTGTGTCCAGTTCAGGGTTTTAACAAAGTTTAGGAGGGAAACATTCTTCAAAGGAAGAGAAGTATTAGAACTCGAGGACATACACAAACTAGAAGGAGGCAGATTCAGGAGAAATTTAAGGAAGAATTACTTCACAGAAAGGGTAGTGGATAAGTGGAATAGCCTCCCATCAGAGGTGGTAGAGGCTAAGACTGTTGAGCAATTTAAACATGCTTGGGATAGGCATATGAATATCTTTAAAAATAATTAAGGCTCAAAAAGGTTTGAGATTACCTAAGGATAAAAAAAGGGGCAGACTAGACGGGCCAAGTGGTTCTTATCTGCCGTCAAATTCTATGTTTCTATGTTTCTATCAGGACTGTGAAAAAGCCTCACTTACCAAGTTCTAAAAACCAGATACAGGTACACTACCAGTTATCTGGTAACTGATGGTCCGGCACCTCTTTTAATCTGGACACATCAGGGGCAAGGGGTGTGAGCCTGCTGGGGGAAGGGGGAGAGAATTTAAGGCTGTGGGGTAAAGTTAGGCTGTAGGAGGGAGTCAGGCTGTGGGAGGTTTAGGTGCCGTGTGTGTGTGTGGGGGGGGGTGAGGGTGGGGGGGGGGATTAGGCTGTGAGAGGGCTCAGTTTGGTTGTGGAAGGCAGTCAGTCTGTGGGAGATTTAGTAGTAGGCGGTGAGGGGCAGGAGGGCAAGGGGGAGGGATGCCGCTGTATGTACTAACGATAATCTGCCAAAATGGATAATCCAGCACGGTGCTGGAACCAAGGGTGCTGGTTTATCAGTGGTGTACCTGTAATTAAACAGAGACTTTGACTAGATATTTTGTAGCAAGTAAAATATAGCCTGAACCAAACAATAATTTCTCCAATAAATTGTCCAGCTTTCTGAAGCAACATCTGTGTGGCCGCAGTGGAACAGCACAATAGACTTTTGTTCTTTTAGTTCATTTGATCTCTTGGTTACCTCAAAAACATAAATGAACCACTTTGATGGTGCACATCAGTGGGTCAAATAATATACAACAAGTAATCAATCCAATGTACTGCATACCCTCTTTTGGTCTGGATTAGGCCAATATAATTGCATGAAATGTGGGGATATTGTTATCATCAGTACTTTCTTCTAGCTTCTTTAGCACATTAATACTTCCCTCCGGTTTTAAACCTTGTTTCTTCTATCCTTTATTCCTCACCGTGTCTTCTCTTTCCATTCTAAGACTTTCACCTCTGTACCTGTTTCTCCTCCATATGATACCCATCTCTCCTCTCCTTCCTCAGCGAGCTCCCTTTGGTTTCAGTAGTGCTGAATAGTTGTGTGTGGAATTTAAGCTCTGTCGTGACATGCCACCTTTGCCAGACCAGTGACAGCATTTGCTCCCAGCATAAATTGTGTGTGGTGGAGATTTGAAACTGCTGCATATTGCTAGTGATTTTCTCTTCCAAACCTCAAGATATACTATAGTAATCCTGCAATTTGGATGGTCAAAGTCAAACCAATGGCTATGTGTGTCAATTTAGAAATCTCTAAATTGCATGCGGCTTAAGCCAAACTGCATGTGGTTTATGAAATACCGCTGTCATCCTAGGGGGAAACTTTGGACTGTTATTGGTATCCCTGGCTATTGGGAAATAAAAATAATGGGTAATTAGGCTAATAATAACAACAATAATAATAATATGTGCCTCCATTTATAGATTAAATCTTTGGTCAAATAACATTAATATAGACCCATCAAATAATAAGAATCTTATGGTTAAAAATAAATTAATAATAATAATAATAATAATAATAATAATAATAATAATCATCAGTGGCCCATTTAGTAAAATTATAATAATCTCTGACATAGTTAAATATAAATCTGTAATCCCTGTAGTTGAATTAAATCATTTGGATCCCATTTCAGTCAAATACTTCTGATCCAGTCAAGGGCTACTCAGTTTTTGGCCATCATTTTATAAGGCATTGCTTTCTTTTCTTTTTTAACATTTCTACTTTTTTTTTTTGGACAATTTCTACTCTATTATTATTATATGCTAAATCACTATATTGCACTCTATATAAACAGAATTTGAGGACTACAAAATAGGAATATAGCACAGGTACATATTGCTCACCGGATACTATCAGAGAATGATTCCACGCCATATTTAGACATACAGTATCCTCCACCACAGATAGTTAGTCTACCAGCAATACTTGCTACATTCACTACACGTCCTCGGGCCTTCCGGATCAGAGGAAGCATCTTCAGGGTGACATCAACAACGCCCAATAAATTCACATTTAGGATTTTTGAAAAATCCTCCTTATTCAGCCATTCATTTGGGGCAGTTGGGACAGCAACACCAGCATTATTCACCACACCCCACAGACCTGCAGACAATAAACGCAGATGGATGAAAACAGTTTTGTATTGCTATAGCTGCTGTATCATTCCACAGTACATGTTTTATATGAAGTATGCAACCACAAAGTAAAATGAGTCATAAATTATAGATACATTGCTACCATATGTATACATAGGGGACTAATCACAAAAAGACCAGCAGTGCACAACAAGCCAATATTCAAGAGTTCAATAAGTAAGGTAAAAAAAAAACCTCACATGCATAATGTTTTCTAATCCATTCTAATTTCCCATCAGGCCAGAGCAGGTAGACCACTGCTTCCCTCACGGCCATTGGACTGCACCTCAAATCTCTCAGTGGGCGGTATTCAAATGATATATCACGCCCAATCATCTTTCTAAAGTGATCCCAGTTATCACGCATATCACACCCATAGTGGGTCTGGGACTCCAGGTCGACAACAAAAAGGTCGACACACCTTAGGTCGACGGCAATTGGTCGACACACCTTAGGTTGACATGGGCAAAAGGTCGACATGGACAAAAGGTCGACTGGAACAAGGTCGACATGGAACAAGGGCGACATGAGTTTGTTTTTTTGGTGTCGTTTTCTTCATAGAGTGACCGGGAACCCCAATTAGTGCACCGCTTCGCTCGCCATGCTTCGGGCATGGTGCCTTCGCTCCGCTACCGCTTCGCTCGCCACAGATTACCGTTCCAATCATAGTCCACGTGGATCGTTAAGTATGAAAAGGTTCCAAAAAAGAAAAAAATTGTGAAAAACTCATGTCGACCTTTTTCCATGTCGACCTTGTTCCTGTCGACCTTTTGTCCATGTCGACCTAAGGTGTGTCGACCAATTGGCGGCGACCTAAGGTGTGTCGACCTTTTTGTTGTCGACCTGGAGTCCGGATACCACCCATAGTAATCAGGTTTAGCTGCGTAAAGGGTTGGATGCCCTCACTACCCCGGGGGTAGCAAGATGAAATGATTATACCACTCCTATCACAGAAACAGAACGGGTGTGGAAGGGGGTTATAAGAGTTGAATACTGCCCATAGTGTCCCAACATCAGTTGTAAGATGGCGATACTGGCAAAACTATGGTTAAACATTGAGGTACTTAGCGTGATCAGATTTCTGCACCTAAAGGGCACATCAGCAGTTGAAATGTATCACCTACTTGTTGAGGTGCATGGTGATAACGTCATGTCATGGAAACAGGTTTGGTGCACTGTCTGTGGTAGATGTGCCTGGTTGGCCAGATCACTGCTTGTCTTGCCATTATCAAAGGCATTACATGCGTGAGAGGTCTTGTTACTTTACTTATTGAACATTGAAAAATAAACGTTATGGAAAGAACTTTCCGTTGATAACGTGATTTCTCTTATGTCCACAGGTATCCACAGGATAACATTGGGATATTGTCGAGCGACAGCGAAAATGGCACCAACATGGTCACGAGCTTTCTGGCCTCCCAGGATGCATTGGGGCCTCCACTATATAGTCCCGCCCACTGACTCAGTCAGATCAGTTCTTTCCACAGCGATTATAGGCAGGAACATTAGGTAGAGACCTGTACAGGCGATAAGAACACACATGCACACCCTTCCATACAAGAAGGAAGAGGTTTTTAGTGTTTGTCTAGATCCTCAAATCAGATGCGTCCGGGTGGGATCCCTGTGGATACCTGTGGACAGAAGAGAAATCACGTTATCAACGGTAAGTTCTTACCATAACGTTTATTTCTCTGGCTGGGTCCACAGGATTATCCACAGGATAACATTGGGATTCCCAAAGCCATTTTAGTGGTGGGGACGCTCCTGATTGCACAGGAGGACCTTTCGCCCGAAGTCTGCATCATGAGAGGCAAAAGTATCCAAGGCATAATGTCTGATGAATGTGTTTATGGAAGACCATGTGGCTGCCTTACATATCTGTTCTGCTGATGCACCCTGTTGTGCTGCCCAAGAAGGACCTACCTTACGTGTAGAGTGTGCAGAGACATTAGCCGGAATAGGGAGATCTGCATGAGAATAAGCTTCAGATATTACCACTCGGAGCCATCTCGCCAGCGTCTGTTTACTAGCAGGCCAATCTCTCCTATGGAATCCGTAGAGGATGAAGAGGGAATCTGTTTTCCTGATGGCACAAGTACGATCTATATAGATTTTTAAAGACCGGACCACGTCCAGTGACGCTTCTCCAGCAGATAGTCCCGATACCTGAAAAGCTGGGACTACAATCTCTTCATTCAGGTGAAACTTTGACACCACCTTTGGAAGATAACTAGATCTCGTTCTGAGAACTGCTCTGTCTGGAAAAAAACTTAGGAAAGGAGACTTACATGATAATGCTCCTAAATCTGACACTCTTCTGGCTGACGCCATTGCCAGTAAAAAAAGAACTTTAACCGTTAACCACTTAAGATCCGCTCTCTCAAGTGGTTCAAACAAAGGACCTTGGAGAAATTTAAGAACTAAATTTAAATCCCAGGGAGCTGCAGGAGGAACAAATGGAGGTTGAATATGTACTACTCCTTGGAAAAACGTACGTACATCCTGTAGGTCAGCAATCTTCTGCTGAAACCATACAGTCAACGCTGAGACTTGCACCCTCAAGGAAGCAACCTTCAACCCTTTATCCAATCCTGCCTGCAGAAAATCCAAAATCCTAGCTACTTTAAAGGCTCTTGGATTGTAATTTTTTCCAGAACACCAATGAATATAGGCTTGCCATATTCTATGATATACATGGGCCGAAGAAGGCTTTCTTGCTCTAAGCATGGTTTGGATTACTTGCTTTGAAAATCCTTTAGCCTCTAAGATAGAGGTTTCAACAGCCACGCCGTCAAAGACAGGCGATCCAAATGACTGTGACAACAAGGACCCTGCATTAACAGATCTGGACGTTGAGGGAGCAGTATCGGTGCTTCCACGGACATTCTCCACAGATCTGTGTACCAATGCCTTCTTGGCCAAGCTGGAGCTATTAGAATGATTGCTCCTTTTGCCTGTTTTATCTTTCTCACTACTCTGGGTAACAGAGATATTGGAGGGAACAGATATGCCAGCTGAAACCTCCATTCTACTGACAGTGCGTCTACCAGGACTGCTCCTGGGTCCCTTGTTCTTGATCCGTACCTCGGAACTTTGTTGTTTAGACGAGACGCCATAAGGTCTATCTCCGGTAGACCCCATCTGTTCACCAGTGTCTGAAACACTTCTGGGTGTAGTGCCCATTCGGTTTCCTGAATGGTGTGCCGACTGAGAAAATCCGCTTCCCAATTTAGTACACCCGGGACAAATACTGCTGACAATGCTGGGAGATGGAGTTCTGCCCACTTTAGAATGGGAGTTACTTCCTCCATCAGACTCTTGCTGTGAGTCCCTCCTTGATGATTTAGGTATGCTACTGCCATCGCATTGTCTGAGCGGATCTGGACTGGTCTTCCTTGTAGATTGTCCTTTGCCTGAACTAGGGCCAAGTAAATGGCTCTTATTTCTAACAGATTTATCGGCTGGCGACTTTCCCTTGCGGTCCATTTTCCCTGGAACCATAGGCTTCCGAGTACCGCCCCCCAACCTTGCAGGCTGGCATCTGTCGTCAGGACTTGCCACTCTTTTATCCAAAAGGGTCTCCCCTTGTTTAAATGGTCTGTCTGTAGCCACCATGCTAGAGACCTTTTTACATTTACTGGAATCTTTATCATCTGCTTCTTTATTGTTTGATGATTTCCGTTCCATTTTGTCAAAATGAGATGCTGCAATGGTCTGGAGTGGAATTGCGCATATTCCACCATGTCGAACGTTGATACCATCAGACCCAACAGTCGCATTGCTGCATGGACTGACATTGTCTGGGCTTGCAACGCTTCCTGAGCCATGACCTGCACCTTGACTATTTTCTTCTCTGGTAAGAGAACTCTCTGTAGGTCTGAATCCAATATGGCTCCCAAATTAACCATCCGCTGTGATGGATTCAGGGACGACTTCTCCCAATTTATGAGCCACCCGTGTCTCTGTAAACAAACTATCGTGTGTTGGAGATGGCTCAACAGTAAATCTTGCGACTGTGCTAAGATTAATAGGTCGTCTAGGTATGGGAATATCCTTATCCCTTGTTTGCGCAGACAAGCTGCCATAACCACCATGATCTTGGTAAACACCCTGGGTGCTGTAGCTAGCCTGAAGGGCAGAGCTTGGAACTGGAAGTGTTCCTTGAGGATGGCAAACCTGAGGTAACACTGATGTGATAGTGCTATAGGCACATGTAGGTAAGCATCTTGCACATCCAGAGATACCATATAGTCTCCCGGTTCCATAGCCAACATTATGGAGCGTAACGTCTCCATATGGAACTTCGGGATCCATATGTAATTGTTCAACATCTTCAGATTTAGAATTGGTCGATATGACCCATTTGGTTTCTGGATTAGAAACAGATTGGAGTAATACCCCTGTCCCTTTTGTGATGGAGGTACTGGGACAATCACACCTGACTGCAGTAATTTTTGGACTGCTTCTTGCAGGGCATTGGCCTTCGACTCTATACGAGACGGGCTGGTGCAAAAAAATCTTTGAGGAGGCTGCCTCCTGAATGGGAACCCATACCCCTGAGATACTACCTTCTGCACCCAGGCATCTGTTGTTGACTGTTGCCATGTGTGTGCAAATTGCAGGAGTCGGCCCCCAACCCTGGAATCCTCCAGGCGGAGGCCCGTCTCTTCAGGCTGAGGGCTTTTGTTCAGGTTTGGAAGCTGGCTTTTTGCTAGCCCACTGCTTCCTACCCCTGGATTTAAACTGGGGTTGTTTAGGCTCCTCTTTACCTTTCGCTTTGCTTTGCCAGCGAAATGAGCGAAATTTTAAACACTTGGACTTAGGGTTGTAGGTAGCCGGAAATCTGACCTTCTTCGATTCAGCCTCTGACTCTAGGATATCCGATAAAGGTTTTCCAAATAATATATTACCCACGAAAGGCAATGCTTCCAATTCCTTCTTGGACTCCGCATCTGCCTTCCAGGTCCGTAGCCAGACTGCTCTGCGAGCGACTACTGCCAGGGCTGAAGCTTTAGAAGCAACAGTGCCTACATCAATGGCTGCTTCTTCTAAATACTGGGCAGATTGTCTTAAACGGCAAAGACGATCCTCTTGCTCCCTAGTAGGAGAGGGGATGTCATTCTCTAGTTCCTCTATCCATTCGCCCATTGCCTTTGCTACCCAGGCCGAAGCCATAGCAGGTCTTACCACTGCACCCACAAGAGAAAAAATATTTTTCAATAGGCTCTCTACCCTCCTGTCTGTGACATCATTCAAAGAGGTAGATGACAGTGGCAAAGCAGATTTGTGCACTAGTCGCAGAACATGTGCATCTACTTTTGGAGGAACTTCTCTCTTCGAACAATCTCCAGCAGGAAATGGATAATAAGAATCCCATCTCTTAGGAATCTTATACTTTTTACCGGGCGCTGCCCAAGACTCATCCATCATTTCCGTCAACTCCTCTGACGCTGGAAATTCAGCTTTCACTGACTTTGTTCGTTTGAATACAGGTGCTTTTGCTTTTAACGCTGTCTTGGCTGGTTCTTCCAGAGAAAGCACAGCCTTTACTGCATTAATGAGTTCAGCTACATCATCTGAACTAAAGCTCTGCGACTGATCATCATACGGAGTTGAATCTATTGTTTCCGCATCATCATCCGATGTATCCTCTTGTGTAGTCTGCCATACAGACGTATCTGTCTTAGTCTTACCTACCCCTTGGTTGCTTGTAGAGGCTACTGGAACCAAACCATAGGAAGGGAGCTGCATGTATGGGTTCATAGTGTAACCCAACCCTTGAGGTGGTGCTACTGGAGCTAACCTGTCCGCTATTGAAGACAGAGTCTTTGCGAACATATTCCATGGTGGCTCTACTGGAGGTTGAACTAACTCCTGTTTTTTACTTCGCTGAAAAGCGAAACAGTTTGCACACAAACCCTCATAAGTGACCAATTGAATCATATCAATTACCCCTGACTTACAAGATAAGCATGTTAGGGCTGTAGGAGTGCTTGACAAATTCTCCTCATCACTTTTGCCGCTCACAGACATTTTTTCTGATATTGACTACACAATTTTGTGACTGAACCACACCCTATAATCAGTATATAGAGGTGAAATCAATCTGACCACAGTGCACCTGATTTGAGGGTCAGAACAGGACTGACATTACACAGAGAAGTCAGCACACATACTAGCAGTCAGTCACATGTTAAAGCATTAGACATTGTCATATGAGAATACAACCTCCATAATAACTTATACATAAGTAGGAAAATTGTACTTCTGTTTAACTGGTTCTTTTTCAACATAACATGCAGAAAACACAGTAATATACAGGTCTCATATGCAATAGGTACTAAAAATTAACAGTGCACACTAAGAAGTAGAAGGAATTTTTAGTACTGTTACCCTGCCTCCAGGGAGCGGGATACAGGGAGACTCACCACACTTCCATATCCAAGCAAAGATGCTCGAAAGACGCTGAGTGGATTCAGACGCTACTGGTGTACACTGCCGCTCTTGGTAACTGATAATGGACACGGACGCTCACCAACGGACACGGACGCTGAGCGACTCCACGTGCATGCAGACACTAAAGGCCTGCGACTCGGTCTGGGCGGGTTTATATCCAGTATACACAACCGCAGCGTCTAAGCTGCGACCGAGTATCCTCGTGGTAGCGTCTGAGCCGGAAGTGAGGTCATGCAGTTCATGAAACGAGAGACCCGCGGGAACTGGCCATGAACTCGGAGGAGGGACGGCCAGGAGAGCGTCTGAAACCCCCTGTTGACTTAAACTCCCAGGATCGCGGCCTCACCTAGTCCTGGCGCCTATGATCCCCGGAGCGTAGCGCTGTCACACTTGAGATGTTCGGCGCATCAACACGCTGTTTGTAGTCTCCACCAAATCAGCGTAGCTGTGTCCTGACCCCTCTAGTAAGAGGAAGTCCATATACTCACTGTCTCCCCATGCTCCGGCCACAGTCTGGTAACGTCTGCTGGACCTGCTAGAACATCCGACACAGACGCCCGTCGAGACAGCACTGTACCGCGAAGGTAAGCGTTGTTGCGACCCGGTGGGGAGTTGTTGGAGCGACTCTTTCTAATACACGTTTAAGACGCTGTTAAGAGAAGTCGCTCAAACCAAAACAGTAAGTCTATAAAAATAAAGTAATGAAAACTTGAGGCTGCTTTCACAGCAGCCCTGTGACCATGCGGCTTCCTGCCGCACCAAGCAAAAAACTGATCTGACTGAGTCAGTGGGCGGGACTATATAGTGGAGGCCCCAATGCATCCTGGGAAGCCAGAAAGCTCGTGACCGTGTTGGTGCCATTTTCGCTGTCGCTCGACAATATCCCAATGTTATCCTGTGGATAATCCTGTGGACCCAGCCAGAGAAATCTCTGATTCTATGTTATTTATGTGAAAGGCTCCCCACAAGGTAGAGTATGGTGGTGGGGTTCCATCAGGGTATATACTTTGCTGTCTCCAGACCTTTGTGGCCTGGGCAGTGGCACAAGTCATACAACTTTCGTTACAGGCCTGATAGCATGTGGCTCCACAGTTGATACAAGAATCCAATTCCCAGTTCTGCTAACCACAGATAATTCATGCTGCAGATTAGTAGATTGTGAATTTTATAATGTACAAATTTATATAATCCAATAAACTCTGACCTTTATCACCCACAATACCAGCAACCCATTTTGCTGCAGAGCTCACACTCTGGCTGTCAGTAACATCAAGGATCACAGTCTTCAGCCTGTTGGATGTCTCCTTCTTCAGGCTTTCAGCACCTCTCTGCGATAGACATGCTGCAAGAACATGCAAGCCACGCTTGTCTAATTGCTTAGCTGCTAGGTTTCCAAAGCCAGAGTCACATCCTGTGATCAGCACATATTTATCTGTTAGGTTTGGTAAGATCTGTTTGTTTCGGTTCCACCTGAACAGGTAGATCACTGTTAAGAGCACAAGTAGAAGAACCCACATGACAGTTGTCCTGTAATGAAAATTCAGGTTAAAAGGAAACATTTTTTTTTTCAAAGTATCATGTATTATTCACATATCGTGTATAGTTAAACTAGAGCAATGTTTCTCAACCTCGGTCCTCAAGGCACACTAACAATCCAGGTTTTAGTGATATACATGACTGAGTACATATGGATAAACCAAAAGAATTGGGGGGCTAATTAAGTCACCTGTTCTGAAGTATGGCTATCCTCAAAACCTTGTCTTGAGGACCATAGGTTGGGAACCTCTGAATTAGAGCCTTGAGAGAAATGCTCTCAAAACTAAAGTTAGGCTAACAGGAGTGTATTTATGAACCTAAAGTGGCCCTAGAAAAATCTCTGGAAGTGGGTTCATGTGGATGGGAATAAACATTAAGCAAAACAACACAAAAGTAGATGGGATTAGTTCATTATTATCAGTAGAGACATCAATTATATTTATCCTAACCCTAACTGCAGACTAAGCCTAACCATAACCCTAACTGCAGGCTACCACTAAAGGGGCCTAAACACAGTTCGATTCTGGCTATGAATGATTTAGCTTAATGATTTCCCTTGAAGCTCCCGGAGTCCAGAACCAACGATATTGACTATACACACTGAACGATTTTGGCTATACAGTGTGCTGGAATGTCAGGGGGGTGGGTGGGACTTTTGGAGGGGATAATCATTATCGTTGGCTTATATCATTAGTACCATACACAAACAAACAACATGCACTATCTAAGCCAGAAAAGACTGTGCTTGCACAGTCTATTTTTTCCAGCGATGACGATATGCGGGAGCCATCGTTGGTTCTATATACGATATGCACTAGTTTTTCTAACAAAATACAGTAGACTATATATAGTCCATATCGTTAGCTAGAATCGTACAGTGTTTATGCAGTTTAAGATTAAGTGCCACCTAATCCCAACTCTAAACCTAATGTCATGTGTTGCCATTCTGCTTATTGACATTCATAATGTCGATATTTTCTACATGTCAGCTGTATGTCATAATGAAATTAAAAGCAACATGATAAATGTTGACATTCTTAACATGTTGACATCCTACATGTCAAAATTAAAATCATTTCGACATAAAGAATTTTTACATTCAGTCCATGTTAACATCATTGTATTCACATTTTCACTACATCCTGCATTCTGACTACATCATGCAAGCATAACCAAAATGACATTGGCTACTATAGAGTATTTCTATACATTTTTAGATGGTCATGAAAGTGAATAGTTTATGTAGGAAGCAATGTATGTGGGGGGTAATGTAACTTATGTGAGGAGGAATATATTGTATGTAGGGGCAATGCAATTTATGTGGGGAGCAAAATGATTTATTAGGGGTGCAATGTGATTGTTTTTTCTATGGGGAATAATATTATTTTTTGTGAAGGCAAATGTGTGTGGGGGCTTTTTTTTTTTTACTGTGGGGGCCAATGTGTGTGGTTTTGTCCCCGTGGGGTGGGGTGTGCCTTGGCAATTGAAAAATATTGTTTGGTGTGCCGCGAGTCAAAAAAGGTTGAAAATCACTGGTCTACGGGGAAGAGGAAGACAAATGGATAACATGAGGGGTAAGCTAGGGACCTGAGGGCATGACGCAAGAGAGGTAGAGATGGCCGAAGCAGGAGGGTGGCATAAGCTATGTGGTGACATGGTCATGTGGTGGATGAGTATGCTTTGATAAACAGGTGTTTTTTTAGCATCCATTTTAAGCTACTGTATGCTGGGTGGAGGATAATATGAAAGAGCAAGGGAGAACATTTCAGTGTAGGGGGATGCCTGGGAGAAAATGTGGATTCAAGAGTGAGATGCAGTAATGAGAGTGGAGGAAAGGTGATGGTTACTGACCAACCAACCAGAGATTGCGGGAGGGAGCAAGTACAGAGATGAGGTTGGAGATGTTGGGAGCAGTGGAGTTAGAGAGGGCCTTGTATGTGAGGGTGAGGAGTTTGAAGTGGATTCTGTAGGGGAAGGGGAGCCAGTGCAGAGTTTGGCAGAGGTGAGAGGTGGATGTGGAACAGCGGGAGAGCAAGATAAGCCTAACTGCAGCACTCAGAATAGATTGTAGGGGAGCGAGATGGGAGCTGGGGAGGCCAGTAAGTTGAAGGTTGCAGAAGTCACAATGAGAAATGATCAGTAAGTGGTTAATATGTTTAGTAACATCCAGGGACAGTAACGGTCTAATGCAAGTGATGTTGAAGAGCTGGAACCGACAGGATTGAGCTAGAGATTGAAAGTGTGTGTGTGGGGCATGTTTAATATATTTACCGTTGTTTCTGGTATCCAGTTGTTATTTAACTCCATATTGACAATTCTATCAAATTCCTTTGTAAACGCAAAGGCGGGATCAGGAGTAATTTCTAAAATTTGTAATCCATGCAATCTAATAAAACGACACCACCACCCTTATCAGCTGATCTCACAATAAGTTTAGTATTGTCTTTCATAGATTTTAACTCTGTATTAAGCCGGGTACACACTGGGTGATAATGAAATGCCGGCGATGAACGACTATATTGTACGATATAGCGTTCAATGATATAGCGTATAAGCACTGAACGTTATTGTTCAACGATATTGATCAGTGACATCACCGCCGGTATTCCCGGGCATGCAGCTCAGCACAACATTGACGGGTTGAGCTGCATATCAGCTCAATATAGGTAATCGCTGAACGACGTGTAGGAACGCGCATCATTCACCAATATTACCCCTTACACACTGGACGATATAAAAAATAAACCATAATGATTATAGTTTATTTTTTAGGCTGAAATCACCCAGTGTGTACCCGGATTCAGGTTGGCTCAGAGTGGATGGGTATGTTTCTGCCCGTTGACAGAGAAGGAGCCGAAAAGTGCACCCAGAGACTAGAAAGAAGAAATAGTATGGTGATAGAGGAAATAAACTATGTCAGATGATGTGAGAAAAGGGAGAATACCTCCTGTAAAGAGGAAAATCCAGTGTTGACCAGGATGGATGCAATCAGAAAAAAAAATCAATGACACATGCACTTGTAAAGTATTAAAAAAAAACACAATTTAAGTTTATTAAAATTATAATATCATATACCCCACAGTCGACTGGACAAAGAATATATTAAAAATCCACAACATATGTGAAGTAAAATATAATATGAGCTTTTATACAAAACACCACTCCCCAGTAGGCTTAGTGTCCATGTAGCTGCAAATAGTAATCACTCTAATGTTGATTGTAATGGATCACTTATGACTACAGTGCTGTAATTTATAACTCTATGCACAGAGAGAGAATGTTGTGACTGAAAATCTCACAGCATAGTGATAATAAAGGCTTTTTATCTTTCAGTGTGTTAGGATCTCCTGCTCTGTGCTGCCACGTCGCCATGGCAACCGGGAGGCAAGTGTTAGCGAAGTAACCTGAGCGCAGCTGATACTCCGGTCCGGGTTTTTACTGTGTAGTGGTTACAGGCTCTGTGCACGGCAGGGAATCCGGCGCTGGTTTTGTGCTCACAGTCTGTGAGGTCTGAGTGGGGCGTGGACAGCACCTGCTATATAAACCATCCTCTCAGGCTAGGCAAATGCTGCTGAATCTTTGTTTGTTAATCAGTTCCAGAGAGTTAGCTAGTACTGTGTGACTTTGTATTTACTTGTTGCTTACTGCGAATAGGCCTTGGGATTTGGTACTTCATTCTGCCAATCCGGACCTAGCAGTAAGACTGGAGTTAGTTGTTTGACCTGCTGGGGTTCTTTTGCTATTCTGTGAACCCAGCAGGTTTGCGGCTGTACTCTCAGACCTGCTTGCTTAATCCTCCCTCACTGTGCAGGGCGTCCCGGTGTCAGTTTAGTGGCAGTAAGCTGAACCTGTGCCCTGCAAGTGGGGGTTAGGATTGTGGATACTCTCCTTGTGTCTATATTTCTATCTCTGACCAAGGAGTTTATTCCCACACCCGTTGGTAACCCTTTGGGGTTTTTTCTGTTGCTCTTAGCAACATCATTTCAGGTGCTCCACATGTGAAATCACTACACATCGCTTCATTGTCCGCTCTATTCCATCTGAGCATTCCTGACACTAGGGAGACACCCAATTCCTGAGCCTTTGGGCTTCCCCGTTCACTTTGTGTTTATTAGTTATTCCATCACCTCCTGTGTATGTTATGTTATACTGTCTGTGAGTTTGTTTGCTTTGCTTCCCTCTCTGTTCATACACCGGTATACTCCTGTTAGCACTGGTGTGCGTAACATATTGAGCAGCCTTACTCCTGTTGAAATTTTGTGGGAATATGGAGCATACCCCTCAAAATACTTTGCAACAGGTGGTCGATCAGGTGCAGGTCCTGACTCGACAATTTAATGAGATGTCCATTAAAATGAACACCCCGCAGGCCGCTAGCGGAGCTCCCGCAGCAGCAGCGGCAAGTTCAGGGGTTAAGGAGCCAAAAGTAAATCTCCCGGATCGTTTTTCTGGAGATCGCTCGCAGTTCTTTTGTTTCAAGGAAAGCTGTAAGCTATATTTCAGGCTTAGGCCCCAGTCTTCTGGGTCGGAGATTCAGCGGGTGGGCATGGTGATTTCCTTGCTACAAGGAGACCCAGAGGTCTGGGCATATGGGTTACAGCCTGACTGTCCGTCGCTTAAAAGTGTTGATGCTTTTTTTACGGCACTGGGCATTTTGTATGATGACCCTGACAAGATGGCTTCAGCCGAGGCTCAGATTACGGTTCTTAAGCAAGGGCGACGGCCAGCTGAGGTTTATAGTACGGAGTTTCGGAGGTTGGCTCATGATACCCAGTGGAATGACCCAGCCCGGAGAAACCAGTACCGAAGGGGCCTTTCTGACCAGATAAAGGACCAACTGGTACAATATCCCTCGCCTGATAGCTTAGATCAGCTCATGCAGTTATCCATCCGGGTGGATAGACGGCTGAGAGAGCGTAGGCTTGAAAGGGAGACCGCAGTTTCCTTTTTTCCCAAGGGAACCTCAGACTCTGAGGAATATTCCGAGGAGCCTATGCAGATTGGGGCTACCCGCCTCTCCTCGCGTGAGAAGACACGGAGGAGACAGCAGGGTTTGTGTTTGTACTGTGGGAATAAAGGTCATGTTGTAGTATCATGCCCAGAAAAAACGGAAAACTTCAGGGCCTGAGGGTGATGGGAAATATCCTGTCAGGCCAGAAGTCAGAATTTCCCAAAAAGACTTTTCTCATTCCGGTGACTTTGGAGATCCTCGGTCAAACTGTCAAGACTGAGGCCTTTGTTGACAGTGGGGCAGATGGGGTTTTCATGGACCGTCAATTCGCCCTGGAACACTCTGTTCCCTCAGTACCTTTGGCATCAGAGATTGAGATCTGTGGGTTAAACGGGGAACCATTGTCCCAGGGTAAAATTACCTCCTGCACCAGCCAAATTCCTTTGTTTATTGGAGCCACACACTCTGAAAAATTGTCTTTTTATGTGACTGTCTGTTCTTTTGCCCCATTGGTTTTGTGGTTACCCTGGTTAAGGGCCCATAACCCTCAATTTGACTGGGTCTCGGGGGAGATTCTTAGTTGGGGTAGTGATTGTTTCAGGAGTTGCTTGAGCCTTCCAGTCAGGCTCTCGCAGCTATGTTTGCCAGGATTGCCAGGATGTTATGCAGATTTTGCGGATGTGTTCTCCAAAAAAGTTGCGGAGGTACTACCTCCCCATATGACTGTGCCATTGATTTGTTGCCGGATGCTAAGCTTCCCAAGAGCAGGTTGTACTCCCTGTCACGTCCTGAGACTCAGGCTATGGCAGAGTACATTCAGGAGAACTTGGCTAAGGGATTTATCAGACCCTCACAGTCCCCAGTTGGGTCGGGGTTCTTTTTCGTGGGTAAAAAGGACGGTTCGTTGCGACCCTGCATCGACTTCAGGGAATTGAACCGTATCACGATTGAAAACTCGTACCCACTGCCTCTCATTTCGGTTTTGTTTGACCAGCTTCGTAGTGACACAATTTTTACTAAGATTGACCTACGCGGTGCTTACAATCTAATCCGAATAAGAGAGGGGGATGAATAGAAGACTGCCTTTAATACCCACTCAGGGCATTATGAATATTTGGTGATGCCTTTTGGGCTCTCTAATGCCCCGGCAGTCTTCCAGGAATTCATGAACGATGTGCTCAGGGAATATTTGGATAGATTCTTAGTTGTTTATCTAGATGACATCCTAATCTTCTCTCATTCCCTGGAGGAACATCGGAAGCATGTACGCTTACTCCTCCAGAAACTCAGAGACCACCAGCTTGGGGCGAAGCTGGAGAAGTGCAAGTTTGAAGTCCAGCAAATCGCATTTCTAGGGTATATTATCTCCTCAGAAGGTTTCCAAATGGAGGGTTCTAAGGTACAGGCAGTCCTGGATTGGGTGCAGCCCACTAATTTGAAGGCGCTTCAGCATTTTCTGGGCTTTGCGAATTTTTATAGACGGTTTATCGCTGGATTTTCGTCTATAGTGGCCCCCTTAGTGGCACTCACTAAGAAAGGGGCGGATGTTGCTCACTGGTCTTGTGAGGCCAAAGCGGCCTTTGCCCATCTCAAAAGGGCATTTGTCTCGGCCAAGGTGCTGCGACACCCAGATCCAGAGCGTCCTTTTGTGGTAGAAGTGGATGCCTCTGAGATAGGTATTGGGGCAGTGCTCTCTCAGATGGGGGTGTCCGATAATCGCCTTCATCCCTGTGCTTACTTTTCCCGTAAATTTTCGTCTGCCGAGATGAATTATGATGTGGGTAACCGGGAATTGTTGGCTATAAAGGATGCACTCGGGGAGTGGAGACACTGGCTTGAGGGGGCTAAGTTTGTGGTCTCAATTCTCACCGACCATAAGAATATGGCATATTTAGAGTCAGCGAAGCGGCTCAATGCCAGGCAGGCACGATGGGCTTTGTTTTTTGCTCGCTTTAATTTTTTGATAACCTATCGCCCTGGGTCAAAAAACATCAAGGCTGATGCGCTCTCGCAGAGTTTTGCTCCAGTTCAAGAGACCACCGAGGAGCCATTGCCCATTGTGTCCCCATCATGTATTAAAGTGGGCATTACCAAGGACCTCTTGTCATTAGTCCTTAGAGCACAGGAGCAGGCTCCTCCATACCTTCCGGTAGGTCTTTTGTTTGTGCCTCCTAGGTTAAGACAGCGAGTGTTCCTGGAATTCCATGCCAAGAGGTCGGCAGGGCATCCGGGTATTGCCAGAACTCGGGAGTTGCTGTCTAGAGCGGTGTGGTGGCCCTCGGTGGCTAGGGATGTGGATCAGTGGGTTCGGGCATGTGATGTTTGTGCCCGAAATAAAACTCCTAGAGGGGTTCCTGTCGGCCCATTACATCCACTCTCTATTCCGTCTAAGCCATGGACCCACATTTCCATGGATTTTGTGGTGGACTTGCCCAAATCCTCGGGGATGACAGCCATTTGGGTTGTCGTTGACAGGTTGTCGAAGATGGCGCATTTAGTTCCACTGGTTGGGTTGCCATCGGCCAGATGCCTGTCTGAGTTATTTATGCAGCATGTTGTGCACCTCCACGGGTTGCCATTTGATGTGGTCTCTGACCGTGGATCCCAGTTTGTGGCCAAATTCTGGAGGGCATTTTGTTCTGATCTCCAGATTTCTGTGAACTTGTCGTCAGGCTACCATCCACAGTCTAATGGGCAGACTGAGAGGGTGAACTAGTCCTTGGAGCAGTTCCTCAGGTGTTATGTCTCCAAGTGTCATACTGACTGGGTTGCTCATCTGTCCATGGCGGAGTTTGCCTATAACAACGCGGCTCACTCTGCTACAGGGATCTCTCCCTTCCTTTGTGTGTATGGGCATCATCCTAAGGCCAATTCTTTTGACCCCCTGGATTCCACGCCTGGTGGTTCCTCTGTTGTTTCGGTCCTTGGGGGTATTTGGAGGAAAGTGAAGAAAGCCCTTGTGTCTGTGTCATTAGTGACCAAAAGGGTTTTTGATAAGCGGAGAAGACCCTGCAGCTTCAAATTAGGAGACTTCGTCTGGTTGTCCACCAAGAATTTGAAGTTGAGACAGCCATCTCATAAGTTAGGCCCCCGGTTCATCGGCCCTTATAAGATCACCAGGGTTATCAATCCGGTGGCATTTCAGTTAGATCTGCCCCGTTCATTGGGTATCAATAAAACATTTAATTGTTCCCTTTTAAAACTGGTGGTTAGTAATCCTTCTTCCAGTGGAAGACCTTCTCCTCTTCTGATACGGGGTCAGAGGGAGTTTGTGGTTGAAAGGGTTCTTGACTCCAAGATGGTTCGGGGTCGGCTGTCATTTTTGGTGCACTGGAAGGGGTATGGCCCGGAGGAGCGGTCGTGGGTGCGCAGTTGTGATCTTCATGCCCCCAGACTGATACGCTCTTTCTTCTCGCAGTTCCCCGATAAACCCGGTGGTAGGGGTTCTTTTACCCCTCGTCAGAGGGGGGGTACTGTTAGGATCTCCTGCTCTGCGCTGCCACGTCGCCATGGCAACCGGGAGGCAAGTGTTAGCGAAGTAACCTAAGCGCAGCTGATACTCCGGTCCGGGTTTTTACTGTGTAGTGGTTACAGGCTCTGTGCACGGCAGGGAATCCGGCGCTGGTTTTGTGCTCACAGTCTGTGAGGTCCGAGTGGGGCGTGGACAGCACCTGCTATATAAACCATCCTCTCAGGCTAGGCAAATGCTGCTGAATCTATGTTTGTTAGTCAGTTCCAGAGAGTTAGCTAGTACTGTGTGACTTTGTATTTACTTGTTGCTTACTGCTAATAGGCCTTGGGATTCGGTACTTCATTCTGCCAATCCGGACCTAGCAGTAAGACTGGAGTTAGTTGTTTGACCTGATGGGGTTCTTTTGCTATTCTGTGAACCCAGCAGGTTTGCGGCTGTACTCTCAGACCTGCTTGCTTAATCCTCCCTCACTGTGCAGGGCGTCCAGGTGTCAGTTTAGTGGCAGTAAGCTGAACCTGTGCCCTGCAAGTGGGGGTTAGGATTGTGGATACTCTCCTTGTGTCTATATTTCTATCTCTGACCAAGGAGTTTATTCCCACACCCGTTGGTAACCCTTTGGGGTTTTTTCTGTTGCTCTTAGCAACATCATTTCAGGTGCTCCACATGTGAAATCACTACACATCGCTTTATTGTCCGCTCTATTCCATCTGAGCATTCCTGACACTAGGGAGACACCCAATTCCTGAGCCTTTGGGCTTCCCCGTTCACTTTGTGTTTATTAGTTATTCCATCACCTCCTGTTTATGTTATGTTATACTATCTGTGAGTTTGTTTGCTTTGCTTCCCTCTCTGTTCATACACCGGTATACTCCTGTTAGCACTGGTGTGCGTAACACAGTGTTCATAAGTGATGTATACCTTTCCCTATTAGGATGTCTTCGGCTGTTAGTTAGATCCTTTGAGCACAGCTCTGGCTTGGGACTCCAGATAGAAACGGAGGGCAAAGATGATTACCTGCACATGCAGGTCAGCTCTCTGTCAATAGTTCAGACACTGTAGGAGCCGTAATGTAACGCATTTCCCCGCCTTCAATTGTTTAATCAGCGGCTTCCTCAGACATAAGACGTCTTAATAAGGAGAGTGTCTGGATCACTGACAGAGAGCTGACCTGCATGTGCAGGTAATCATCTTTGCCCTCCGTTTCTATCTGGAGTCCCATGCCAGAGCTGTGCCCAAAAGATCTAACCTGCAGCCGGGAACATCATAAAAAGGAGAGTGTGTGCATCACTGACAGAGAGCTGACCTGCATGTGCAGGTAATCATCTTTGCCCTCCGTTTCTATTTGGAGTCCCAAGCCAGAGCTGTGCTCAAAGGATCTAACTAACAGCGAGGAACATCCTAATAAGGAAAGGTATACAGCACTTATGAACACTGCAAGATAAAAAGCCTTTATTATCACTATGCTGTGAGATTTTCAGTCAGAACATTCTCTCTGTGCAGAGTTATAAATTACAGGGCTGTAGTCATAAGTGATCCATTACATACCTCCCAACTGTCCCGATTTTCGCGGGACAGTCCCGTTTTTTGGGGACTGTCCCGCTGTCCCACCCGCGGGCCACAGTGTCCATGGTGGGGAAAGGGGGGGATGGTAGTTGGGAGGCTCTGTCACTCGCTGCCCTTCCTATTCACTAGAGACAGAAGGAGGCGGGGCATGCCAGCAGCTTACAGAGCTCTGGGCATGCCCCCTCAGTGACTAAAACCGGGGGCATGGTCCGCGATCGCAGCACTCCCGCGAATCCACGCCCCCTTTCTCGAGGCCAAAAGGTACCTCTATTCACTTAAAAAAGTTGGGAGGTATGCATTACAATCAGCATTAGAGTGAATACTATTTGCAGCTACTGTATATGGACACTAAGCCTCCTGGGGAGTGGTGTTTTGTATAAAAGCTCATATTTTTTACTTCATATATGTTGTGGATTTTTTATATATTCTTTGTCCAGTTGACTGTGGGGCATATGATATTATTTTAATAAATTGAAATTGTGGTATTTTTAATACTTTACAAGCGCATGTGTCATTGAATTTTTTCTGATTGCATTTTCTTTCAAGGGATTGAGTATTCCCTTCTTTGACACAGCTGCTAGGTAAAGGGAATTTTGCAGGGTATTCTGGGGTCAATGGATGGCTCTTACAAAAGATCATAATCTTGCCCTCTGCTGCCCAGGTGAAGCCTGAGCTAGCTTAGCTGATAAGGCCAGCGGTGCAGCAGAGGCAGCTCATCAAAGTGCTCCTCTTATTTAAAAAAACCTTGCCTAATAACATTTATAAATGGATAAACCAATGTCCATTGAACTGTATGGTAACTTTTTCCGGGTTTTCTGTAATTTATTACATTAGTTATTAGAGATTATGTTTATGAATGCATTCTTATAGATACTTTCTATAAATCACATGGTATATTTTATTTGAATGGCAGTTTATACACACAAAATATGGAGGTCATCAGAAAATTGGTCCTGTCATCTATGAAAACCCCCACTAATTGGTCAGTCCAGTTGACTACAAAAATGTTTCTTAAAATAGTTTCATTTCTTTCCTCTAAACTAAGCGAGCAAGACATGTCTTTTTTATAAAATGTTTCATCCAAGGAACTAAAATGCAAACTACTACAGAACATGACATTCTCTACCTTAGCCACTATTATAGGCGCCTTTGGCTCCTCCTCTCTAAGCCGTGCACCTAATAATGAGAGTGCTAGGAGAATGAATATTCACATTGCTACTTGCATCTTTTTCTTTGTGTAAATAACTAAGAGCATGTTAAGATCTTCTTTCGGACAGGGGCACATTGGACTGGAAAACCAGGCTGGGAATTTTGTGGTATCAGTCCTAATAGTGGATGTTCTGTTGAGGGGGTGGGGTTTGTGGAAGGGATGGGGTTTTCCCTCCTAATAGGGCCTGATTATGAAATGGAGGCAGTCGCGGCCTTCCTTGCGTCATCTGCTGCAGTTGCAAATATATTAGCATCCTTTTGTGCCTTTTTACCCCAAAAAGTGTCATAGTCATAATGCAATGAAACTAGGATGCACAAGAAGACTATGCTGATTAATTTGGTATGTGGCACTTTCATATCTGTGTACTAATGAGTCAGTACATGTAGCACAACTGAACTTGGTACTTATCCATCATACAATACCATCAGAGAGGCATCTGATTTGCTCCAAATTTATTCTGCAGCAGGACAGCAACCCCAAACATACAGCCAATGTCTTTAAGAACTGTCTTCAGCATAAAAAAAAGCAAGAGACCTGGAAGTGATGATATGGCCCCCAATAGCCCTGATCTCAACATCATTGACTCTGTCTGGGATTACATGAAGAGAAAAAGACAAAAATACTTTTTTCTGGGAGCATTCATATGTAAATATAAATAATTCAGTGTGAAGTATGAATTGGATATAAAACTTAACTTTTTTATTTAGTTCATAAATAAAATATTAATCATAATGTCGTTAGTTCATGGATAAAATATTAGTCTTGGTGACAAATAACATAATCTTAAAAATCCTGATTGACCTTTTTGACATATGAGGTTCAAGATAGGGTGAAGGTGAAAATATCAAAAACGTGTGTTCAGGATTCCTTTGTGTGAATCAAATAGGATATCCAAATCATCACAGAACACTTGGGATATTCTCTTTTCTATGGAGACTGGAATGCTGATGCCAAAGATTAGATTCCAAAGAAATGAATATAAAGTGATGGTCTCCTAGAAAAAATGTCCACAGCACCTAGTATTCCCAGGTGGTCTCCCATCCAAGTACTGACCAGGCCTCACCTGCTTAGCTTCCGAGATCGGACAAGATCAGGCGCATTCAGGATAGTATGGCCACGGACAGTTTATTGTAAGGAGTGTGAAATGGAAACACTTCTGCTTTTTATACTGGATGGGGGTCAAGTTCAAGAACCCGTCCCCTGTTTTTCCAGATGAGAGAGGCCCTCATTCCGAGTTGATCGCTCGCAAGGCGATTTTAGCAGAGTTGCTCACGCTAAGCCGCCGCCTACTGGGAGTGTATCTTAGCATCTTAAAATTGCGAACGATGTATTCGCAATATTGCGATTACAAACTACTTAGCAGTTTCAGAGTAGCTCCACACTTACTCGGCATCTGCGATCAGTTCAGTGCTTGTCGTTCCTGGTTTGACGTCACAAACACACCCAGCGTTCGCCCAGACACTCCCCCGTTTCCCCGGCCGCTCCTGCGTTTTTTCCGGAAACGGTAGCGTTTTTTCCCGCACGCCCATAAAACGGCCTGTTTCCGCCCAGTAACACCCATTTCCTGTCAATCACACTACGATCGCCGGAGCGATGAAAAAGCCGTGAGTAAAAATACTATCTCCATTGTAAAATGACTTGGCGCAGTCGCAGTGCGAATATTGCGCATGCGTACTAAGCGCAATTTCACTGCGATGCGATGAAAAATACAGAGCGAACGACTCGGAATGAGGGCCGAGAGAGTGTGAGAAAACAACTTCTCCTTTCTGTTGTGACAGTAAGAGCGTATTATTCCAACCGAAGTGACTGTCAACCAGATGAGAGAGTGTTTTAGTTGAGAGACAAGAAAAGGGAGCACTTCTGCTTTCTGTTGTGACAGTATGATGATTGGCAGAGGCGTACCGCCTGGGCCAAAATTGCTGTCAACTAGATAAGAGAGTGTCAAGAATAGAAAAAGTAAGAATCAATTGAGGTGGGAAAATAAAGATGTGTAGCAAAATTGTTGCTTGGCAGTGATAAGTATTGTTTAAATAAACATAACTTCAAATATGCTGCAACCAAAATATTTAATATGGCATATACTGTAGGTCTCAACTGCTTGTTGAAATAATTATTGTATATTACTGGGGTTTATAAGGCAATAACTTGCAGAATAAAAAATGCAGAGTTTAAAGACCAGGTAAAATTCAAATGATCTGTGCAGGATTAAGTATGTTCCAACACCTTGAATTCAGTTGTCTCACGCACTTTACAACTGTCCAGATACCAACTATCATAGGCGTGCGCAGCTAATTTTATTAGGGGGTGCACCACCGGAGGGGCATGTTTAGCACCGCCCAGGGACATGTCTAGCACTATTTTACATTCTCTCAATAAAATCACATTGCTTAATATAATTTCTCCCTAATTCCTAATAATACAGGTAGATATAATAAACTCAGGAGAAATAAAATGACTGTCCGCTACGGCATAACCTTGAGTCCTAAGCTGCCAACCTATCCCTGACCCAGTGGTGGAACTAGAGTGTGGTGGGCCTAGGTGCATATACATCCCCCACAAACACACCCCACCCCTTGCACCCCTCAGCATCTACACCCTGATTTTGTGTGGGCAACTCTGAAAAGTATGGGAGATTTAGGTGGCCGAACATTTAAGATTTAATATAACACAAGTAATCTTTAAAATTTACACATGTGCCGTCAGAGCCAAATTTGTCTCTTTCTATGCCATCAGACCCCTCCTTTGCAGGACACCAGCATTTGTCACAAATGTCCCCATGCTCACCAGCTACCGACAGTAGTGCCCCTTATTCACATTATGCCACACAGTATGAGCCGAAATTCACATTACGCCACACAGTATGAGCCAAAATTCACATTACGCCACACAGTATGAGCCAAATTCACATTATGCCACTCACTCACAGTGACAGACAGCACTGCTGAACAACCGCTGGATGATTCATTAAGTCAATGGGCTCGATTCAATTCTAAGCGAGTTGAATAGAGCCAGTAATTAGCTCCTGGGGCTATTCAATACAATGCACTGTGACACCTGACAACAGGATTTCTCACATCCCCGGAGGGGTGTGAGCAGAAATCCGACAAAAGTGTCGGCACGATGATGATTTCTCCCCTTAGCATGGCGGAAACAACATCACGCCGGGTACTTAAATCGGAGAATGCCAGTTCTCTTGATAAAACACCCTGTTTAGTCTGGGAGAACGGGCATTCTCCGACTTACCACTGCGCTGTATTGAATAGCCCCGGGAGCTTATTCCCAGAGCTATTCAACTCGCTTAGAATTGAATCGAGGCCAATTAATTTTAAATTTGTCCTCTGGATCTATCCTAAGCGGAACGCTATAAGCAGCTCTTCCACAGCGGCGTTGGCATGGGACATGTGGAGATAGAGCATTGGTGGGTGCAAGGGCATGACATCATCGCGTCACATCACGCAGTTAGAGGAGGAGACTGGGGGAGGTTTACATGTACCCATGATTAACCCGGGCGCCCGGCTGTCAAGCAGCCAGTAATACAGTCCTGACCGGCAGGGTAATAATGAAAGAAATAATTATCTCAATTAATTTTCAGCCTCTCCCAGGAGGTTTTCTGCAGACAATGAGGCTGATGGGGAATTGAACACAAGAAACAAATAGTGACTTACTGTCTGTCTCAGTGATAGACTCTTCTAAACTGCCTCAGCATGTGTCCTCCGGCGGCGGCTCCAAGTACCCATGAGAGAGATGCTGCCTGCGGAGGACTGAGAGCGCGGGCGAGCAGCAGGAGAGCATGGGCGGGAGGGTGGTCAGGAGAGCATGGAAGGTTGGGTGGTCAGAAGAGCACAGGCGGGCAATCAGCAGGAGAGCACGGATGGGCGTGTGGGTGTGCGATCAGCAGGAGAGCACGGACGGATCAATAAACTTGCACAGCAATCACTTATTATGTAAGTTGAGCTCAGGACTTTTGTAGAAACCTGTTTTGGGATGTAAACTAATAATTGTGATGTGAGCCAGTCCTGAGCTCAATCTACATAATAAGTGATTGTTGTGCAAATTTATTGATACACAGCTAGTATTTGGACAGCTTTAAGGACTTGAGTAAAACAATTGAATTCCAGGTGTTGATATGAGCCAGCCCTGAGATTTACTTAATAATTGAATGTTTTGCTAGCCCTCTTTGATACATAGTTGGTATCTGGACAGTTGTAAAGTCCTGCGTGAGACAACTGAATTCAAGGTGTTGGAACATAATTAATCCTGCACAGATCATTTGAATTTTACCTGGTCTTTATACTCTGCATTTTTTATTCTGCAAGTTATTGCCTTATAAACCCCAGTAATATACAATAATTACTTCAACAACCAGTTGAGACCTATATGCCATCTCCTATATATTTGCCCAAGTCTGTGACTCTGTGCTGGCCGTAACGCTGGGCGGAGTCACAGGCACAGATCTGGCCAGGAACAGTCCCCTCCCTCTCTCCGCCCAGTCCCATCCCGATCTCCGCCCAGTCCCCTGTCTCCCTTCTCCCCGTACTGCCCCTGGTGAGTGGTGACACCGCAGCCGCTGACTGTGAGCGGAACTCACATTACCCGCCTCACAGTCTTGCGGCTGCCACTGAGTCAGGGAGACATGCCGAACAGTGACTCAACCCCCCTCTCCCTCCCGTCCGCCCGCCCGCGGCAACCACCCGCATCTGCACCCCTCCAGCGGCACTCCCGTCCCCTCCCCCTCCCGCAGCACTAGCATCCGCAGCACTCCCGCCCAGAGTCTTCACTTTTCTAACACCCGCTGCGGTCGCGGGCGAAAAGGGGGCGTGGCTTCACGGAAGGGGGCGTGATTTCGCGTCCCGACCCCCGTTTTCGACACGTTGTGGTTCGGGGGACACTGCTGAATCTGTAGTGCTGGCTTCTGCGCTGTGACAGGAGCCGGCACTTTGGTGTCACCCCTCAGAGGGTAACACCCGGGTGCGGCCCGCACCCACGTTGTGGCGCCACTGCTCCTGCCCCCTCCCCCACCCGTCTCCACCCACCACCCGCGGCACTCCCGTCCCCTCCCCCACCCAGAGCACAAACACCCACGCAACCCACCCGCGGAACTCCCGCCCCCTCCCCCACCCGTAGCACCAACACCCGCGGTAACCAACCGCTTTCGCCCCCCACCCGCTGCACTCCCACCCTCTCCCCCACCCGCAGCACCAACACCCGCGCCACCTACCCGCAGCACCCACCGCATCCACCCACCACCCGTGGCACTCCACCCCCTCCCCCACCCGCAGCACCAACACCCGCGGCACCCACCGCATCCATCCACCACCCGTGGCACTCCCCCCCCCTCCCCCACCCGCTGCACCAACACGCGCACCACCCGCGGCACTCCTGTCCCCTCCCCCACCCAGAGCACAAACACCCGCGCCACCCACCCGCGGAACTCCCGCCCCCTCCCCCAACCCGTAGCACCAACACCCGCGGCAACCAACCGCATTCGCACCCCACCCGCTGCACTCCCACCCTCTCCCCCACCCGCAGCACCAACACCCGCAGCACCCACCGCATCCACCCACCACCCGAGGCACTCCTCCCCTCCCCCACCCGCAGCACCAACACCCACCGCATCCACCCACCACCCGTGGCACCCCCCCCCCCCTCCCCCACCCGCTGCACCAACACCCGCGGCACCCACCGCATCCACCCACCACCCGTGGCACTCCCCCCCCTCCCCCACCCGCTGCACCAACACCCGCGGCACTCCCGTCCCCTCCCCCACCCACAGCACAAACACCCGTGCCACCCACCCGCGAAACTCTCGCCCCCAACCCGTAGCACCAACACCCGCGGTAACCAACCGCATTCGCCCCCCACCCGCGGCACTCCCACCCTCTCCCCCACCCGCAGCACCAACACCCGCGGCACCCACCGCATCCACCCATCACCCGTGGCACTCCCCCACCCGCAGCACCAACACCCGCACCACCCGCGGCACTCCCGTCCCCTCCCCCACCCAGAGCACAAACACCCGCGCCACCCACCCACGGAACTCCCGCCCCCTCCCCCAACCCGTAGCACCAACACCCGCGGCAACCAACCCTATTCGCCCCCCACCAGCGGCACTCCCACCCTCTCCCCCACCCGCAGCACCAACACCCGCGGCACCCACCGCATCCACCCATCACCCGTGGCACTCCCCCACCCGCAGCACCAACACCCGCGGCACTCCCGTCCCCTCCCCCACCCAGAGCACAAACACCCGCGCCACCCACCCACGGAACTCCCGCCCCCTCCCCCAACCCGTAGCACCAACACCCACGGCAACCAACCCTATTCGCCCCCCACCAGCGGCACTCCCACCCTCTCCCCCACCCGCAGCACCAACACCCGCGGCACCCACTGCATCCACCCACCACCCGTGGCACTCCCCCACCCACAGCACCAACACCCGCACCACCCGTGGCACTCTGCCCCCTCCCCCACCCACAGCACCAACACCCACTGCCCCCCCCCCCAGCGGCACCCAACGCATCCCCCACATCCGCTCCCATCCGCGGCACTCCCACCCGTAGCTCCCACACCTGCAGCACCCCCCACCCCTCCCCCACCCGCTGCAACCCTGCCCCTCCCCCATACCCACCCTCTCCCCCACCCGCAGCACCAACACCCGCGCCACCTACCCGCGGCACCCACCGCATCCACCCACCACCCGTGGCACTCCACCCCCTCCCCCACCACCAACACCTGCACCACCCGTGGCACTCTGCCCCCTCCCCCACCCACAGCACCAACACCCGCGGTAACCAACTGCATTTGCCCCCCACCCGCGGCACTCCCACCCTCTCCCCCACCCGCAGCACCAACACCCGCGCCACCTACCTGCGGCACCCACCTCATCCACCCACCACCCGTGGCACTCCACCCCCTCCCCCACCCGCTGCACCAACACCCGCGGCACTCCCGTCCCCTCCCCCACCCAGAGCACAAACACCCGCGCCACCCACCCGCGGAACTACCGCCCCCTCCCCCAACCCGTAGCACCAACACCCGTGGTAACCAACCGCATTCGCCCCCCACCCGCTGCACTCCCACCCTCTCCCCCACCCGCAGCACCAACACCCGCGCCACCTACCCGCAGCACCCACCGCATCCACCCACCACCCGTGGCACTCCACCCCCTCCCCCACCCGCAGCACCCAACACCCGCGGCACCCACCGCATCCACCCACCACCCGTGGCACTCCCCCCCTCCCCCACCCGCTGCACCAACACGCGCACCACCCGCGGCACTCCCGTCCCCTCCCCCACCCAGAGCACAAACACCCGCGCCACCCACCCGCGGAACTCCCGCCCCCTCCCCCAACCCGTAGCACCAACACCCGCGGCAACCAACCGCATTCGCACCCCACCCGCGGCACTCCCACCCTCTCCCCCACCCGCAGCACCAACACATGCGCCACCCACCGCATCCACCCACCACCCGTGGCACTCCACCCCCTCCCCCACCCGCCCCTGCAACCATAGCACCCTCACACCCACCCACCCCCAACCGCACCACCCCGGCTAACTGCCCCCTCCCCCACCCGCGGCAAAGCCGTGCAGAGGTTAACGGGGCGAAGCCCCTAACGACGGTGTGAAGAGCACCTGTAGGGCGCGATGAATCGCCTAGTATTAAATATTTTGGTTGCAGCATATTTGAAGTTATGTTTATTTAAACAATACTTATCACTACCAAGCAACAATTTTGCTACACATCTTTATTTTCCCACCTCAATTGATTCTTACTTTTTCTATTCTTGACACTCTCTTATCTAGTTGACAGCAATTTTGGCCCAGGTGGTACGCCTCTGCCAATCATCATACTGTCACAACAGAAAGCAGAAGTGCTCCCTTTTCTGGTCTCTCAACTAAAACACTCTCTCATCTGGTTGACAGTCACTTCAGTTGGAATAATACGCTCTTACTGTCACAACAGAAAGGAGAAGTTGTTTTCTCACACTCTCTCATCTGGAAAAACAGGGACGGGTTCTTGAACTTGACCCCCGTCCAGTACAGAAAGCAGAAGTGTTTCCATTTCACACTCCTTACAATAAACTGTCCGTGGCCATACTATCCTGAATGCGCCTGATCTTGTCCGATCTCGGAAGCTAAGCAGGTGAGGCCTGGTCAGTACCTGGATGGGAGACCACCTGGGAATACTAGGTGCTGTGGACAATTTTTCTAGGAGACCATCACTTTATATTCATTTCTTTGGAATCTAATCTTTGGCATCAGCATTCCAGTCTCCATAGAAAAGAGAATATCCCAAGTGTTCTGTGATGATTTGGATATCCTATTTGATTCACACATAAGGAATCCTGAACACACGTTTTTGATATTTTCACCTTCACCCTATCTTGAACCTCATATGTCAAAAAGGTCAATCACGATTTTTAAGATTATGTTATTTGTCACCAAGACTAATATTTTATCCATGAACTATCGACATTATAATTAATATTTTATTTTTGAACTAAAGGTTAAGTTTTATATCCATTTCCTACTTGACACAAAATGATTTATATTTACAAATGAGTGCTCCCAGAAAACAGTATTTTTGTCTTTTCCTCTCCTTTCAGCTGTAGTCCAATCTACAAAATTACTGGGAGCACCACCAATCAAGTACTGTTGTATATTTATGCTCAACAGTCTCTACATTGGTTCTATATATCTATAGCTATTGTTACGAATTGGAGTACCTGGAACTCAGGGGAGTATGCGACAACTGAGAAGTTCCAGTACTCACAGATAAAGCTGCAGCTAGAATTGATGTCTGCAGCAACTCGTGCTCTATCCCTGACTCCATTACCCCTCTTAGTGGTTGGATGGTGCCTGCGGTGCTAAAGTTCTTGTGCCTACGGTAGCCGTGTTTGAATAGGCAAATTAGGTCTGCCCAAACTCTGATGCCCCCCGGTCTTAGTAAGTGACAAGGCACCACCTGAGTCTGCGAATGAGTAAGGGGGAACCTAACTAACCCTGCAACACCAATGCATGAGTGATAATGTAAACAACAATGGTTTTAGATGTTATAAGCAAATAAACAGTGAGAGCAACAATGCACAGGGATGTTAAAGATATAAATATAAATAAAGAACTATTAGCGTGGATACTCCATGAAAACCTGAACACCGGCTGGCAAGATCTGGTCAAGAATCGAACAGTCAAAGTCTCCAGGTACAGCAAACAGAAAAGTAATAACAATGCGGCCTCTGACGCAGAATGTGGCAGAGCTGCATACTCACAATACCACAAGGGAATGACACAGGGTAGTTCCAAGGACCGGCCAACAGAGCTGGAAACCGAACAGGACTATTGACTGGACACGATCCAGAAAGGAACCAGGACCAGTGCACCAGGAGTTCAGACTGGAACCAGTAATTACAGACAGGGACCAGGAACAGGTTTCCAGGCAGCTAACCAGGAACATACAGGTACAATAATCTACTTCTATCAGGATAGCTGGAAGTCAGGCACAAGGTAATGGCCTAATTACTGGCAGGTGAGACTGAACACATAGGAAACAGGCTGCAATTACACAGACTCACCACAGGCGGCCAACAACAGTACTCTAAACAAGTACATGAGAAATCCTGGCATGCAAACAGAAATCTAACAGTACCCCCCTTGAGGAGGGGTCAAAGCAGTGACGTGCAGTGAAGTCTGTGGCCGGGGAAGCACTGCCTGATTAACGCCAACCCCCCCCCCCCCCCCCCGACCCCTCGGTGTGGTGTTCCCCTGCAATCGCGTTAAACACCCCCCAAACCAGTCAGCCCAGGGATGGACTTTCTCTGAAAGTGGGAACCCCCCCAATCACCTCCATTCCTGCTCGCCGCCGGACGCCATCTCGGGACTCCGGCGGGAATGGAGGTGATTGTAAGTATAATTTGTTTTTCTGCACTTGCACTTGTTATCCTGATGATGGGGTATCATTCCCCGAAACATTGATGTGTTTGCACTAAAGTATCTCACCGTATTACATGCCTTGGACTGCCACCTCGTTTTTTACATATGTGAAGGGGGTCGCTACACCTCAGGAGGGCAGACAAGCCAGGTTACAGATTGGGGTGAAGGCTGCCCCATTGGTGTGCCGGGTTCATATCATTATATAGTGTATAGTGTATCCAACCAGATTCAAAGTGTGCTGGGACTTCTAGTTCCACAGCCAGCTGCAGTGTGACATAAAGTGGGACAGGTATAATTTCCATCTGAGAATGGCCAGTAACTCGCATCTCCCAGTACAGATTGCTAAATGCCGGAAGGACAACCCCTAATGTAGCTGACATCTGGTCACTCCCCTGTGGCTCTAAGCGGTACAAGAGCGGGCTGCAGCGGTGCATTAGCTGCCATGCCTGTTTGGATCCGAGCACTGAGCTGCGGGGAGAGACCCTTCACTTAAATATGACAATACTATCAACCCCATGCTGGAAAGTTAAACAATCTATTTGCTCAATGATGTTATGCATAATCCAGTAGCCGTCTCAGAAAAAAAATAACTCTGGTTTATAAAACAACAATTAAATAAACTTCAGAAAAGGCTGTGTTTGAAGAAAAACTGCACTGCGATGGTTCCAGCAGTGTTAAAAAAACAAACAAAAACAAAGCAGATATAACCTTTAATACAGCTATTTTCAACCGCTGTGCCGCGGCACACTAGTGTGCCGTGAGCGGTCTCTAGGTGTGCCGCCGCCCGCCAGGGAGATCCGCTGCCACTAGCCAGAGAGACCAGCCAGCCGCCCGCCACCCGCCGCAATCAATAGCCGGCTCAGGCAGCGCAGCCAGCGCTGTGCACTTCCGCGAGCGGCCTGTGACCTATTGTGACTCATAGATCACGCAGGCCACGTCGCATTCCTTCCTGGAGTGCCCGCCCGCCTACTGGTCAGTGCTGCTCGTCAATCCGTGCTGCCTTCTCAGCGCTCATCGTAGTTGCAGGTATACAGTATATATTTAAAAACAAACAAACATGAATTTGTGTGTGGAATTACTGTAGGTGTTTGGATGCAAGTACAATGTCAGAAAATACGGGGGGCGCGGACAGGCAGTGAGTGGAATTATTATGGGGGCAGTGAGTGGAATTATTATGGGGCAGGGAGTGGAATTATTATGGGGCAGGGAGTGGAATTATTATGGGGCAGGGAGTGCAATTATTATGGGGCAGGGAGTGGAATTATTATGGGGGCAGGGAGTGGAATTACTATGTGGAGCAGCATGTGGAATTACTGGGGGAGAAGTGTGTACCATTATTATAAAATTGATATGTTTTATGTTTTATCGACAAACGGGATGCTGGCTGTAAGTATACCGACAGCGGCTTCCCGTCTGTTGGAATCCCAGCAGTGAGTACCCTCGCGGGCTCGCTGCGCTCACCACACTTCAAGCCCGGTGGCTTGCTTAGCTCACCACAGGTTATATTCCCACTCAGTTTATGGCGTGGACCCACCAACCCGAGTGGGAATACCCTGAAGAGGTCGGGATTCCACTTTTTCCACTTTCACTGGCTGTCGGTATTCCGGCTTCGGTCTCCTGAATGCCGGAATCCCGACAGCCGGTATTTTAACTGCATCCCATTATTATAAATCTGTGGGGGTGGAAGCATTTTTTTTTTTATTACCGCAGTACCCAATGTATTTGTATTACTTTGGGGGCCAATGTGTTTGTGCTACTGTGGTGGCCAGTGTGTCTGTTTAATTACTATGGGGGCCAATGTTTTTTTCCCCCCGTGTGGCACTGATGGTGTGCCTTGGCAATTTTAAAGTCTTGCCGGTGTGCCGCAAGTTGAAAAAGGTTGAAAATCACTGCTTTAATACATAGAAGACCATAATAAATCACAATGTTTCACTTGAAGCCAGATACTATAGGAGAAACATTGTATCAGTAAATACATTACGCTGGAAAGTGCAGTGATTCTTTCACACAGCTACCTGCATAACACACACTCACTATATTATTTTTATTACCAGTTATTTTATATAGCGCACACACATACCCCCCAACATGACCCATTCCAGGAGGGACAAACTGCTCTGCTTCTGGACTTTTCTCTTAATTTGGGATCACCGACACCTGTCTTGAACAGGTTCATTGATAACACAGGTGTTTCAACACAGATGAGGGCAATATTAAATTAAGAGGGAAGTCCAGGAACAGAGCATTCTGTCCCTCCTGGAGAGGGTCATGTTGGGAGGTATACACACATATTCTGCAGCGCTTTACACACACACACACACACACACACACACACACACACACATAAAAATAACATTAATACACCCCCCATTCAAAGATAACATTAGTAGACACCCTGCTACCCACAATAATACTGTATATCACCACGACACATAGCATTAACACATCTACATACTGTACCACAGTAACTCTTCTAGAGAACATTAATACTCCCCCACATCACACTATTCCCTCCTAGCAAACATAAATACACCCCCACAGCATAATACCCCATCCTAGAGACACTTCAGTACACCCCACAGCACAACACAACACCCCCTCCTAGTTAACATTTATACACTGCCTCCACGGATACTTAACCTTTAAATGAGATTTCAGGTCAGGAGCATAGGCGTGCGCACGGGGGGTGCCTGGTGCGCACAGGCACCCCCTAATGTCCGGCACCCCCCGCACGTTACGCCTGCGCACCGGTCATTGCTGTCTGTGTGCTGCTGTTGTAGCAGTGTGTGTGCTACTGCTACTACAGCAGCACACTGATAGCGATGATCGGATATAACCTAGTCCTCCTGGCTCCTGCATCGCTCGCTGGTGCTGCCCTTACAGCATGCTTTCACCCCCCTCCCGCTGCGCCGCCGCCGGTCACACCACTCACACAGTGACAGCTGACAGCTCCCTGTCAGCTGCACTGAACCTAAATGGCTTCTTCGTGGATGGGTGGGCTGGCCGCACAACCCAGCCCACCCACCGTCATCATCCGACTGCCTCGCGGTGTGACGTGCGGACGTCACACCGCGCGCCCTCCCCTATTCTACCTTCCTCCTTTCCCGCTCTGCGCTGTGGGCTGTTTTCCAGGCTCCCGCCCGTGCTCATTTGCAGTGGCATTGGCAGTTAGTATTGTGTGCCTGCCCTGCTGCCCTGCCGTTTTCTACCGCTGCAGGAGAGGAGTCGGTGCCTGCTGCCTGAGGCTTCAGAATGTGAGTGATAGACTCACTCAGTCACTGTCTGTGTGCACAAAGGTCCAGGGCAAAGTTCAGGCCAGACAGGGTGTGGGGGTGGGATAAAACTTAGAAAATATATGGTTATTATTAATATATATTATAAATATATCTCATTGCCGTATTCTGCAATATGCACGTCACTCCAGGATTGGTAGAAAAAAGTTGATGAGCATGAAATGAAATAAATAAATGAGCATCATACTACAAAAGTGCTGAGTGCAGCCTGCTCATAGTTGCACTCGGCACTTTTGTAGTATGATGCTCATTTAACATGGACTAAACATCAACTTTTTTCTACCAAGCCTGGAGTGACGTACACATTGCAGAATACGGCAATGGGGGATTATATTATTTGAGCACGAGCACACAGGTATATGTATGTGTATATCTATATACATATATATGCATATATATATATCTGTATATAATCACTCCCATAAAAGCACAACTTGCTCAGAAAGATAGATACATAAAGACCAGTGACGTGCGGTGAGGTCAGGGCCTGGGGAGGCACTGCAGCTAAACTCGCCCCCCCCCCCCCCCAAAAAAAAAGTGCAGTCCCCCCCCCCACACCACTAAAACCAGCACCAGGCAGAACCAGCCAGGGGGGATAATGCCATAGCAGGGGAGACACTCAGTGTGGGGTCCCCCTGCCATTAAACACCCCCCAAACCAGTCAGCCCAGGGCTGGAATTCCTCGGAAAGTGGGGTCCCCAAAAAATCAAAATGGGGTCCCCCCTCCCGAGCAACAACCAGCACTGGGCTGATAGCCCAGTGCTATGCCCCGCACCCCTGGTGGCGGTGGGTGCGGGGTTCATTGTATGTTCTGTTCTTTACAGGTGGCCTACAGATCCCAGCAAGCCTGCCCCAGCATGCTGGCACTTGGAGAACCACAAGTGCCAGCATGCCCGAACAAAAAGGGCCCGCTGGCACCTGTAGTCCACCTGCAAAGAATAGTAATATTGTTCTTTACAGGTGGCCTACAGGTCCCAGCAAGCCTGCCCCAGCATGCTGGCACTTGGAGAACCACAAGTGCCAGCATGCCCGGACATAAAGGGCCCGCTGGCACCTGTAGTCCACCTGTAAAGAAAATATTAAAAAAAACACACAACACATTCTTTAAAAAATTCTTTATTAAACTGGGTCTTCACCTGGGGGCGGCGGCCTTTAAGCTCTTTTGCATGGCCGCCGCCTTCCCAGGGCTTCCGGCGTCTTCACCTGGGAGGGCGCCACCTCCCCAGGACTTCTGGGGTCTTCCTCCGGCGTCTTCACCTGGTGGGCGGCGGCTGCTAAGCTCTTTTGCATAGCCGCCGCCCATCCAGGACTTCCACGACGTCTTCACCTGGGAGGCGGCGGCCTTTAAGCTCTTTTGCGTGGCCGCCGCCTTCCCAGGACTTCCAGCATCTTCACCTGGTGGGCGGCGGCTGCTAAGCTCTTTTGCATAGCCGCCGCCCATCCAGGACTTCCACGGCGTCTTCAGGAGCTCTTCTCCGCTCCTCCTCCGCCGTCGGACTGACAGCCGCTGCCTCGCGCTGACTTATATAAGTCAGCGGGAGGGGGCGGGGCAATGACGCGGCGAGCCATGATTGGCTCGCGGCGGCCATCTTGAATTTCAAAAATGACGCTGAGGCGCCATTTTTGAAATGGGTACCGCTTCCGCTGCCAAAACTCTGCTACCGCCGCCGCTACCGCCGCCCGCCTCTCCGCATCCCGTACCTCCGCCGCCCGGCCCGCCGCTTCCCGTACCTCCGCCGCCGCACCTCCGCAGGTACCGATGCCGCCCCATACAGTGATTGACAGCGGATCCAGTGACGGATCCGCTGGCCAATCACTGTGGCCTCACTCACAGGGACCTGCTTTCATAGGTTGAAAGCACGTCCCTGTAGGAAAGCGGCACCACTAATGGTGCCGCTTTCCCATGTTATTTCAATGGGCTTTTCCAGCCCATTGCTAGGGCCCGCCTGTGCCCGCCCCCCGCTCCCCATACTTTTCCTAATCACTACGGGAGGCACCACGATCGGTGCCTCCCAAAGTGATTTGAACATATATAATGATAGGTAAAATAATAAAGAAGATACTTATGTGTCATAAGTATCTTCTTTGTATTATTTTACTCATTAATGACAGGGGAGGCACTGCCTCCCCTGCCTCCCCTGACTGCACGTCCCTGATAAAGACCCCATTTATCAACAAGTTTCCTTGCTGGAAACTCGTTTTAGCTGGTAAATGGGACCAATTTCTATTTAACAAGGCTAATAGCGCTGCTAACTATCAGCACTATTAGCCTTTCATTTTCCCTATACTGCTGCACACTAAAGTCTATTTAACAACAAGCGCTATTTCTGAAATAGCGCTCGCTTACCTAAAATGGCTTTGTTTGCTCCGGGCAGACGTTATGCACAGCAGTGTCTGTCCTGTGCTCCAATTCCCCCCTCCCGCAGCAATCCCGGCATACATCACAGCAGCCGGGTTGCTATAGAGAGAGGACTCCGCTGCAACAAAACCAGTCAGCATGAACACCAAAATGGGCGCCGCGTCCAGAAAATCACAACCGCGCATGTGTCGGGAGTATGCATACAACGGCGCATGCACAGTAGTTAGGGACGCCGGCGAAAAAGAGCATTCCTCGGCGCTGTTTGGCCTTGACATACAGCGCTGATGGGTGTTTTTACGTTACCGCTTGTCAGCGACAGCTTCAATGCTGAATACAAGTAAAAAAGCGCGGTGAGCACTCCGGTGCCCTCTGACTGGACAGATACAAAACTTGCGAGAAAAAGGTTAACAGTTTACCTTGACAAAGGGGCGGAAATTTCCCCGAAACGTTGGGAGTTTTATGCAATTATGTTTTAACACATTAGTTGCACTTTTAAAAGCCTCCGAGTGCATCTGTTTTTTCCTCGCAAGTTTTGTGTGTGTATATAAACAGATAGTTGGTGGTCGGCACTCACTATGGGGGTCATTCCGAGTTGATCGCTAGCTGAAATTGTTCGCTGAGGCAAACAATCGGTACGTATGCGGCGCAATGTGCATGCGCGACATACTTTCACAATGGCCAATGTAGTTTCACACAAGGTCTAGCAATGCATTTCAGTCGCACAGGCTGCTGTAGAGTGATTGACATGAAATGGGCATTTCTGGGTGGCCACTGACTGTTTTCAGGGAGTGTGCGGAAAAACGCAGGCGTGGCTGGGAGAACGCAGGGCGTGTTTGTGACGTCAAATCCGGAACTGAATGGTCTGAAGTGATCTCAAGCGCTGAGTAGGTTTTGAGCTGCTCTAAAATTGCACAATTTTTTTCTGTAGCCGTTCTGCGAAGAAAGCGTTCGCACTATTGCAAAGCTAATATACACTGCCAGATGTCAGCGAGGTCCCAGGCTTACAGATTGTTAGGTTTAATAAACCTCTGTCAGCCCTCACTGTACACTCTATTTAATCAAATTCCCTGTATTATTTAGATTGCATTAACTGCTAATATATGGTGCTAGTCATGCCCAGTAGGCGGGGCTAGTCACGCCCAGTAGGCGGGGCTAGTCACGCCCAGTAGGCGGGGCTAGGCACGCAACTCCAGTCGTGCACCCCCTAATAAAATGTGCTGCGCACGCCTATGGTCAGGAGGCAGGTGTTAGAGGAGAAGGAAGGGGAAAGGTTTTGGGACAGGAGGGAGCCAGAGTACATCCTCACACTGCAGTGTCTCCAACTGAGAGAGGGAAAAAGCAGCAACCACCAATCAGCATTGTATTAGATGACAGGCCAGCCCAAAAAAAAACCCAGCCAGCTCCTCACCCCATACTACAACACACACACACACACACACACACACACACACACACACACACACACACACACACACACACTAGAGATGAGCGCCGGAAATTTTTCGGGTTTTGTGTTTTGGTTTTGGGTTCGGTTCCGCGGCCGTGTTTTGGGTTCGACCGCGTTTTGGCAAAACCTCACCGAATTTTTTTTGTCGGATTCGGGTGTTTTTTTCAAAAAACCCTAAAAAACAGCTTAAATCATAGAATTTGGGGGTAATTTTGATCCCAAAGTATTATTAACCTCAAAAAACATAATTTACACTCATTTTCAGCCTATTCTGAACACATCACACCTCACAATATTATTTTTAGTCCTAAAATTTGCACCGAGGTCGCTGTGTGAGTAAGATAAGCGACCCTAGTGGCCGACACAAACACCGGGCCCATCTAGGAGTGGCACTGCAGTGTCACGCAGGATGTCCCTTCCAAAAAACCCTCCCCAAACAGCACATGACGCAAAGAAAAAAAGAGGCGCAATGAGGTAGCTGTGTGAGTAAGATTAGCGACCCTAGTGGCCGACACAAACACCGGGCCCATCTAGGAGTGGCACTGCAGTGTCACGCAGGATGTCCCTTCCAAAAAACCCTCCCCAAACAGCACATGACGCAAAGAAAAAAAGAGGCGCAATGAGGTAGCTGACTGTGTGAGAAAGATAAGCGACCCTAGTGGCCGACACAAACACCGGGCCCATCTAGGAGTGGCACTGCAGTGTCACGCAGGATGTCCCTTCCAAAAAACCCTCCCCAAACAGCACATGACGCAAAGAAAAAAAGAGGCGCAATGAGGTAGCTGTGTGAGTAAGATTAGCGACCCTAGTGGCCGACACAAACACCGGGCCCATCTAGGAGTGGCACTGCAGTGTCACGCAGGATGTCCCTTCCAAAAAACCCTCCCCAATCAGCACATGATGCAAAGAAAAAGAAAAGAAAAAAGAGGTGCAAGATGGAATTATCCTTGGGCCCTCCCACCCACCCTTATGTTGTATAAACAAAACAGGACATGCACACTTTAACCAACCCATCATTTCAGTGACAGGGTCTGCCACACGACTGTGACTGATATGACGGGTTGGTTTGGACCCCCCCCAAAAAAGAAGCAATTAATCTCTCCTTGCACAAACTGGCTCTACAGAGGCAAGATGTCCACCTCATCTTCACCCTCCGATATATCACCGTGTACATCCCCCTCCTCACAGATTATCAATTCGTCCCCACTGGAATCCACCATCTCAGCTCCCTGTGTACTTTGTGGAGGCAATTGCTGCTGGTCAATGTCTCCGCGGAGGAATTGATTATAATTCATTTTAATGAACATCATCTTCTCCACATTTTCTGGATGTAACCTCGTACGCCGATTGCTGACAAGGTGAGCGGCGGCACTAAACACTCTTTCGGAGTACACACTTGTGGGAGGGCAACTTAGGTAGAATAAAGCCAGTTTGTGCAAGGGCCTCCAAATTGCCTCTTTTTCCTGCCAGTATAAGTACGGACTGTGTGACGTGCCTACTTGGATGCGGTCACTCATATAATCCTCCACCATTCTATCAATGTTGAGAGAATCATATGCAGTGACAGTAGACGACATGTCCGTAATCGTTGTCAGGTCCTTCAGTCCGG
Source organism: Pseudophryne corroboree (assembly GCF_028390025.1). Taxonomy (NCBI): domain Eukaryota; kingdom Metazoa; phylum Chordata; class Amphibia; order Anura; family Myobatrachidae; genus Pseudophryne; species Pseudophryne corroboree. The sequence goes on along the minus strand of NC_086445.1, from coordinate 235,453,604 downwards.
ACCAGATGTCAGCATCAGCAGTCGCTCCAGACTGCCCTGCATCACCGCCAGCGGGTGGGCTCGGAATTCTGAGCCTTTTCCTCGCACCCCCAGTTGCGGGAGAATGTGAAGGAGGAGATGTTGACAGGTCGCGTTCCGCTTGACTTGACAATTTTGTCACCAGCAGGTCTTTCAACCCCAGCAGACCTGTGTCTGCCGGAAAGAGAGATCCAAGGTAGGCTTTAAATCTAGGATCGAGCACGGTGGCCAAAATGTAGTGCTCTGATTTCAACAGATTGACCACCCGTGAATCGTTGTTAAGCGAATTAAGGGCTGCATCCACAAGTCCCACATGCCTAGCGGAATCGCTCCGTGTTAGCTCCTTCTTCAATGCCTCCAGCTTCTTCTGCAAAAGCCTGATGAGGGGAATGACCTGACTCAGGCTGGCAGTGTCTGAACTGACTTCACGTGTGGCAAGTTCAAAGGGCATCAGAACCTTGCACAACGTTGAAATCATTCTCCACTGCACTTGAGACAGGTGCATTCCATCTCCTATATCGTGCTCAATTGTATAGGCTTGAATGGCCTTTTGCTGCTCCTCCAACCTCTGAAGCATATAGAGGGTTGAATTCCACCTCGTTACCACTTCTTGCTTCAGATGATGGCAGGGCAGGTTCAGTAGTTTTTGGTGGTGCTCCAGTCTTCTGTACGTGGTGCCTGTACGCCGAAAGTGTCCCGCAATTTTTCTGGCCACCGACAGCATCTCTTGCACGCCCCTGTCGTTTTTTAAAAAATTCTGCACCACCAAATTCAAGGTATGTGCAAAACATGGGACGTGCTGGAATTTGCCCATATTTAATGCACACACAATATTGCTGGCGTTGTCCGATGCCACAAATCCACAGGAGAGTCCAATTGGGGTAAGCCATTCCGCGATGATCTTCCTCAGTTGCCGTAAGAGGTTTTCAGCTGTGTGCGTATTCTGGAAAGCGGTGATACAAAGCGTAGCCTGCCTAGGAAAGAGTTGGCGTTTGCGAGATGCTGCTACTGGTGCCGCCGCTGCTGTTCTTGCGGCGGGAGTCCATACATCTACCCAGTGGGCTGTCACAGTCATATAGTCCTGACCCTGCCCTGCTCCACTTGTCCACATGTCCGTGGTTAAGTGGACATTGGGTACAACTGCATTTTTTAGGACACTGGTGAGTCTTTTTCTGACGTCCGTGTACATTCTCGGTATCGCCTGCCTAGAGAAGTGGAACCTAGATGGTATTTGGTAACGGGGGCACACTGCCTCAATAAATTGTCTAGTTCCCTGTGAACTAACGGCGGATACCGGACGCACGTCTAACACCAACATAGTTGTCAAGGACTCAGTTATCCGCTTTGCAGTAGGATGACTGCTGTGATATTTCATCTTCCTCGCAAAGGACTGTTGAACAGTCAATTGCTTACTGGAAGTAGTACAAGTGGGCTTACGACTTCCCCTCTGGGATGACCATCGACTCCCAGCGGCAACAACAGCAGCGCCAGCAGCAGTAGGCGTTACACGCAAGGATGCATCGGAGGAATCCCAGGCAGGAGAGGACTCGTCAGACTTGCCAGTGACATGGCCTGCAGGACTATTGGCATTCCTGGGGAAGGAGGAAATTGACACTGAGGGAGTTGGTGGGGTGGTTTGCGTGAGCTTGGTTACAAGAGGAAGGGATTTACTGGTCAGTGGACTGCTTCCGCTGTCACCCAAAGTTTTTGAACTTGTCACTGACTTATTATGAATGCGCTGCAGGTGACGTATAAGGGAGGATGTTCCGAGGTGGTTAACGTCCTTACCCCTACTTATTACAGCTTGACAAAGGGAACACACGGCTTGACACCTGTTGTCCGCATTTCTGGTGAAATACCTCCACACCGAAGAGCAGATTTTTTTGGTATTTTCACCTGGCATGTCAACGGCCATATTCCTCCCACGGACAACAGGTGTCTCCCCGGGTGCCTGACTTAAACAAACCACCTCACCATCAGAATCCTCCTGGTCAATTTCCTCCCCAGCGCCAGCAACACCCATATCCTCCTCATCCTGGTGTACTTCAACACTGACATCTTCAATCTGACTATCAGGAACTGGACTGCGGGTGCTCCTTCCAGCACTTGCAGGGGGCATGCAAATAGTGGAAGGCGCATGCTCTTCACGTCCAGTGTTGGGAAGGTCAGGCATCGCAAACGACACAATTGGACTCTCCTTGTGGATTTGGGATTTCAAAGAACGCACAGTTCTTTGCGGTGCTTTTGCCAGCTTGAGTCTTTTCAGTTTTCTAGCGAGAGGCTGAGTGCTTCCATCCTCATGTGAAGCTGAACCACTAGCCATGAACATAGGCCAGGGCCTCAGCCGTTCCTTGCCACTCCGTGTGGTAAATGGCATATTGGCAAGTTTACGCTTCTCCTCCGACAATTTTATTTTAGGTTTTGGAGTCCTTTTTTTTCTGATATTTGGTGTTTTGGATTTGACATGCTCTGTACTATGACATTGGGCATCGGCCTTGGCAGACGACGTTGCTGGCATTTCATCGTCTCGGCCATGACTAGTGGCAGCAGCTTCAGCACGAGGTGGAAGTGGATCTTGATCTTTCCCTAATTTTGGAACCTCAACTTTTTTGTTCTCCATATTTTATAGGCAGAACTAAAAGGCACCTCAGGTAAACAATGGAGATGGATGGATTGGATACTAGTATACAATTATGGACGGACTGCCACGGTTAGGTGGTATAAAAAAACCACGGTTAGGTGGTATATATTATAATAATAATACAATTATGGATGGACGGACTGCCTGCCGACTGCCGACACAGAGGTAGCCACAGCCGTGAACTACCGCACTGTACACTGGTTGATAAAGAGATAGTAGTATACTCGTAACAACTAGTATGACACTATGACGACGGTATAAAGAAAGAAAAAAAAATACCACAGTAAGGTGGTATATATTATAATAATAATACAATTATGGATGGACGGACTGCCTGCCGACTGCCGACACAGAGGTAGCCACAGCCGTGAACTACCGCACTGTACACTGGTTGATAAAGAGATAGTAGTATACTCGTAACAACTAGTATGACACTATGACGACGGTATAAAGAATGAAAAAAAAACCACGGTTAGGTGGTATATATTATAATAATAATACAATTATGGATGGACGGACTGCCTGCCGACTGCCGACACAGAGGTAGCCACAGCCGTGAACTACCGCACTGTACACTGGTTGATAAAGAGATAGTAGTATACTCGTAACAACTAGTATGACACTATGACGACGGTATAAAGAAAGAAAAAAAAATACCACAGTTAGGTGGTATATATTATAATAATAATACAATTATGGATGGACGGACTGCCTGCCGACTGCCGACACAGAGGTAGCCACAGCCGTGAACTACCGCACTGTACACTGGTTGATAAAGAGATAGTAGTATACTCGTAACAACTAGTATGACACTATGACGACGGTATAAAGAATGAAAAAAAAACCACGGTTAGGTGGTATATATTATAATAATAATACAATTATGGATGGACGGACTGCCTGCCGACTGCCGACACAGAGGTAGCCACAGCCGTGAACTACCGCACTGTACACTGGTTGATAAAGAGATAGTAGTATACTCGTAACAACTAGTATGACACTATGACGACGGTATAAAGAAAGAAAAAAAAATACCACAGTTAGGTGGTATATATTATAATAATAATACAATTATGGATGGACGGACTGCCTGCCGACTGCCGACACAGAGGTAGCCACAGCCGTGAACTACCGCACTGTACACTGGTTGATAAAGAGATAGTAGTATACTCGTAACAACTAGTATGACACTATGACGACGGTATAAAGAAAGAAAAAAAAATACCACAGTTAGGTGGTATATATTATAATAATAATACAATTATGGATGGACGGACTGCCTGCCGACTGCCGACACAGAGGTAGCCACAGCCGTGAACTACCGCACTGTACACTGGTTGATAAAGAGATAGTAGTATACTCGTAACAACTAGTATGACACTATGACGACGGTATAAAGAATGAAAAAAAAACCACGGTTAGGTGGTATATATTATAATAATAATACAATTATGGATGGACGGACTGCCTGCCGACTGCCGACACAGAGGTAGCCACAGCCGTGAACTACCGCACTGTACACTGGTTGATAAAGAGATAGTAGTATACTCGTAACAACTAGTATGACACTATGACGACGGTATAAAGAATGAAAAAAAAACCACGGTTAGGTGGTATATATTATAATAATAATACAATTATGGATGGACGGACTGCCTGCCGACTGCCGACACAGAGGTAGCCACAGCCGTGAACTACCGCACTGTACACTGGTTGATAAAGAGATAGTAGTATACTCGTAACAACTAGTATGACACTATGACGGTATAAAGAATGAAAAAAAAACCACGGTTAGGTGGTATATATTATAATAATAATACAATTATGGATGGACGGACTGCCTGCCGACTGCCGACACAGAGGTAGCCACAGCCGTGAACTACCGCACTGTACACTGGTTGATAAAGAGATAGTAGTGTACTCGTAACAACTAGTATGACACTATGACGACGGTATAAAGAAAGAAAAAAAAATACCACGGTTAGGTGGTATATATTGTAATACAATTATGGATGGACGGACTGCCTGCCGAGTTCCGACTGCCGACACAGAGGTAGCCACAGCCGTGAACTACCGCACTGTACTGTGTCTGCTGCTAATATAGACTGGTTGATAAAGAGATAGTATACAATACATACAACAATATACTACTATACTGGTGGTCAGGCACTGGTCACCACTAGTCACACTGGCAGTGGCACTCCTGCAGCAAAAGTGTGCACTGTTTAATTTTAAATTAATATAATATTATGTACTCCTGGGGGCTCCTGCTATAACAACCTGCAGTGCTCCCCAGTCTCCCCCACAATTATTATAAGCTTTGCCTTTTATACATTGATGTGCAGCACACTGGGCTGAGCTGAGTGCACACAGACTGAGTCACACTGTGTGACTGGCTGCTGCTGTGTATCGTTTTTTTTCAGGCAGAGAACGGATATAGCAGAGAACGGATATATTATATTAAAATAAATAAAAGTTAACTAACAACAACTGCACTGGTCACTGTGGTAAACTCTGTCTGACTCTGCACAATCTCTCTCTCTCTTCTAATCTAATTTCTAATGGAGAGGACGCCAGCCACGTCCTCTCCCTATCAATCTCAATGCACGTGTGAAAATGGCGGCGACGCGCGGCTCCTTATATAGAATCCGAGTCTCGCGAGAATCCGACAGCGTCATGATGACGTACGGGCGCGCTCGGGTTAACCGAGCAAGGCGGGAGGATCCGAGTCTGCTCGGACCCGTGAAAAAAACATGAAGTTCGTGCGGGTTCGGTTTCAGAGAAACCGAACCCGCTCATCTCTAACACACACACACACCTCTCTCCTTCCTCCACCCACCCACAACTCGTACTGTGCTTCCCCAGTGCTATAGTGTACTTACAAAGCATGACTGTCTACTTTCTGCTGTCTCGTCTCCTCTGAGACATCGTCGCTTCATCATCTGCCAGGAGCCGGATGCAGAGCTGCCTGAACTGTGGAGAACATTGCAGGGGACATCTGCGTCGGCCCTTTTTAGGAGGAAGTGCACCGGGCACTGGTAGGCGATCCTGAGGATTTTATTATGCAAAATGTCTTCACCCATGCTTGCTGAATGCAAGGCCAGTATTGGCAGCGTACAGCGCCCTCTAGTGGCCGGCCCTGACTGAGGCACTAATACTAGTGCCGCTTCTAATGCTTTTTTCAATGGGCTTTTACAGCCCGGAGCTTCGCCCCGCCCCCCACTTCAGCTCCTTCAATATTGTCAGTGGGAGGCAGTGCTCTTTCTGCCTCCCAAACATATTTTTCTGCACTTGCACAGCAAAATGATTTAGAATAATACAAAACAGATATTAATGACACAGAATATGTGTTAAAAATATCTTCTTTGTATTTTTTTTAATCATTAATGACAGGGGAGGGACTGCCTCCCCCGCCTCCCGTGACTGCACGTCCCTGGGTCAAAGGACCCCAAAATCCAGGTATCCAAAACAAGGCTCTGGTTATTGATTCTGTCCCCAGGCCGGAAGGAAGATGAAGCACTTCTGCTGTCTGTTGTGACAGCAAATTGTTCACTAAAGAGAGCAATGCTCAAGTCAGTACTGCTGTCAACCAGATGAGAGAGTGATAGTATATAATTTAATTCAACAAAGATGAACTCTAACGAGTTAAATCTACATAGCGTTGATAAATAATCTCATGCCCGGGGCTCAAAATTATTGCTTGACATAAATGATGTTAAACAGTTAATTATGACACTGAATAAGGTCCTAATGTATAGAGAAAACCTCCTACTGATGTGTATGGTGTCCAACCATTACACAAAACATAGTCAGAACCCAGTAATAAATACAGGGTTAATGTACTGATATAAGTATGGCCAATATGACTGCATACAAAATGAAACTCCACACATATGAAGTACTAAATGTGGAACCTCAAAATATCACATATTGCTTCACAAAGGTATTATCTCAAATTCAATTTCAACAAAAAAAGTCTGTAATCAAATGGATTCTTATACTCATACAGATATGGCACGCAAGCTGCAAATATCAGTTGGAGTCATTCTTAAGCACAAGATAATAATAAAGTTATCAATAGGCAAAGATATTAGAGGTGTCACAGATTAACAATACTGACAAAGTAGAAAAATGAATTGATTAACAAAATGTGGACACACAAATACTATTGTATCAAACAAAAATAGGAAAAATAAATAAATAAACATAATTTCTGAATCATCAGAACCAATCAGAAATAGAAGAAATATATGTGTCACGATTCTCACTGTAGTTCTCATATTTGGTGACTTACCTCTGCTATCTCTGTCCTGGATCCTGCATCTTTCTGCTCACTGGGATAAACAGCTTGCCAATACCATGAGTTTCCTGAGTCCTGAGTTCTCTGCTTGGAAGGTAAGAGTTAATGAGTTCCACCTGTGGTGATTAATCTTCTGTGTGAGTCTGAAATCAGCAATCTCAACTTTAGGCCTAAAAGCCAGCATCCTCTGTTTGTTTGCAGAAGTTCAGGCTTCAGTGTTCTTTCGGCCTGCTAGGCCTCACTCCACATCACAGCCTAGTCTAGAGTACTCACATGACAGTGACTGTTCACCTGACCCAGAGCTGTCCAATCCTGTGCCAGCCTGAGACTCTCTGAATCACCTGACACTGCTCACCAATCACCAAGGACCAGGAAGTATAAGTCAGGAGACTTGAGTTGGAAACTCTGCCAGTTCCTCGTGTCACACACAGCTCTGTGTGAGCTTAGAAGCTGAGCTCCCTAAAGGTAACACTTGTACTTCGGTTCCTGTAAAACTCTGTTCCTTTGCTACCCAGTCTGGGTTACAGTTGTGTTACCATTGATATCCAGTATTTCTACAGTTTCATCTTAAAGTCACAGTTGCAGTATTCCACAGTCTCATTTTAAAGCCACAGTTGCAGTATTCTACAGTTTCATCTTAAAGTCACAGTTGCAGTATTCCACAGTCTCATCTTAAAGCCACAGCTGCAGTATTCTACAGTATCATCTTAAAGTCACAGCCACAGTCATCGTTCCACTCCCAGTTGCGTTTCCAGTTATATCCGGTACCAGCCCGGATTACAGTTGTGTCCCAGTCTCACCGGTAACCAGCCCGGTTCTCAGTCTCACCAGTGACCAGTCCGGCTTACTATCTCGCCGGTAACCTTGAGTACATAAGCACCTACTCCTGTGACACTATATCCAGTTCAATCTCACCTACACATTCATCATCCTGCTATAAACACCAAGTCCCTGGTGATCCAGTGGTCAGGATATGGCTTCCTCTGCCAAGGCCTGGGTTCGATCCCCAGTCAGGGATTGCTCCTCCTCCTCAATGATTCCTACAGACCAGCCTAATATTCACATAGTCCTCCAGTCGCCCGCACAGACTTCACTAACACAGAGTTCACAAAAACCACAGTCATGACAGTAGGAACTGGCCTCATGGACCCGGCCGAAAGTGTTTGTCTGATGCAGGACTTCCTAAGCAATATTGCAGGAAGCTTGGAGGGTTTGGATTCGACTCAGCATCAATTGGCACAGTGTCTGCAGCGGAACTTCTCCAGAGATTCTCTGACTTTCTGCACTAAGACTCCTGACCAACTGCAGATTTTCTACCAGATGTTATTACAGTTACAAGAACTTTTGTCTAGTATTCTTTATGTGATGCCTGATCTCTTCAGGAATACTACTAACGTTGTTGATCCTGCTTTGTCACATCCAGTTACTAAAGTCTCTTCCTCTGTGCAAGGAAAAGTTGTTCATCAGAGCTATCCACGGCCCAAGCTCTCTGAAGCTGAATGTCAGTGGCGTAGGGAGCTACACCTCTGTCTTTACTGTGGAAATTCCGGTCATTTTGTTAAGGACTGCATTCTTCGCAAGCCAGGAAATGGTCACAAATCTCAGTATCATAGTGCTCATGTCTACAAGTCATCCACAGTAGCCGATCCTGCTACTGCTGATGGGGGTGTTAAGAAGGCTACTCAAAAAGAGACTCAAATTTATGACTGAGGTCCTGTGATTAAAATACCCTATCCCAAGTTGGGTGTCCAGAAAAGAATGTTCAAGCTATTTAAAGTCACAGAGGAGTCCGTGTCTACAGCCCAAGGAGGGGCGTCTGTGTCTACAGCCCAAGGAGGGGCATCCGTGTCTACAGCCCAAGGAGGGGCGTCCATATCTACAGCCCAAGGAGGGGCATCCATGTCTACAGCCCAAGGAGGGGCATCCATGTCTACAGCCCAAGGAGGGGCATCCGTGTCTACAGCCCAAGGAGGGGCATCCGTGTCTACAGTCCAATGAGGGGTGTCCGTGTCTACAGCCCAAGGAGGGGCGTCCGTGTCTACAGCCCAAGGAGGGGCATCTGTGTCTACAGCTCAAGGAGGGGCATCCATGTCTACAGCCCATGGAGGGGCATCCGTGTCTTCAGCCCCAGGGGTTCCGAGCATCCAGCCCCAGGTGGGGGTTCCGGGTGTCCAGCCCCAGGAGAGGTATCCAATGTTCAAGCTCTAGTAGGGGCATATGAGTCTTCTCAAAAAGGAGTTTCTGATCTGTCGACCCCAGGAGGGGTTCTGGAGATAACAACCCTGAGAGAGGTGTCTGATTCGTCTAACCCAGGAGGGTTCTCCAGAGTTTAAGCCCCAAGGGAAGTATCCAGAGCCAAGTTCCCAGATGGAAATTTTTGTGCTACAGATGCAGTTATGAACTTCTGTTTGCCATATTCAGAGAGCACCACCCTGTTGGCATCCAGCATGGACCAAGTCCAGGATGGTCTAACTGAACACTCGGATACCACTCATTCCAGTTCTAACTGGATTCTGACTCCTTCAGTTCCAGCTTAATCAACTGTCTCCAGACTCAATCCGGTTCCATCCATCTGTCTGAAGGATTCTTCTGTTCCAGCTGATTCCAATATCTCTGGACCCAATCCGGTACCATCTGTAGGTCCAAAGACACCTTCGGTTCCAGACGATTCAAATATCTCTGGACCTAATCCGGTTCCATCCGTAGGTCCAAAATCTCCGCCGGTTCCAGCTGGTACAAGTTCGTCCAGACTCAATCTGGTCCCGCCCATATGTCTGGTTCAGTTTCCTCTGTTCTCAGCCGGTTCAAGTTCGTCCGGACTCAATCTGGTCCCGTCCATATGTCCGGTTCAGTCTCCTCCTGTTCCAGCCGATCCAGCAATACTTCAGGCTCAGCCTGGTCAGCCCGTCCTGGTTCCAGCCGGTCCAGCAATACTCCAGGACCAACCTGGTCAGTCTCCTTTGGTTCCAGCCAATTTAAGTATCCTCGGATACAATCCAGTCCTTTTCGTCCAGCCCAAGATTTCTCCAGTTTCAGTCAGTTCAAGCTCATCTGGACTCAAGCCGATTCCAAGCATTGGTCTGAGTAAATAACTTTTGTCAGTTAGTCCCAGTAAAGGACTTCCACCATCTAGTTCTAAAATTAGACTTCAGACTGTCTCTGATTCTGTTTCCTCGTCTTCCAGCATTGAGTCCACAGCTTCTGCAGGGAAATCTAATACCTCTTCTCATCAATGTCAGAATAATTCTGCTGTAGCTGCTAAAGTCAAGAAAGATCCCAAGGCTACTCACTTAAAGTCAGAATGTGCTACAGAGCTGGATACCGATCTGAGTACAGTTTTCTCAGCTTTGCCCCTAAGCTTGTCTGAGCAACCTATTGTTCCATCTGCTGATTTGGATAAAGGACTTCAGACTAATATTGCTGAGAAGGATACTGATGTTGCTTCCTCAGTACAGTCCCCAGAGACATTTACCTCAGCCGCAGATGCAAGTGTCGCAGCTTCAGGGAGTAGTACTTGCGTCTCCATCCAGGAGGACATTTCAAGTGATTTCCAAGTTGAGGATTTAAGCCAGACAACTTCAGAAAGGATATTTCTTCATCAGTCTGATGTTCCTCAAACTGTCTCCAATCCAGCTACTGAAAGTGTGTCATCAGTTTCAGACTCTAAGCTTTCGTCCACTGCCTTAGCACCTATTTACTTTGATGGAGATTTATTGCAATATGCCGCTCTGGTTGATCGATTTCTCTCTCTGATAGAGTTGGATCCTTCGGAAGAGCTTTGGAGTGGGCCAACACGCTTTTTGAGGGTAATGATCCTGTGTTCCATGATTTACGGACTTTTAGTAATGCTGTGGTTAAAGAATTTAGTCCTAAACCTTTGGAATCTGACTCAGTAAAAAAATCATGCTCTAAAGGGAATGCAGAAGGAAGTTTGTGCTGTCCTTCCATGGATAATCTAAGTATCTCCTTCTGTAAGAATCCGACCATTAAAATTGGTCATGTAGGAGTCTCTCTTAGCACAAAGAATTTAAAACTCCAGTACACTTCGTTGTCATCTGCAAACTGTGAATCTAAGGAAGATTCGTATCTTCCATTAGACTTGGACTCAGACTCTGAATTTGATCCAGTGCATTATGCTACTCCTTTCCTGGGAGGTCCTATGTTTTCTCAGGAAGTTTTTTCTTTACAGGAGATTCCGCTCTCCTTGGTCAAAACCAAATGTTCCCGTAAGAAGAAGAGGCATCGACGAAGGTCCTAAGTTTTCCTGTATGAATTTCTCAAGTTCCTCTAAAATTCAAGATGGGTGTCCGGAGTCCACCCTTGAAGTGGGAGGTACTGTCACGATCCTCACTGTAGTTCTCATATTTGGTGACTTACCTCTGCTATCTCTGTCCTGGATCCTGCATCTTTCTGCTCACTGGGATAAACAGCTTACCAATACCATGAGTTTTCTGAGTCCTGAGTTCTCTGCTTGGAAGGTAAGAGTTAATGAGTTCCACCTGTGGTGATTAATCTTCTGTGTGAGTCTGAAATCAGCACTCTGAAATTTAGGCCTAAAAGCCAGCATCCTCTGTTTGTTTGCAGAAGTTCAGGCTTTAGTGTTCTTTCAGCCTGCTAGGCCTCACTCCACATCACAGCCTAGTCTAGAGTACTCACATGACAGTGACTGTTCACCTGACCCAGAGCTGTCCAATCCTGTGCCAGCCTGAGACTCTCTGAATCACCTGACACTGCTCACCAATCACCAAGGACCAGGAAGTATAAGTCAGGAGACTTGAGTTGGAAACTCTGCCAGTTCCTCGTGTCACACACGGCTCTGTGTGAGCTTAGAAGCTGAGCTCCCTAAAGGTAACACACTTGTACTTCAGTTCCTGTAAAACTCTGTTCCTTTGCTACCCAGTCTGGGTTACAGTTGTGTTACCATTGATATCCAGTATTTCTACAGTTTCATCTTAAAGTCACAGTTGCAGTATTCCACAGTCTCATCTTAAAGCCACAGCCACAGTTATCGTTCTACTTTCAGTTGCATTTCCAGTTATATCTGGTACCAGCCCGGATTACAGTTGCATCCCAGTCTCACCAGTAACCAGCCCGGTTCTCAGTCTCACCAGTGTCCAGTCCAGCTTACTATCTTGCCAGTAACCTTGAGTACATAAGCACCTACTCCTGTGACACTATGGGGGTGATTCCGAGTTGTTCGCTTGCTAGCTGCTTTTAGCAGCATTGCACACGCTAAGCCGCCGCCCTCTGGGAGTATATCTTAGCATAGCAGAATTGCTAACGAAAGCTTTGCTAATTTTCTCGTAATGATTACCCCGCAGTTTCTGAGTAGCTCCAGACTTACTCAGCCATTGCGACCAGCTCAGTCCTTTTCGTTCCTGGTTTGACGTCACAAACACACCCAGCATTCATCCAGCCACTCCCCCGTTTCTCCAGCCACTCCTGCATTTTGCAACTCAAACGCCTGCGTTTTTCCGCACACTCCCAGAAAATGGCCAGTTTCCGCCCAGAAACACCCACTTCCTGTCAATCACACTACGATCAGCACAGCGATGAAAAAGCTTCGTTATGCCGTGAGTAAAATACCTAACTTTTGTGTAAAATAACTAAGCACATGCACTCTGCGAACCTTGCGCATGCGCAGTAAGCGACTAATCGCAGTATAGCGAAAATCGGCAACGAGTGAACAACTCGGAATGACCCCCTATATCCAGTTCAATCTCACCTATACATTCATCATCCTGCTATAAACACCAAGTCCCTGGTGATCCAGTGGTCAGGATACGCTCCGGTCAGGGATTGCTCCTTCTCCTCACTGATTCCTACAGGCCAGCCTAATATTCACATAGTCCTCCAGTCGCCCGCACAGACTTCACTAACACCGAGTTCACAAAAACCACAGTCATGACAATAAGCAACATCTAAATAAATTAAGGCGTATAAGCATCCAAATATGATAATGACAGTCAAAGCCAGAAACCATGAACTGGTATGATTTAAAATTATAGTGTCCCTACAATACCATACACGGTTAAGGGACAGCCTGCAGTGTATTCATGTCTTGCTGTTTTATAATATAAATAGCCTGTGGTATATACTGTACGTCTAATGCTGTCTGCTGTTACTGTTTAGGACATATTGCCAACAGGGGAAGGAGAGGTAAATATGTGTATTGAATTGATAACAGCATGGATATGCAGGTACAGGTTACCAATCCTGGGTATGGAGTGTACTGTTCGTCCTTTGGGTAATGAATATATGCACTGCACTAGTCGCAGTCCAGTATCTCCCCAGCTTCCACCGCCTCTCCACGCTGTCTTCTCATTCAAACGCTCCATCAAAGAAGCGGCCACCCGTTCCGGAAGGGGCGCACCGCTATGATGTCATCTGGTGATGCCGATCCCGATGTACGTTTCACCGCTGGGCTTGATCACGGGAGTTTCACTCCACAAGCCCCAGCGGTGAACAGAAGAAGACTCGAGTAGCCAATCCCCTTGCTGGGACTTTTATAGGCATATAATTGCTCCTATAAGATGGTACTTTGAATCTAAAATTGGTTGTTATGGAAACCATTGTAATCCAAAGTATTTGGACCTGTTATCAGGTAACGTATTTGTATATAAGTTAACAACCAAAAATATAAACGAGTGTGTGTATATATATATTTATATATATTTATACCGCAAAAGAAGAATGGCAGCGGCACTCCGTTTGAAATTAATGAAAAAAGTGTATTTCAAATTCAATAAAACATCACAGTGGTCACATATAGAACCCATAGACCACTGTGATGTTTTATTGAATTTGAAATACACTTTTTTCATTAATTTCAAACGGAGTGCCGCTGCCATTCTTCTTTTGCTGTATGGATCATTTACTGCGGAGGGCACCCGGATCTAACATAGTATATTGGGAGTGCCGGGCATAACAGAATTCTTTATATATATTTATATATATTTATATATAAGTATGTGATAAAATATAGAAATAAATATAAATAATGGAATAAGTAAACAAAAACAAAAAATTTAAAATTAATAAAATAAAAAAATATTTTTTATAAGAAAATAATAATAATGAATAATAATATTCATAATATATAAATAAATACTGAAAATGAAAACAATAATACAAATAATAATAATAAAAAACCCTAATGTATACATAAATTATAAAAATATAAAAAAATACCAGAAATACAGTAATATCATTCAAAATGGGTTTTTATATTGTCCATATAAAGATTAGATACATCTCTCTAATGATTTAAGTTGCCAATTGGTACACTCTTAAACCTATTAATATTATAATTTAATCTTAGTGTACATTATAAAGGTAAGTATTAATTTGTGTGCATGACATTGTTATTAATTTTGTAATTAACAAATGAATCGTGTAAAAATGATCAAAAGAGTGGCAAAATATAATCCAATTTATATTATGATGTGACAATATATTGGAGCATGAATAATAACCTAAAGTAAATGAATGAGTGTTCATGAAAATGTGAATAAAAAGACTATGTAAAATTGTGTGTAAAAAATAATAAACCAGTGTGTAAAATTGAATGGGGATGAAATTATGTAGACATAAATGGGAAGGGGATGGAGTGAAGTGGGAGGGGCAAGGAAGGGGAGAGTGGGAAGAAAAACCCAAAATTGAGGAAAAAGAAAGAGGATAGGATAAAAAAGAAATTAGGAAGTAAAGTGATGTGATGTAAAAATGTGACAAACTAATATAGGATCATGTAAAATTATATACATGAATAGTGACTAAATCCATAGTAAGTGAGGTTAAAAATCGTGAATGGACTGCACAAGTGGTGGGATAGAAGAAAGATGAAAAAATAAATATAAAAGTGAGGGAAATTATAAGTGGAAGAAAGGGGAGTAGAGATAGAGAGAAAGTGTATATATTCCAAAAGAATTAATTTAATGGGTGCAGGGGAGGGGAAAAGGGGTGAGGAAGGGGGGAAACATGCCCATTATAATCTTATGATGCAAATTGACTGATAAATAGACTAAATTGATGAGAAAGGACAGTTTAATAAATCACAGAAAATGATATCAAATATGTTATGGATTTTGAGTTAAGGAGTAGACTGACCAATAAACAAATAAGGTGATACAGATAACTTGAGAAAAATACTGTAATTAATATTTTCATTTAGACCTCTAGGTATCAACGTATCCAATTTAAAAATCCATTCGGATTCCTTTTTCTGCAAAACTGCCATAATGTCACCTCCTATAAGGCCCAATTTCTCATGTTCTAGGCCAAAAATATATAGATCCTGTGTTCTGCTGTTATGAACTTGGAGGAACTGTTTTGCCACTGTGGTTAGTGTCTTAAATTTGGACATATTTGATTTAGCTTTGCGTACATTCCCAAAATGTTCCAAAGCCTTTGTTTTGAGCATACGTGAAGTCATGCACACATATTGTAAATTAAAAGGGCATATAATGCAATAAATTACATTCTCTGTTTTGCAGTTAAAGTATCCTCTGATCTTGATCTTTTGATCAAATTTATCAGTGACAAAAAGTTTTTTACAGATATGTGTACAGACTTTATAGTTGCCGCAAGGATGATTGCCATGTACAGATGTTTGTATCTTTGAAGGATGTGAGAAATGACTTTTAACCAATCGATATTTTTGGTTGGGTGCTCTTCTCCAGCTCATATTGACTCTATCTCCAATCTGTTGTGCTAGATCATCATCCATCTGTAGTATGTGCCAGTGGGTTTGTAGAATGTTATTGGCTTTCTTCCAACTTCCACAGAAGTCTCCAAAAAATCTTGTAGTTCCCTTTTCTTCTTGCTTTTGATCATTGTTTTCCATAAATAATAGGGATTCACGTTGTATCTTGGAATTGGGCTTTCTTAATGAGCCGATTACTATAGCCTCATTCTTTCAGTCTGATGCTTAGATCTTTACTTTTAATCAGAAAACTTTGATCATCTG
This sequence comes from Pseudophryne corroboree, assembly GCF_028390025.1. Taxonomy (NCBI): domain Eukaryota; kingdom Metazoa; phylum Chordata; class Amphibia; order Anura; family Myobatrachidae; genus Pseudophryne; species Pseudophryne corroboree. The sequence continues at coordinate 235,437,680 of NC_086445.1, read as the reverse complement.
AGCAGTTTCGTCTCAGATGAAGGAATTCTCCTTTTGGGATATTCCTTACTGTGGGTGGGAAGTGTGCACTGGAGGAATGAAGTAGACTGTTAGTTACTTCCTGAAGATCTCTGTAACGATTTTGTTGTCACAGTCTCGATATATCCTGAGATCCAAAAAAGAGATACTCACTCTACTGCTCGTGTGAGTAAATTTCAAATTGACTTAATTCTGATTGAGAGTCTGTATGTATTCCTCCAGTTTAGTCTCTGGCCCATCCCAAATCAAGAAAATATCATCAATGAAATGCATCCAAGTGACAATGTGATTGGTATAGGGCTCTTGATTCTCATTAAATACAATTTCCTGCTCCCACCACCCCAAAAATAAGTTGGCAAACATAGGGGCACAAGCAGCCCCCATAGCAGTGCCCCTCATTTAAATATGGAATCGGTTGTTAAACAGAAAGTAGTTATGATGTAATACAAATTCCAATAATTCCAACAGAAATTCCTCAAAATCACCTATTCCTTCTATGGATAAGAAGTACTGAACTGCCATGATCCCCAAGTCATGTTTTATGGAGGTATACAATGCCTCTACATCAAGACTTACCAATAGGTAAGAATCCTCCAAATATATAGCATGGACTTTTTTTAAGTACATCTGTGGTGTCCTTGATGCAAGAAGGAAGAGTTAGGACATGATGTCGTAGATGTACATCTAAAAAGCAGCTGGCTTTCTCCTCTCCAGGAGACCACCATTTTCCGATATTATGGGTCTCCCTGGTGGGTTCATCAGATTTTTGTGTACTTTTGGCAATAAGTAGAAGGTAGGTGTTCAAGGATATGTTGTTTTCAAATAGTACCATTCTGTTTTAGTGATGGTACCTAGTTGCAAATATCTGTCAATGATTATCATGTATTTTTTTGGGAAGTTCTGTATAGGATCAAATAAGGTAGTTTTATAGCAAGAAGTATCCTTTAATTGATGACCTGCTTCTTTAAGATATAGGTCAGTAGGCCAGATCACAATATTTCTGCCTTTGTCTGATAATTTTATTAGGACATCATCCCATCCTTGAATTTGTTTTAAGGCATTTCTCTGAGAGTTTGTTAAATTGCTCATTTTACAATGAAGCGTCTGTTGTTTATAAAGTTTGTTGAAATCCCGTGAAACGAGATTGAGTAAAACCTTAATTTCTGGACATAACTGTTCTGAAGGAAAAAATGTAGACTTATTTCTCTGACGTCCTAGTGGATGCTGGGGACTCCGTAAGTACCATGGGGAATAGCGGGTCCGCAGGAGACTGGGCACAAAAGTAAAGCTTTAGAACTACCTGGTGTGCACTGGCTCCTCCCCCCATGACCCTCCTCCAAGCCTCAGTTAGATTTTTGTGCTCGAACGAGAAGGGTGCACACTAGGTGGCTCTCCTGAGCTGCTTAGTGAAAAGTTTAGTTTTAGGTTTTTTATGTTCAGTGAGACCTGCTGGCAACAGGCTCACTGCATCGAGGGACTAAGGGGAGAAGAAGCGAACTCACCTGCGTGCAGAGTGGATTGGGCTTCTTAGGCTACTGGACATTAGCTCCAGAGGGACCGATCACAGGCCCAGCCATGGATAGGTCCCAGAGCCGCGCCGCCGGCCCCCTTACAGAGCCAGAAGACAGAAGAGGTCCGGAAAATCGGCGGCAGAAGACGTCCTGTCTTCAACAAGGTAGCGCACAGCACTGCAGCTGTGCGCCATTGCTCTCAGCACACTTCACACTCCGGTCACTGAGGGTGCAGGGCGCTGGGGGGGGGGGGCGCCCTGAGAAGCAATAAAAACACCTTGGATGGCAAAAAAATGCATCACATATAGCTCCTGGGCTATATGGATGAATTTAACCCCTGCCAGAATACACAGAAAAACGGGAGATAAGGCCGCCGAGAAGGGGGCGGAGCCTATCTCCTCAGCACACTGGCGCCATTTTCCCTCACAGCTCCGTTGGAGGGAAGCTCCCTGGCTCTCCCCTGCAGTCACTACACTACAGAAAGGGTTAAAAAAAGAGAGGGGGGCACTAATTACGCGCAGTATTAAAAATACAGCAGCTATAAGGGGAAAAACACTTATATAAGGTTATCCCTGTATATATATAGCGCTCTGGTGTGTGCTGGCAAACTCTCCCTCTGTCTCCCCAAAGGGCTAGTGGGGTCCTGTCCTCTATCAGAGCATTCCCTGTGTGTGTGCTGTGTGTCGGTACGTTTGTGTCGACATGTATGAGGAGAAAAATGATGTGGAGACGGAGCAGATTGCCTGTAATAGTGATGTCACCCCCTAGGGGGTCGACACCTGAGTGGATGAACTGTTGGAAGGAATTACGTGACAGTGTCAGCTCTGTATAAAAGACAGTGGTTGACATGAGACAGCCGGCTACTCAGCTTGTGCCTGTCCAGACGTCTCATAGGCCGTCAGGGGCTCTAAAGCGCCCGTTACCTCAGATGGCAGATATAGACGCCGACACGGATACTGACTCCAGTGTCGACGGTGAAGAGACAAATGTGACTTCCAGTAGGGCCACACGTTACATGATTGAGGCAATGAAAAATGTTTTACACATTTCTGATAATACGAGTACCACCAAAAAGGGGTATTATGTTCGGTGAGGAAAAACTACCTGTAGTTTTCCTGAATCTGAGAAATTAAATGAGGTGTGTGATGATGCGTTGGTTTCCCCCGATAACAACTGATAATTTCTAAAATGTTATTGGCATTATATCCTTTCCCGCCAGAGGTTAGGGTGCGTTGGGAAACACCCCCTAGGGTGGATAAAGCGCTCACACGCTTGTAAGAACAAGGGCTCTACCCTCTCCTGAGATGGCCGCCCTTAAGGATCCTGCTGATAGAAAGCAGGAGGGTATCCTAAAATGTATTTACACACATACTGGTGTTATACTGCGACCAGCAATCGCCTCAGCCTGGATGTGCAGTGCTGGGTTGGCGTGGTCGGATTCCCTGACTGAAAATATTGATACCCTAGATAGGGACAGTATATTATTGCCTATAGAGCATTTAAAAGATGCATTTCTATATATGCGTGATGCACAGCGGAATATTTGCCGACTGGCATCAAGTCTAAGTGCGTTGTCCATTTCTGCCAGTAGAGGGTTATGGACACGACAGTGGTCAGGTGATGCGGATTCCAAACGGCATTTGGAAGTATTGCCTTATTAAGGGGAGGAGTTATTTGGGGTCGGTCTTTCAGACCTGGTGGCCACGGCAACAGCTGGGAAATCCACGTTTGTACCCCAGGTCGCCTCTCAACATAAGAAGACGCCGTATTATCAGGCGCAGTCTTTTCGTGGGCAAGGGGGCAAAAGGTTCCTCATTTCTGCCCCGTGACAGAGGGAGAGGAAAAAGGCTGCAGAAATCAGCCAGTTCCCAGGAACAGAAGCCCTCTCCCGCCTCTGCCAAGCCCTCAGTATGACGCTGGGGCTTTACAAGCAGAATCAGGCACGGTGGGGGCCCGTCTCAATGAATTTCAGCGCGCAGTGGGCTCACTCGCAAGTAGACCCCTGGATCCTTCAGGTGATATCTCAGGGGTACAAATTGGAATTCAGAAGATTCCTATCTGAGATAAGTGCTTGTCCCATTTTTTTCACTAAATATCATTATATGTCCCCACCGTCATTTTCTAGGCATTATTAGGCGCTGATCACTTCTATTTTTTACACATTCTAATCGCCATAATTTGCTATCAGCTGCCACCCACGTTTGTGAGGAATGCATGTGAAAATATTTTAATTATAAGAAAATATTTTAATACAGATTATATTTGATCCATATGAGCGCACACTTATACATTTTGACTATATATATATATATATATACATTGCTCAAAAAATAAAGGGAACATTAAAATAACACATCCTAGATCTGACTGAATTAAATATTCTTATTAAATACTTTGTTCTTTACATAGTTGAATGTGCTGACAACAAAATCACGCAAAAATTATCAATGGAAATCAAATTTATTAACCCATGGAGGTCTGAATTTGGAGTCACACTCAAAATTAAAGTGGAAAAACACACTACAGGCTGATCCAACTTTGATGTAATGTCCTTAAAACAAGTCAAAATGAGGCTCAGTTCTCCTGAGGGATCTCCTCCCAGACCTGAACTAAAGCATCCACCAACTCCTGGATAGTCTGTGGTGCAATGTGGCATTGGTGGATGGAGCGAGACATGATGTCCCAGATGTGCTCAATTGGATTCAGGTCTGGGGAACGGGCGGGACAGTCCATAGCATCAATGCCTTTGTCTTGCAGGAACTGCTGACACACTCCAGCCACATGAGATCTAGCATTGTCTTGCATTAGGATGAACCCAGGTCCAACCGCACCAGCATATGGTCTCACAAGGGGTCTGAGGATCTCATCTCGGTACCTAATGGCAGTCAGGCTACCTCTGGCGAGCACATGGAGGGCTGTGCAGCCCCCCAAAGAAATGCCACCCCACACCATTACTGACCCACTGCCAAACCGGTCATGCTGGAGGATGTTGCAGGCAGCAGAATGTTCTCCTTGGCGTCTCCAGACTCTGTCACATCTGTCACATGTGCTCAATGAGAACCTGCTTTCATCTGTGAAGAGCACAGGGTGCCAGTGGCGAATTTGCCAATCTTGGTGTTCTCTGGCAAATGCCAAATGTCCTGCACGGTGTTGAGCTGTAAGCACAAGCCCCACCTGTGGACGTTGGGCCCTCATACCACCCTCATGGAGTCTGTTTCTGATCGTGTGAGTAGACACATGCACATTTGTGGCTTGCTGGAGGTCATTTTGCAGGGCTCTGGCAGTGCTCCTCCTGTTCCTCCTTGCACAAAGGCGGAGGTAGTGGTCCTGCTGCTGGGTTGTTGCCCTCCTACGCAGAGCCGGATTAAGGCTATGGGGGGCCCGGGGCACTTCAAATGGTGGGGCCCCTAACAAGGAGGCAGGAATTTTTTTATATATATATATATATATATATATATACACACATGCATATACAGTATATGTTTACATATACACATACACATTTATATATAGATATATAGATATAGATATATATACGGGATGTAGTTAGGTGACCGGCGGTCAGGAGACCGCTGGTCACAATACCGACGCCAGGAACCCGACCCCTAACAATCCCGATAGTCGGCATGCCGACTAACAGGGACTATTCCTGTGTCCATGACAACCATAGAGTGGGAATAGAACCTGTGGTGAGCGCAGCACACCACGAGCCCGCAGTGTGGCCTCCCCGGCCAACTCCAAGCCAGGATCCCACGTCAGTATGGTGACCAGCGGTCTCCTGACCGCCGGTCACCTAACTACATCCCGTATGTAATATATATATATATATATATATATATACATACATACATACATACATACATACATACATACATACATACACACACACACATAATGCCAACACGCCAATAGTTCCAATTTAACAACATGACAGCATGGTAAATAAAACAAAAAACCCAATACATGTTTTCTCTGCAGCTGGCAGACACAGCTCATGACACAGGAGAGTGACAGCTCGCTCCGCCACACACCCTCCGCTGGTTCCACACTCAGCAGCCTGCCGGCCAGGCAATGACTGGGCCACAGGCTGCACATTAACACACGATTGGACAGCTGAGCCGTCGCTCAGCTGTCCTGTACTTCTAAGCAGCAGCAGCGCTGTTAGGTTGCCAGGGCAACCTATAGGGAGCCGCTGAGAGCGCAGCGCCTTTACACACGATTGGACAGCTGAGCCGTCGCTCAGCTGTCCTGTACTTCTATCCGGCGCCGCTGCTGTTAGGTTGCCAAGGCAACCTACAGTATAGGGAGCCGCTGGGAGCGCAGCGTGGAGGTCCAAACTGTGTGCGGGTGCTGGGGGGCCCTTTTAAAATACCCAATACAGCCAGCTTACATGTTTTCTCTGCAGCTGGCAGACACAGCTCATGACACAGGAGAGTGACAGCTCGCTCCGCCACACACCCTCCGCTGGTTCCACACTCTGCAGCCTGCCGGCCAGGCAATGACTGGGCCACAGGCTGCACATTAACACACGATTGGACTGCTGAGCCGTCGCTCAGCTGTCCTGTACTTCTAAGCAGCAGCAGCGCTGTTAGGTTGCCAGGGCAACCTATAGGGAGCCGCTGAGAGCGCAGCGCCTTTACACACGATTGGACAGCTGAGCCGTCGCTCAGCTGTCCTGTACTTCTATCCGGCGCCGGCGCCGCTGCTGTTAGGTTGCCAAGGCAACCTACAGTATAGGGAGCCGCTGGGAGCGCAGCGTGGAGGTCCAAACTGTGTGCGGGTGCTGGGGGGCCCTTTTAAAATGGGGGGGCCCGGGGTACTTAACCCCTGGGCCCCCCCCCCTTAATCCGGCTCTGCTCCTACGGCCTCCTCCACATCTCCTGATGTACTGGCCTGTCTCCTGGTAGCGCCTCCATGCTCTGGATACTACGCTGACAGACACAGCAAACCTTCTTGCCACAGCTCGCATTGATGTGCCATCCTGGATGAGCTGCACTACCTGAGCCACTTTTGTGGGTTGCAGACTCTGTCTCATGCTACCACTAGAGTGAAAGCACCGCCAGCTTTCAAAAGTGACCAAAACATCAGCCAGAAAGCATAGGAGCTGAGAAGTGGTCTGTGGTCACCACCTGCAGAACAACTCCTTTATTGGGGGTGTCTTGCTAATTGCCTATAATTTCCACTTGTTGTCTATTCCATTTGCACAACACCATGTGAAATTGATTGTCAATCAGTGTTGCTTCCTAAGTGGACAGTTTGATTTCACAGAAGTGTGATTGACTTGGAGTTACATTGTGTTGTTTAAGTGTTCCCTTTATTTTTTTGAGCAGTGTTTGTGTATATATATATATATATATATATATATATATATATATATATAAGACAAAAGATGAGAATAGGCGCCTCCTAGTGCATTTTCCGGTTTATAACTCACATATAAAGGATAAAAGCAAAAAGGACCGATAGTGCAATATGTTTCATAACAAAAAAACACATTTATTCCAAAAAACTAGTCCTAAATAATAAAAGTAGTTGCCCGTACAATGCAAGAAATAAAAGACAGCTTATCTGTTAATAGTCGTCCATACGAGAAAACACTCAACGCGTTTCGTCCTATGCCCACGGTCTGGACTTCCTCAGGAGTATACTCCTTATTTAGGACTAGTTTTTTGGAATAAATGTGTTTTTTTGTTATGAAACATATTGCACTATCGGTCCTTTTTGTTTTTATCCTTTATATGTGAGTTATAAACCGGGGAGAAGCACCACCAGGATTACTGTGATGAAAAGTATCCCTACTGTACACTGAAATACGTGGTATTTTGCGACTCATTTAGGTGGTTGGAATTCCACCATCCAAGGTACACCTTGAATTCACCGGGGTGTTACTAAAGGTGGAGGTCACAATTTTATGTGAGATAATGCACTAGGAGGCGCCTATTCTCATCTTTTGTCTTTTAGATTTCAAACGGTTAGCCTGAACAGCAAACCACGGGAGAAAAGAGCTGCCACCCTATTATAACGCGGGAGTGCATTTCCAAAAAGTCCTGTTACCACAGAGGAGTAAAAAGGACATTTAATAAGCTTTAAGGAGAGGAGTAGCGCCAATACCACCCATACTATTTCTTTCTAATATATATATATATATATATATATATATATACAGTATATATGTATGTGTGTCTATATATATATATATATATATATATATATATATACATACGTTTATATTTTTGGTTGTTAACTTATATACAAATACGTTACATGATAACAGGTCCAAATACTTTGGATTACAATGGTTTCCATAACAACCCATTTTAGATTCAAAGTACCATCTTATAGGAGCAATTATATGCCTATCAAAATCCAAGCAAGGTGATTGGCTACTCGAGTCCTCTTCTGTTCCCCGCTGGGGCTTGTGAAGCGAGGCTACCGGGATCAGCGTCACCAGATGACATCATAGTGGTGCGTCCCTTCTGGAACGGGCGGCCGCTTCTTTGAAGCCGTGGAATGGAACGTTTGAATGAGAAGACAGCGTGGAGAGGCCGTGCATATATTCATTACCCAACGGACGAACAGTACACTCCATACCCAGGATTAGTAACCTCTACCCTCATATCCACTCTGTTATCAATTCAATACACATATTTACCTCTCCTTCCCCTATTGGCAATGTGTCTTAAACAGTAACAACAGACAGCATTAGACATATATACCACAGGCTGTTTATATTATAAAAATGCAAGAGATGAATATACTGCAGGCTGTCCATTAACCATGTATGGTACTGTAGGGACACTATAATTAAAAATCATACCAGTTCATTGTTTCTGGCTTTGACTGTCATTATCATATTTGGATGCTTATACTCCTTAATTTAATTAGATGTTGCTTATATATTTCTTCTATTTCTGATTGGTTCTGATGATTCATAAATTATGTTTATTTATTTTTCCTATTTTTGATTGATACAATAGTATTTGTGTGTTCACATTTTGGCAATCAATTAATTTTCCTACATTGTCAGTATAGTTAGTCTGTGACACCTCTAATATCTTTGCCTATTGATACCTTTATTATCATCTTGTGCTGAAGAATGACTCCAACTGATATTTGCAGCTTGCTTGCCATATCTGTATGAGTATAAGGATGTTATAGATCCATTTTAGGATTTGATTACAGACTTTTTTTTGTTGAAATTGAATTGTATTTATTACTGGGTTCTGACTATGTTTTGTGTAATGGTTGGACACCATACACATCAGTAGGAGGTTTTCTCTATACATTAAGACCTTATTCAGTGTCATAATTAACTGTTTAACATCATTTATGTCAAGCAATAATTTTGAGCCCGGGCATGAGATTATTTATCAACGCTATGTAGATTTAACTCGTTAGAGCTCATCTTTGTTGAATTAAATTATATTCTATCACTCTCTCATCTGGTTGACAGCAGTACTGACTTGAGCATTGCTCTCTTCAGTGAACAATTTGCTGTCACAACAGACAGCAGAAGTGCTTCATCTTCCTTCTGGCCTGGGGACAGAATCAATAACCAGAGCCTTTTTCTCAATCTTGAACTATATATTTTTCTCCATTTTTCCCCTTTTTCTTTCTTTTCCCTTTTTTTCCCCTTTTCCAACACTCTCTCATCTGGAATAGTCCTGGAATTAGCATTTCATGCTTCTTTGTCCAGGCTCAGTACAGACAGCAAAAGTGGGTTCTTTCTTCTTTCCCCCTTTTTTCTTGTTTCATCACCCTGTCACATTTTTCCACGGTCACACTATTTTTAATACAACCAATTCTATTTAATTTAGGAAGCTCAGCAGGTAGGCTTGGTCAGTACTAGGATGGAAGACTTCTAATGAACATTGATTGGGCATTGTGGACCTTTTACTCTTGGGTGATTCTTTCATCAGTTAAGGTGGGTACACCCCAGTGGCGTGCGGTGAGGTCAGTGGCTGGTGAGGCACTGCAGCCATAATGTTCTGCCGAATCCTGCCGATGACCCCTACCGCCACTGCCGCCAATGCCCGCTGCCTGCCTGCTCATTATACTTGTGATATATTGTACATTTTTATAGAAAATAAAATAAAATTAGTGTTTGGGACTGGGAAGGGAGTGGGAGAATGACATGAATGCAATTTTGTTGTTCAGGGCTTCCATTAACTTAATAGCACCGTGGATGCGGCGCTATTAAGTTAATAGAAGTCCTGGACAAGAAAAATAGCCAGCAGTGGGTGACAGGGAGAGGGTGACGCCAGAGAGGGTGACAGCAGTGGGTGACAGGGAGTGAGTGACAGGAAAAGCGTGACGTCAGGAAGAGTGTGACGCCAGGGAGAGGGTCGCCAGGGAGAGGGTGACAGCAGTGGGTAGTTCCAGGAAGAAGGTGACGGCAATGGGTGATGCCATGGAGAGGGTGACGCCAGGGAGGGAGTGACAGTGAGGGTGACGCCAGTGAGGGGGTGACAGCAGTGGGTGACAGGGAGAGGGTGATGCCAGGGAAAGGGTAACAGCAGTAGCAGCGGGTGAGGGTGTAAAAGAGAGAAGTAAAGGGTGTTGGGAGCAGACAGTGAATGACAATTATATTGGTATTTACTTACATGGACCTGGGCCTAGACCTGCGGGGATCGCCAGTGACAAGAGCAGCCTGAACAGGAATCCGGGGTCGGGAGACAGAGTGAGAGAGGAGGGGAGAAGCGTGGGATTGTTGCCCCTCTCCCCCTCTGGCCAGACTGGACTCACTGGGGTATATTTACTAAGGTCCCGATTTCATTCGAGTTGGCTTTTTTTTTGTAAGTGTGATCTCGGGAATTTACTAAACACAAATCTCGGCAGTGTTGGGGCTATTCTTATTGAGATACACTGCCGACCACACAAATACGAATCAATAGACCATCAAACACGGCTGTTATTTAATAGAACTTGGTCATTTACTAAGAATTTGTATTCTCAATTACTGCCGACAATAGCCAAACACTGCCGGGAAAGGATGGAAGCTTTCAAATAGACCTGATTTTTCCTGGTGTGTTGTGATAGTCATGCACGGATCAGTGAGATCCACGCATACTTATCTGTGGAAAAGGGTGTGAATGGGTAAAAAGTTAAAAAAAGAAATGCGTGAGGTCCCCCCTCCTAAGTGTAACCAGCCTCGGGCTCTTTGAGCCGGTCTTGGTTGTTTAAATACTGGGGAAAAATTGGACAGGGGTTCCCCGTATTTAGACAACCAGCACCGGGCTCTTAGTCCGGCCCTGGTTCCAAAAATACGGGGGACAAAAGATGTAGGGGTCCCCCATATTTTTTAAAACCAGCACCGGGCTCCACTAGCCAGGGACATAATGCCACAGCCGGGGGACACATTTATGTAGGTCCCTGTGGCCGTTGCATTACTTCCCCAACTAGTCACCACTGGCCGGGGTTCCCAGGAGGAGTGGAGACCCCTTAAATCAAGGGGTCCCCCCCTCCAAGCACCCAAGGGCCAGGGGTGAAGCCCGAGGCTGTCCCCAGCACCCCTGGGTGGTGGGTGCCAGGCTGATAGCCATAAGTGTGTAAAAAAAGAATATTTTGTTGTTGTTGTGGAACTACAAGGCCCAGTAAGCCTCCCCCGCTTGTTGGTACTTGGAGAACCTCAAGTACCAGCATGCGGGGAAATAACGGGCCCGCTGGTACCTGTAGTTCTACAACAAATAAAATACCCAAATAAAACAACAACACACACACCGTGAAAGTAAAAATTTATTAACAAACTCTCACACTCACACATACTTACCTACATCCCACGCCGGTCACGTCCACTTGTCCAGTAGAATCCAATAGGGCCGATACCTGTAAAAATGAGAGACAGATTACTCACCTACATCCCACGCCAGTCACGTCCACTTGTCCAGTAGAATCCAATAGGTGGTTCCTGTAAAAATGAGAGAGAGATTACTCACCTACATCCCACGCCGGTCACGTCCTCTTGTCCAGTAGAATCCAATAGGGCCGATACCTGTAAAAATGAGAGACAGATTACTCACCTACATCCCACGCCAGTCACGTCCACTTCTCCAGTAGAATCCAATAGGTGGCTCCTGTAAAAATGAGAGAGAGATTACTCACCTACATCCCATGCCGGTCACGTCCTCTTGTCCAGTAGAATCCAATAGGGCCGATACCTGTAAAAATGAGAGACAGATTACTCACCTACATCCCACGCCGGTCACGTCCACTTATCCAGTAGAATCCAATAGGTGGTTCCTGTAAAAATGAGAGAGAGATTACTCACCTACATCCCACGCCGGTGACGTCCACTTGTCCAGTAGAATCCAATAGGCCATACCTGTAGAGGAGAGAAGGCACACAATTTGTACTCTCAGGACAGAACTGAGGAGTTTGGAATGAGAGAGAGAGAGAGAGAGAGAGAGAGAGAGAGAGAGGGAAAAAAACCAACCTCTTGGGTGAAGTGTTTTCCGGCAAGTCTGACAGCGGCTCCACTCACTGGCTGGCGCGGACACACAAACACACAGGAGGGGGAACAGGTGGCAGGTGTGGGGCGGACGGAGCAGCTCTGACAGCGGCTCCTCTCAGCTGTCGGCCCCGGGCACAGAAACACACAGGAGGGAGAATGTGCGGCAGGTGTGGGGCGGACGGAGCAGCTCTGACAGCGGCTCCTCTCAGCTGTCGGCCCCGGGCACAGAAACACACAGGAGGGGGAACGTGCGGCAGGTGTGGGACGGAGGGACAGCTCTGACAGCGGACTTGTCAGCAGCGCCCAGCGCGGACAGAGGAGGGTGAACATGCTGCAGGAGGGGGACTGTGCCTGACCAGGAAGCGGCCACGGAGACGGAGGTGAGCACTCATTCTTTCTGCCTATGGGTGATTGGACCAGCGGATCCAGCCCTGGATCCGCTGTCCAATCACATCTGGCCCTATCGACGAGGCACTTATAATAGTGCCGCTTTCTCGTTGTTTTTCAATGGGCTTTTACAGCCCAGTTCTTGGCCCCGCCTCCCGCTTTATCCTCAGTCCCATTCACAACGGGAGGCACTGTTATCAGTGCCTCCTGACCTACTTTCAGGCCTTACAATGATTATAATAATATAACGAAGATACTTATGACACAGAATATGTGTCATATAAGTATCTTCCTTGTATTATTTTACTCATTAAGGACAGGGGAGGCACTGCCTCCCCTGCCTCCCCTGACTGCACGTCCCTGGACACACTAGAAAGATATATCTGCAGATCAATTGATCTGCAGACATATCTATGGACGGATCGGGCAGTGTGCTGTGCATACACACTGCCCGATCCGTCGGGGACTGACGTCATGAACTGGGCGGGCGTGTACACACGCCCGCCCAGTTCAGCTGTCAATCACCGCTGGCCGCCGCAGCATGTGTACGGGCGGTCGATATATTGGCCATCGGCTGTGCTGCGCGGCCGACGCGATACGTCTGTGAACGACGGAGTTCACAGATGTATCGGCCGTACACACTGGCCGACGGTCCCGCGATATATCGGCCGTTCAAGAGAACGGCTGATATATCGACCAGTGTGTACGGGCCTTTACTTGTCATCACAGACCAATTAGAGCCTATATTGGGTAAAAGCATCACAAAGCATATTTTCACTTTCTTTATCTTGAAACCTTATTTTTTGCCGGTTAATCAAGATTTTAAAAAGATTTATGGAACTTATGTTATTATTTTAACAGCAAACAAAGAATAAAAGTTAAGTTTTCAGTCATTCACCAGTACACACTCATTTTGACACATAATTGTTGTGATTTATTATTGAGTGCTCCCAAAAAGAGGTTTTTTGTCTTTTCTTTCCCTATAATATTGAATATTGCTCCCTGCAGTGCAGCATGGTTTTGCCCAATTGCTTACTTTTTTGTTTTACTAGCAAACCTAAATAACCCCCTATGTCACTATGAACTGTGTTATGCACTCAGAACAACAGTGCTAACAACCCCTTACCTCCTCTGTTGTTGCTAGCATTGGGAGGAGTTATAGGCCCTACACATTAGGAGATATAACTGAATGATATGAACGTTCTCGTTCATTAATGAACGAGAACTGGTTCAAATCGTTCAGTGTGTAGGCACCAATGATGAACGATGCGCGTCCCTGCGCTCGTTCATCGTTGGTGACAGGCCACTAATGCATGCAAGCCAATATGGACAATCTCGTCCATATTAGCTTGCACTGGTATGAAGCTGTGTGATGGGGGGAGTAAAGAAGCTTCATTCCCCCGTCACCTTCCTCCCGCCGCCGGGTCGCCCGTCTGTCGTATCAGCCTTCGGGCAGCTCGGCGGCGGGTCGTATAAGGTGTAGGGCCCATGAGTCATGGAGTTCCACAAAGGCCCACAGGAGGTGATGCTATTGCTGGGCATGCACAGAAGCTCCAGGCACTTACCGATTGGAGATGAACTCCAATTGTGGCAGTTTAAGAAATGGAAGGGTAAACAACAGAAATTATAGAGCCTGGTGTCGGTCGTCGACAGGTACAGGCCAGATGGCTTAAGAGTCTTCTTAACAATATGATGGTTTCTCTGCAATGGTCAATATCTGAAGAAACTGATCCTCCCTGTGCAGATGGTGACTTCAGTGAGTATTCAATACGCACATAGGAGGTCGGATGGAGCTGCGGGCACTGTCCGGGATCTGGCCACATAGGGGGTAATTCAGAGTTGATTGCAGCAGCAAATTTGTTAGCAGTTGGGCAAAACCATGTGCACTGCAGGGGGAGGGGGGGGGGGGGGTCAGATATAACATGTGCAGAGAGAGTTAGATTTGGTTGGGGTATGTTCAAACTGAAATCTAAATAGCAGTGTAAAAATAAAGCAGCCAGTATTTACCCTGCACAAAAACAAAATAACCCACCCAAATCTAACTCTGAATTACCCCCATAGTCCACATTCAGTCAGATTGCACTATCCCCCCCCCCCCCTCTCCCCCTGTCATGTATTTACCAGAGTTCTCCTGTCATCCTGCTGTACAGCACAGCATATGCCAGCCTGGTGGCTGTGGGGTGCAACTCCCACTGCCCACTCCACATAACTTTGTGCCCAATCTCACCATAGCTCCCATTGCCGCTCCCCATAGCCCAGTGCCCCTGTTAGCCATAGGTAAGGACCCCTGGTGCATCTCAACAGCAGCATTGTGCCCCTTGTTCCCAGCAGTAAAGGGTACTTGATCCTGGGGAAGGCCGGCAGCCCCAGCAGTAATCGCGATATAGCTGCCCCAGAGGAGAGCCAATCCATGCTGCTCCCTGGGGCTCCCTGGCTGGAGGTGCGTATGTACCACCTGAATTAAATGCACCAGCACCCAGCCAGACCTCTTCCCAGTCTTCCTACTGGCCCAGCTCATCTGCTCTGTGGCCCAGGTCTTCATCCTCGGAGTGCCCTCCCGGGTGGCCTCTGTCTGGTGTAGACCCATGAAGGTGTCCACAGCCTGCCAGATAACTGGGGCCAGAAGGGGGAGTGATATAAAGATACAAAGTGTGTATCAGGAGCTTCACTATTCTAGATAGGCACTTCAGCATGTCATGACCTCTAGATATGATTATAATAGAATTTTAATGCATTTTATATAGCACCGTTCAGAACCTATGCAATACATATAACATTTAACATTTTTGAAGCCCTGAGGAAGGAAGCAACCGCCTACGAAAATGCACTGGAATTTTTATTTCTGTTAAAATCCAAACAGCAATGGATTAGGAACATCATTAACAAGTGTAAAAGATTTGAAGTCACTGCTCAGGCATAGTGTTATTAGCATTATTGGTTTTATTATAACATTAGGGATTTATTATAACTGTAAGCACCAATATCTGGTCACCATTTACAGACATTGTTCTGGGCTGAGCCACTCTAGGGGCCTAATTCAGATTTGATTGCAGCAGCAAATTTGTTAGCAAATGGACAAAACCATGTGCACTGCAGGGGCGGGGCAGATATAACATGTGCAGGGAGAGTTATGGTATGTACACACTGGCAGATTGTTTTGGTCGTGCCGACAATTGGGCTGATTATTCAGCTAGAGGAGGCTCCTGATATCTGTACTACACACTTCATTCACTGAAGAATCATACCATTTTTTTAAAAACGATCTCTCCAAAAAAATCGATCTCTAATACACACTATACGATTTTTCTACTTGGGGGCATGGATCACGGGTGTGTTTTTGTCCAAAAGATTGGCTTAAATGAAAAGTGGGCTGGTTTTTGGTAGAGATGAGCGCCTGAAATTTTTCGGGTTTTGTGTTTTGGTTTTGGGTTCGGTTCCGCGGCCGTGTTTTGGGTTCGACCGCGTTTTGGCAAAACCTCACCGAATTTTTTTTGTCGGATTCGGGTGTGTTTTGGATTCGGGTGTTTTTTTTCAAAAAACCCTAAAAAACAGCTTAAATCATAGAATTTGGGGGTCATTTTGATCCCAAAGTATTATTAACCTCAAAAACCATAATTTCCACTCATTTTCAGTCTATTCTGAATACCTCACACCTCACAATATTATTTTTAGTCCTAAAATTTGCACCTAGGTCGCTGGATGACTAAGCTAAGCGACCCTAGTGGCCGACACAAACACCGTGCCCATCTAGGAGTGGCACTGCAGTGTCACGCAGGATGGCCCTTCCAAAAAACCCTCCCCAAACAGCACATGACGCAAAGAAAAAAAGAGGCGCAATGAGGTAGCTGTGTGAGTAAGATAAGCGACCCTAGTGGCCGACACAAACACCGTGCCCATCTAGGAGTGGCACTGCAGTGTCACGCAGGATGGCCCTTCCAAAAAACCCTCCCCAAACAGCACATGACGCAAAGAAAAAAAGAGGCGCAATGAGGTAGCTGTGTGAGTAAGATAAGCGACCCTAGTGGCGGACACAAACACCGGGCCCATCTAGGAGTGGCACTGCAGTGTCACGCAGGATGTCCCTTCCAAAAAACCCTCCCCAAACAGCACATGACGCAAAGAAAAAAAGAGGCGCAATGAGGTAGCTGACTGTGTGAGTAAGATAAGCGACCCTAGTGGCCGACACAAACACCGGGCCCATCTAGGAGTGGCACTGCAGTGTCACGCAGGATGTCCCTTCCAAAAAACCCTCCCCAAACAGCACATGACGCAAAGAAAAAAAGAGGCGCAATGAGGTTGCTGACTGTGTGAGTAAGATAAGCGACCCTAGTGGCCGACACAAACACCGGGCCCATCTAGGAGTGGCACTGCAGTGTCACGCAGGATGTCCCTTCCAAAAAACCCTCCCCAAACAGCACATGACGCAAAGAAAAAAAGAGGCGCAATGAGGTAGCTGACTGTGTGAGTAAGATAAGCGACCCTAGTGGCCGACACAAACACCGGGCCCATCTAGGAGTGGCACTGCAGTGTCACGCAGGATGTCCCTTCCAAAAAACCCTCCCCAAACAGCACATGACGCAAAGAAAAAAAGAGGCGCAATGAGGTAGCTGACTGTGTGAGTAAGATAAGCGACCCTAGTGGCCGACACAAACACCGGGCCCATCTAGGAGTGGCACTGCAGTGTCACGCAGGATGTCCCTTCCAAAAAACCCTCCCCAAACAGCACATGACGCAAAGAAAAAAAGAGGCGCAATGAGGTAGCTGACTGTGTGAGTAAGATAAGCGACCCTAGTGGCCGACACAAACACCGGGCCCATCTAGGAGTGGCACTGCAGTGTCACGCAGGATGTCCCTTCCAAAAAACCCTCCCCAAACAGCACATGACGCAAAGAAAAAAAGAGGCGCAATGAGGTAGCTGACTGTGTGAGTAAGATAAGCGACCCTAGTGGCCGACACAAACACCGGGCCCATCTAGGAGTGTCACTGCAGTGTCACGCAGGATGGCCCTTCCAAAAAACCCTCCCCAAACAGCACATGACGCAAAGAAAAAGAAAAGAAAAAAGAGGTGCAAGATGGAATTGTCCTTGGGCCCTCCCACCCACCCTTATGTTGTATAAACAGGACATGCACACTTTAACCAACCCATCATTTCAGTGACAGGGTCTGCCACACGACTGTGACTGATATGACGGGTTGGTTT
This sequence comes from Pseudophryne corroboree, assembly GCF_028390025.1. Lineage (NCBI taxonomy): Eukaryota > Metazoa > Chordata > Amphibia > Anura > Myobatrachidae > Pseudophryne > Pseudophryne corroboree. The sequence goes on along the minus strand of NC_086445.1, from coordinate 235,420,114 downwards.
GGACCCCCCCCAAAAAAGAAGCAATTAATCTCTCCTTGCACAAACTGGCTCTACAGAGGCAAGATGTCCACCTCATCATCATCCTCCGATATATCACCGTGTACATCCCCCTCCTCACAGATTATCAATTCGTCCCCACTGGAATCCACCATCTCAGCACCCTGTGTACTTTGTGGAGGCAATTGCTGCTGGTGAATGTCTCCACGGAGGAATTGATTATAATTCATTTTAATGAACATCATCTTCTCCACATTTTCTGGATGTAACCTCGTACGCCGATTGCTGACAAGGTGAGCGGCGGCACTAAACACTCTTTCGGAGTACACACTTGTGGGAGGGCAACTTAGGTAGAATAAAGCCAGTTTGTGCAAGGGCCTCCAAATTTCCTCTTTTTCCTGCCAGTATAAGTACGGACTGTGTGACGTGCCTACTTGGATGCGGTCACTCATATAATCCTCCACCATTCTTTCAATGGTGAGAGAATCATATGCAGTGACAGTAGACGACATGTCCGTAATCGTTGTCAGGTCCTTCAGTCCGGACCAGATGTCAGCATCAGCAGTCGCTCCAGACTGCCCTGCATCACCGCCAGCGGGTGGGCTCGGAATTCTGAGCCTTTTCCTCGCACCCCCAGTTGCGGGAGAATGTGAAGGAGGAGATGTTGTTGACAGGTCGCGTTCCGCTTGACTTGACAATTTTCTCACCAGCAGGTCTTTCAACCCCAGCAGACTTGTGTCTGCCGGAAAGAGAGATCCAAGGTAGGCTTTAAATCTAGGATCGAGCACGGTGGCCAAAATGTAGTGCTCTGATTTCAACAGATTGACCACCCGTGAATCCTTGTTAAGCGAATTAAGGGCTCCATCCACAAGTCCCACATGCCTAGCGGAATCGCTCCGTGTTAGCTCCTCCTTCAATGTCTCCAGCTTCTTCTGCAAAAGCCTGATGAGGGGAATGACCTGACTCAGGCTGGCAGTGTCTGAACTGACTTCACGTGTGGCAAGTTCAAAGGGCATCAGAACCTTGCACAACGTTGAAATCATTCTCCACTGCGCTTGAGACAGGTGCATTCCACCTCCTATATCGTGCTCAATTGTATAGGCTTGAATGGCCTTTTGCTGCTCCTCCAACCTCTGAAGCATATAGAGGGTTGAATTCCACCTCGTTACCACTTCTTGCTTCAGATGATGGCAGGGCAGGTTCAGTAGTTTTTGGTGGTGCTCCAGTTTTCTGTACGTGGTGCCTGTACGCCGAAAGTGTCCCGCAATTCTTCTGGCCACCGACAGCATCTCTTGCACGCCCCTGTCGTTTTTTTAAAAATTCTGCACCACCAAATTCAAGGTATGTGCAAAACATGGGACGTGCTGGAATTTGCCCAGATTTAATGCACACACAATATTGCTGGCGTTGTCCGATGCCACAAATCCACAGGAGAGTCCAATTGGGGTAAGCCATTCCGCGATGATCTTCCTCAGTTGCCGTAAGAGGTTTTCAGCTGTGTGCGTATTCTGGAAACCGGTGATACAAAGCGTAGCCTGCCTAGGAAAGAGTTGGCGTTTGCGAGATGCTGCTACTGGTGCCGCTGCTGCTGTTCTTGCGGCGGGAGTCCATACATCTACCCAGTGGGCTGTCACAGTCATATAGTCCTGACCCTGCCCTGCTCCACTTGTCCACATGTCCGTGGTTAAGTGGACATTGGGTACAGCTGCATTTTTTAGGACACTGGTGACTCTTTTTCTGAGGTCTGTGTACATTTTCGGTATCGCCTGCCTAGAGAAATGGAACCTAGATGGTATTTGGTACCGGGGACACAGTACCTCCAACAAGTCTCTAGTTGGCTCTGCAGTAATGATGGATACCGGAACCACGTTTCTCACCACCCAGGATGTCAAGGCCTCAGTTATCCGCTTTGCAGTAGGATGACTGCTGTGATATTTCATCTTCCTCGCAAAGGACTGTTGGACAGTCAATTGCTTGGTGGAAGTAGTACAAGTGGTCTTACGACTTCCCCTCTGGGATGACCATCGACTCCCAGCAGCAACAACAGCAGCGCCAGCAGCAGTAGGCGTTACACGCAAGGATGCATCGGAGGAATCCCAGGCAGGAGAGGAATCATCAGAATTGCCAGTGACATGGCCTGCAGGACTATTGGCATTCCTGGGGAAGGAGGAAATTGACACTGAGGGAGTTGGTGGGGTGGTTTGCGTGAGCTTGGTTACAAGAGGAAGGGATTTACTGGTCAGTGGACTGCTTCCGCTGTCGGCCCAAGTTTTTGAACTTGTCACTGACTTATTATGAATGCGCTGCAGGTGACGTATAAGGGAGGATGTTCCGAGGTGGTTAACGTCCTTACCCCTACTTATTACAGCTTGACAAAGGGAACACACGGCTTGACACCTGTTGTCCGCATTTCTGGTGAAATACTTCCACACCGAAGAGCTGATTTTTTTGGTATTTTCACCTGGCATGTCAACGGCCATATTCCTCCCACGGACAACAGGTGTCTCCCCGGGTGCCTGACTTAAACAAACCACCTCACCATCAGAATCCTCCTGGTCAATTTCCTCCCCAGCGCCAGCAACACCCATATCCTCCTCATCCTGGTGTACTTCAACACTGACATCTTCAATCTGACTATCAGGAACTGGACTGCGGGTGCTCCTTCCATCACTTGCAGGGGGCGTGCAAATGGTGGAAGGCGCATGCTCTTCACGTCCAGTGTTGGGAAGGTCAGGCATCGCAACCGACACAATTGGAGTCGGACTCTCCTTGTGGATTTGGGATTTCGAAGAACGCACAGTTCTTTGCGGTGCTACTGCTTTTGCCAGCTTGAGTCTTTTCATTTTTCTAGCGAGAGGCTGAGTGCTTCCATCCTCATGTGAAGCTGAACCACTAGCCATGAACATAGGCCAGGGCCTCAGCCGTTCCTTGCCACTCCGTGTGGTAAATGGCATATTGGCAAGTTTACGCTTCTCCTCCGACAATTTTATTTTAGGTTTTGGAGTCCTTTTTTTACTGATATTTGGTGTTTTGGATTTGACATGCTCTGTACTATGACATTGGGCATCGGCCTTGGCAGACGATGTTGCTGGCATTTCATCGTCTCGGCCATGACTAGTGGCAGCAGCTTCAGCATGAGGTGGAAGTGGATCTTGATCTTTCCCTAATTTTGGAACCTCAACATTTTTGTTCTCCATATTTTAATAGGCACAACTAAAAGGCACCTCAGGTAAACAATGGAGATGGATGGATACTAGTATACAATTATTGATGGACTGCCGAGTGCCGACACAGAGGTAGCTACAGCCGTGGACTACTGTACTGTGTCTGCTGCTAATATAGACTGGTTAATAAAGAGATGTAGTATGTATGTATAAAGAAGAAAGAAAAAAAAACCACGGGTAGGTGGTATACAATTATGGACGGACTGCCGAGTGCCGACACAGAGGTAGCTACAGCCGTGGACTACTGTACTGTGTCTGCTGCTAATATAGACTGGTTGATAAAGAGATGTAGTATGTATGTATAAAGAAGAAAGAAAAAAAAACCACGGGTAGGTGGTATACAATTATGGATGGACTGCCGAGTGCCGACACAGAGGTAGCTACAGCCGTGGACTACTGTACTGTGTCTGCTGCTAATATAGACTGGTTGATAAAGAGATGTAGTATGTATGTATAAAGAAGAAAGAAAAAAAAACCACGGGTAGGTGGTATACAATTATGGATGGACTGCCGAGTGCCGACACAGAGGTAGCTACAGCCGTGGACTACTGTACTGTGTCTGCTGCTAATATAGACTGGTTGATAAAGAGATGTAGTATGTATGTATAAAGAAGAAAGTAAAAAAAACCACGGGTAGGTGGTATACAATTATGGACGGACTGCCGAGTGCCGACACAGAGGTAGCTACAGCCGTGGACTACTGTACTGTGTCTGCTGCTAATATAGACTGGTTGATAATGAGATGTAGTATGTATGTATAAAGAAGAAAGAAAAAAAAACCACGGGTAGGTGATATACAATTATGGATGGACTGCCGAGTGCCGACACAGAGGTAGCTACAGCCGTGAACTACCGTACTGTGTCTGCTGCGACTGGATGATAAATAATGATATAAAAAATATATATATATCACTACTGCAGCCGGACAGGTATATATTATATAATGACGGACCTGCTGGACACTGTCTGTCAGCAGAATGAGTTTTTTATAGAATAAAAAAAAAACACCACACAAGTCACACAACGAGTGTTTAACTTTTTCAGGCAATCACAATATAGTATACTACTAACTATACTGGTGGTCAGTGTGGTCAGGTCACTGGTCAGTCACACTGGCAGTGGCACTCCTGCAGCAAAAGTGTGCACTGTTTAATTTTAATAATATGTACTCCTGGCTCCTGCTATAACCTATAACTGGCACTGCTCCCCAGTCTCCCCCACAATTATAAGCTGTGTGAGCACAGTCAGATATATACATAGATGATGCAGCACACTGGGCTGAGCAGTGCACACAGATATGGTATGTGACTGAGTCACTGTGTATCGTTTTTTTTAGGCAGAGAACGGATTATATTAAATAAAACTGCACTGTCTGGTGGTCACTGTGGTCAGTCACTACTAAACTCTGCACTCTCTACAGTACTCCTAAGCTCCAGTAAATCAAGTGTCTCTGTTTAAAATCAATCTCACTCTCTCTCTTCTAATCTAAATGGAGAGGACGCCAGCCACGTCCTCTCCCTATGAATCTCAATGCACGTGTGAAAATGGCGGTGATGCGCGGCTCCTTATATAGAATCCGAGTCTCGCGAGAATCCGACAGCGTCATGATGACATTCGGGCGCGCTCGGGTTAACCGAGCAAGGCAGGAAGATCCGAGTCGCTCGGACCCGTGAAAAAAAACATGAAGTTCGGGCGTGTTCGGATTCCGAGGAACCGAACCCGCTCATCTCTAGTTTTTGGGCCAGGTGGAAGGTAATCTTACCTTATTTTTCCCTATATATTTATTGGGCACCTGTGTATGTTCTTTCTTTTGTCCTCCACAATGGATCCTGTGCAAAAGCAAGCCTGTGCTGTGTTTGCCCTTGCTGCTGTCACTATTTTAAATGATAATTTAAATTAAAAAAAAGCCTTGTACTATATCATACAGCAACTTAGTTTTCATTTTTAAGTACTCTAGTAATAGTGTGTAGTGCTCCTTTTCCAAGAAGTGTCTATTCTCAATTTTGCTAATCTTTCGTTCGCAATTTTGATAAGCTAAGATTCACTCCCATTAGGCGGCGGCTTAGCGTGTGCAAAGCTGCTAAAAGCAGCTTGCGAGCGAACAACTCGGAATGAGGGCCTTTGTTAGCAGTTGGGCAAAACCATGCGCACTGCAGGGGAGGCAGAGAGTTAGATTTGGGTGGGTTATTTTGTTTCTGTGCAGGGTAAATACTGGCTGCTTTATTTTTACACTGCAATTTTGATTGCAGATTGACCACACCACACCCAAATCTAACTCTCTCTGCACATGTTATATCTGCCTCTTCTGCAGTGCACATGGTTTTGCCCAACTGCTAACAAAGGCCCTCATTCCGAGTTGTTCGCTCGCAAGCTGCTTTTAGCAGCTTTGCACACGCTAAGCCGCCGCCTACTGGGAGTGAATCTTAGCTTATCAAAATTGCGAACGAAAGGTTAGCAAAATTGTGAATAGATACTTCTTAGCAGTTTCTGAGTAGCTCCACACTTACTCGGCATCTGCGATCAGTTCAGTGCTTGTCGTTCCTGGTTTGACGTCACAAACACACCCAGTGTTCGCCCAGACACTCCCCCGTTTCTCCAGCCACTCCCGCGTTTTTCCCAGAAACGGTAGCGTTTTTTCGCACACACCCATAAAACGGCCAGTTTCCGCCCAGAAACACCCTCTTCCTGTCAATCACATTACGATCACCAGAACGAAGGAAAAACCTTGTAATGCCGTGAGTAAAATACCTAACTGCATAGCAAATTTACTTGGCGCAGTCGCACTGCGGACATTGCGCATGCGCATTAGCGACTAATCTCTCTGTTGCGAGAAAAATATAATGAGCGAACAACTCGGAATGACCCCCAAAGTTCCTGCTGCGATCAACTCAGAATTACCCCCATAATCAGGTCGATCAGCCTTTTTATTTTTGTGTGTGGGCATGAGTGTTTTGCATAAACACTGATAAAATGGTCCAAACAACTATTTAAGTCCTTCATATCACTTCCTGCCCAAACAGAGCTTACAATCTATGGGGGTAATTCAGACCTGATCGTAAATATGCAAAAAAATACGATCTACGATCATTTTTGTCTGACATGTTGGGGGATGCCCAGCATAGGGCAAGTCCACGCTGCATGCCGGGTCCTGCCCCCCCCCCCCGCAGACATGCGAAAGCATCGCACAGCGGTGATGCTTTTGCATGGTTCGAGTAGCCCTCTGCTTATGCACCCTAGCCCCTAGCTGTGAAGGCAGAAGGCTACCCACCATGTTTTGGTTTGCAGCGGCTGCATGTGACGTCACGCCCCAGCAACGTTCTGGACACGCCTGCGTTGTCCGGACCGCACCTCTTAAATGGAGCTTCGACACCCACAAAACGCGTTGTCAACACCCCGTTCCCGTCTCCCTCAAGGTCTTAAACAGCATTCTGAAGAGAACGCAGTTTCGATAGAAGTCTATAGCGATCTTTGCACACTTGCGACAAGGTCTGAATAAGGCCCTATATTAATTATCACATGGAGACATACACACTACGGTATTTTCTGTTTGTCAGAAGTCAATGAATCTACCCAGGCTTATTGATAGGGTGGTGTGTCCAGTGCCTTCACCTCGGACAATAATTATTCCCTAGATATAACATTAAGAGGCTACAGTAGATATCTCCACTATTCATAAGAAGTACAGAAATCAGCCATTTGACACCAGGGCCCAAAAGTGTCGGGACTGAAAATGGGAGGGGCAGGATTTGAAGTGGGAGGAGCAATGATTAGAAAGAGAAGAGTTAGGAATAATTCCTAAACTGCCCCCCCCTCCTCTCCCCCAAAATAAAAAGTCTAGATCTGCCTCTGGTTTACTGCAGAGCTAAGGCAGCTTCATCGTGCCAAGGAGGAGGCCGATAGGAGTGGGGGAAAAATCCTGTATAATCAGGCCAGGAACACACTGACTCAGGAGATCAGGGTGGTAAAGAGATGCTACACTTATAAGCTGGTAAATAAGTTCTCATCTAATGATCCTCGGTCAGTTTGGAAGGGCCTGCAGGCTATTACCAACTACAGGAAACCATCTACCCGCACTAGTATGATACAGAAATTGGACGACGAGCTGAATGTCTTATATTGTAGATTTCATAAGTCAATTCTTGCCGCATCTGGCAGTTACTATCAGTCTGCCCTAGTGTTGGAACTCCTGCAACTTGCCCACCTTGCACTTCATGCAGTGGCGTAACTAGAAATTTTTCTCCCTTAAACCAACAAATTCTCTGGCACCCCCTCCCCCCTCATAATTGGCACTATCAAATTGGAGAATTTGCGCATGCCAAAAAGGGGTGTGGCTTCATTAAAATGGGTGTGGCTTTGCTGAAAGTGGCGTGGCGTTGCCGGAAAAGACTACCTTATACCCCAGTTTTGCAACCTGCACGCCGAGACGTTGGCGACCACAGGAAAAAAAAATCATCCTGATTCATGCCCCTTACATTATTTGTCATTATTCCTCCTTATAGTAATGCCCCTCACACATTATGCCACACACTGCAATGGCCCTTAGACATTATGCCACACACCGTAATGCCTGTGACACATTAAGCCACACCTTAATGCCCGTTATAAATTATGCCACACACTGCAGTGTCCCTGAGACATTATACCACACACCGTCATGCCTGTGATACATTATGCCACACACCACAATGCCCGTTATACATTATACCACAAATTGCAATGCCCCTAAAACATTATGCCACACACTGCAATGGCCCTTAGACATTATGCCACACACCGTAATGCCTGTGACACATTATGCCACACCGCAGTGCCCGTTATAAATTATGCCACACACTGCAGTGTCCCTGAGACATTATACCACACACCGTCATGCCTGTGACACACTATGCCACACACCGCAATGCCTGTTATACATTATACCACACACTGCAATGCCCCTAAGACATTATGCCACATACAATGCCCGTGATACAGTATACCACACACCGTCATGCCTGTAACACATTATGCCACACACCGCAATGCCCGTTATACATTTGTCAAAGTCAGAAAAATGTCTCAATGCACGTTGCCATATTTGCACCGCACACTGGTCCGCGCTGCGCGTGCGTACGCTCTCCCGTGGAAGCGCATACCCGCAATAGCGTGCACACGCAGGCGCGGTATGCGTATTTACGGTAGAGTTTATGTGGTCGTAGCGTGCGACTCATTCGTTACATATTTTCACAATTAATGTAGTTTATAGATCATGGTCCCTTTGATAGATTCTGAAAGTTTGGTTAAAATACAATGTCCCAGAGCTGAGGAATCCCTCTTTATATCGTACGAAGGGTCTAACAGGAACTATACAGCAGTGTTTGGTACCCATCGGAAGAGTATTTAATTAGCAATATTCCGGTGTTGGTTTGGAGCGTATTAATCGCTCGTGCGAATAGTTATGGACATAAGAAGTTTATGTCCATTTCTATTATTTACACATACTCAGGTATGCGGCGGGAAACCCAGTTTCCCACCCACCTGAGCTGTTGGAAATCGTCACAGCCCACCTGTATGAATCACCCTATGACCTTTTGTTATGATGCAGGGCCGAATTCCTTCGGCCAATGGACAATGGGATTGTAGGACCAGGAGATTGCATTGTGTGTGGGGCATAAATAGGCAGGCCGACCACATCCAGCTCTCACTCTCTCATCAACGGTTATCTGCTGATAGCCGGGAGCTGGATATCGAGGCGCAGGCGATCATACCCTTTGTGCGTAAGTTTCTCTCCGTAATCATTGTCTTTCTGTGAGCCAATTTCTCTCCATCTCTCTCTCTCTCTCTCTCTCTCTCCTCTTTTCCCTTATATCTCTCATAGTATTATAGTATTGTACTGTATTGCATTTAGGTCAGTGTAGTATTGTCTTTTTGTATTTATTGTTTAGTTCTGTGGTTAGGAAGTCTCTGTTATATTGTAGTGTATCATTTGTACTGTTATCCCCTTTTACAAGTATATTAGATATAATACAGTTAATAGGCTTTGGAACCTAAACCAGTATCTGTGCATTTTCTATAGTGTTAAGTGTTCACTTGAGCGTCGGTGACGCTCAAGCAGCTTTGTAGTTAGTCAGGTTACACAAGGTTGCATTTACACCCTGTACTCACATTAAGGTATTCAGTGTATTTCATTGGTATAAGGTTTTAACATAAAGGTATAGTGTTGTGAGCGTCTGCATCGCTGGTGACCTCCTCGTGGTCTCGAGCGTACGCTACGCTACAGCGAATCATTCCCCTAGACATAGCCAATAACGTGTCCTGTGATCACTGGGCCGTGAGCGAACGTGACGCTTGAGCGTCTCGCCTACGGCTGAGCGATCGCTACGCCAATAGCGTACCATTACGGTACTTCTTAAGTAAACAGCGTACAGTGTTCTTAGCTTCATAAAGGGTTGTTTATACGACAAGGAATTTAGCATTGTCAATTGGGGACTCGTCCTATACTTCTCACATCTGCACTAGGTAGATCAGCAGACATTATCCCCCAGCAAAGGGTGGGAGGTTGTCTCGCAGTTGCTGACGGGATAAGCGTCTGCTTCGCTTAGATAAAGAGTGCTGAAGGAACCCGGTAACCGGAAGTAAGAACAAAACGCTTGTGTCTTTTTAAAACTGTTTATTTTTCTTTTGTCTTGCGTACGCACGCATATATCTGCATTTCTGTTTCATTTTCGTATATCACTATTCCTGTTTGCCAATTTTATAGTTGATAGAAAGTGCTAAAAAGAGATTTGCTGTTATTTCATAGTAGAGGTAATAGTTAAAGTATAGAACAAACACACGGTTTGTCTGAGATACAAGGCAGTCAGTGTGGATTGCGGTAGATGATCAGGGATCATTTACATTGATAAAAATATATTGTGTTACGGTGGATCTTTGCATTGCGTACACGTGTCGCTAACAAAGACTAGCGTACGCAATCCAAAGGCAGACGCACGCAGCGTACATTACGCAACGTAGCGTCCGGTTACGCCCACGTAGCTCAAGTTGTGATAAAGTGAAGTAACGCAAAGGCGATAATTAACGCACAGCGGTAGATAACGCGACGCGGTAAATAACGCAAATCTATTTTTGGAAAAATCTGAAATTTAGTTTAACAGATCCTGCTCCTAATTGGTAACACTTTTGGCCTAAAGACAATTTCTGCGCAGAAATAGATATAGAAACAAAGTGTACATGTGTTGAGTGAGTGTGTTTTGTATACAAAAGTTTATATAACTTTAAGGTGGAACCAAAAGGAAAGCCGGGTACTCGTCAAGGGACATACGTGTAAGTGACATATACGGTGGCTAGGGAGGCATCCCTGGTTAAATAATATTTGAGCATTAGAGTATAGCGGACCATAAGGTAACAAGACCAGGAGGTCATAAGGTAACAAGACCAGGAGGTCATAAGGAACAAGACCAGGAGGTCGTAAGGTAAAAGGTCCGCTATAAAAGTCCAGTGGCACAACGCCTGGGGTGTTGGTGCAGAACCCATATAGGCCATAAGCTCTTGCTGAAGGAATCGCGGCCGGAAACATCGATTCCATTGGTCTTTCAGTACATGACAAGTAGTGCTCGTGTACTGAACGATTGGACCGCACGTAATTGTGTGCAGTAGTTAGTAATCTGACCTAATACCATTAGAGTAAAGTGGTCACAAACGCTATTTGTACATTCTGACGTGATTTGTGTAATTTTTTATTTTTAAAGGGAAGTTCGCTGGTCACTCAGGAACTATCTAACAACCCCACCTTTACTGGAAAGAGTAAGTGTCCTGCGGGTAACCCTCATATGTTCCAGTAAACTGAAGGTTCCATAGGGGCCCTGTATCGAGTACGCCAGCACCACGTCGGTGTGATCAGGTCGTATTGGTCGAGGTGGGCGAGTGAGTGGGGTACTCGGTAAACCGCCACCGCCGGCCTACTGTGGAGTAATTTGGTTGTCTGTAAAGGCTTGCTGAAAACCTTGATACAGAGATCCAAGGAGGACTAAGCAACACCTGCAGACTATGGGGGCCAGTTGCTCAGGTAGGGGGCGATCAACCCTGGTTCAGGTTGATTCTGTGAACCGACCAGTTGGGTCGGCACGATATGTAATGTGTGAAAAATACGGTAGTCACACAGAGGTTTTATGTGATGAATGGGAGAGAATGACAGTACAAGACAGGGACAAATTCCCAAGAATAGGTAGCTTCAGTCCATAGTGTTACAAAATTTAAGGAGGAGGATATGTCTCGTAAAATCAGCAAAGAGACGAATTCAGCATCATGATTGTTTACAGTTATGGCACCAGGAAGGTGAGATACAGAGAGGTTTGGCTCTGGCGGCAGGATCTGGGGCAGTCAGGAAGTTGATTGCCACAGCTCCTCCCCCACCATACATTGCAGGAGAGAAGTTGATTGCGGAGAGAAACGCACTGGGTTGTAAAACACAAACTCTTAGTAACACTGTAAATGTTAATGATGTTAACCAAATAACTCATGCAAGTATTAACCCGTGCAAGATGTACCCTGTTTTGAACCTTCCTCAGGAGTGTGATCAAGAAGACGATTCAGCAACAATTTCAGCTCTCTCTCTTGCAGCCACCATAGCAGAGACCACTGTAGGCACAGCGACACCCACGAGATTAGTGAAAGCCCCTAGCGGAGGGATAGGTGAGGTCGTGTCAACGGGTAAGTACGGCACCATGCACTACACTGAAACAATTGTACCACAACAAGCAGTAGAATCTACACAGGAAGAGGCTGTTAGAATTGCTCCTGTAAGGGTAATAGCAGTTCCCAATGGAAAAACAGATGTGTCTGGAGCCACTCCCATAAGGAACATTGCCATGTACACTCCATTTTCCAGAATGGAATTAAGAACAATAGTGTCCGAATTTCCTGACCCCAGGAAGGATTTAGTTGCTAGCCAAAAATACATCAGGGATTTAGGTAACACGGTAGAACCCAACAACAAGGATTGGCAGATACTGCTAAGAGCTTGTTTACCTTCCAATGTTGATGCAACTCAATTTTTAGCTGATTGTGCATTGGATAAAGATGTACCGCTTACAGACGTGTACAACAAGGATAATGTAAAAAGGATAAATTTACAGCTAAAAGAGTATTTCCCTGCCGTTGTTAAATGGAATAAAATATTTTCCATTAAGCAAAAGGAGTCCGAAACGGCAACAGAATATTTTCACCGGGCACTATTAGAAATGGCAAAGTACACTGGTATAGAAGACATTAAGACCAACCCAAACCATCGAGAAGTAGCAGTATCTGTACTGATGGATGGTTTGAAAGAAACATTAAAAGCTAGGGTACAGACCACGCAGCCATGTTGGCGAGGTCTGTCAGTGTCCACCTTGAGAGAGGCTGCTATTGATCACGACAGAAATATCACTAGGCACAGGGAGTCGCAAAGTGATAAGTTGATGTCCGTAAGTATACAGGCGCTGACCACAAGGCAGCCTGCGTATGTACCACCGAATCCTGTGGGTAAGACAAGTGTAATAACATGTTTTTCTTGTAACAGACCGGGACACTATGCACGAGAATGTAGAACAAAGAATGTACAAAGATCTTTTCAACCCCCTAGACAACAACACAACACACGACATTGGGAGCAGGGTCCACAGAGGCGGAGTTTTGAGCCACATACAGGGGAAACAAAAAGATATCCCCCGAACAGAGATTGGCATGCCTCTGGTAGTTCCCAGCTAACTCCCCCACAAGTAGTTGCTGCCAATGGGATTCAGGGAGGTCAGCATACCCAATAGGGGTGTGGCCATACCTGTAATCTGCAGCCAGTTAAGTTGATTGCCAGTCTTGGAAGCGAACCAGAGATTGCAATCAATGTAGCTGGTAAAACTTTAAACTTTCTTGTAGACACAGGGGCGGCCAAGTCAGTGATAAATTCGACAGTGGGCATGAGAACCACTGGTAGGACAATTCCAGCCATGGGAGTAACAGGAGTAGTCCAGCACTACCCTGTTAGCAAACCAGCCGAGATTACAATAGGGCCTTTGCATACCAAGCATTCCTTTTTGCTGGCTGCATCTGCACCAACTAATCTCCTGGGAAGAGACTTACTATGTAAAATGGGTTGCGTCATTTATTGTACTCCTGAAGGTGTATTCTTGGACATCCCTGAGAATCACGCTCAGGAAGTACGAGACATGTTAGACTCCCCATCAAAATTAATGTCACATTCCATTATGACAAATAGGAATCCATCCCAAGTAGAAGAGATGACATCTCAGATACCAGAGTCACTTTGGACAAAAGATGGACAGGACACTGGATTAATGGCAAATGTAGCTCCAGTAGTTGTGCAAGTAAAAGATGGTAGGATAGCTCCAAAAATCCCACAGTATCCTCTGAAGCCAGAGGTGGAGTTAGGAGTTTTTCCCGTAATAGAGCGCTTGCTACAACAGGGCATTCTAGTAAGAACGTCCAGCACAGCAAATAGTCCCATCTTCCCTGTTAAAAAGAGTGGGGGGAGGGGTTACAGACTAGTGCAGGATCTAAGGGGGATTAACAAAATAGTTGAGAGTCAGTTCCCCGTAGTGCCTAATCCAGCTGTCATCCTAATGCAAATTCCTCCCACTGCCAAATTTTTCACTGTTATTGACCTCTGCTCCGCTTTCTTTTCGGTACCTCTGCACCCTGACAGCCAATATTTGTTTGCATTCACATACAGAGGAGTCCAATACACGTGGACTCGGTTACCCCAAGGTTTCATAGATAGTCCAAGTATATTTTCTCAGGCTTTGCATGATTGTTTACAGTCTTTCCAACCGGAAAGTGGATCAGTGTTGATACAGTACGTGGATGATCTACTACTGTGTTCTGATTCATTGGAGGCATCCCTGAAGGATACGAAACAGCTCCTGTTTCATCTTTCAGACACAGGTCACAAGGTCTCCAAAGACAAGTTGCAATTATGCCAAGCTAAGGTAAAATACTTGGGACACTGTCTAACACAAGGACTGAGGCGGCACCTGAGCCTTGAAGACCGAAAGCAGCTGTCGACTCCCCTCTCCCTTTTATTGTTTTCTCCACTTCCCATCCCCTCTCCCTTAAAATTTCTTTTTCCCCCTTCTCATTCTTCTCTATTTCCTCCTCAAAGATGGACTTGCCCCAAGAGACTGTGATCCGGATTTTGATGTTAACCATGATGTTGACCAGAGCAGTCTGTTCCGGCGAGAGTACCATAGAGGTCGAAAGAGGTTCTGGAATGGGTTCCGATTATGATGATGGAGGCGTAGTTTTCCAAGATCAACCAAACCAACAAGCAAAGGCGAGTATCAGAAAACGATCCGATAGAAGAAATTGTGATGGATTGTTAGCTGAAGAAAATTGTATCTGTAGGCTCTGTGATAATCTGGTTGAAGATGGATGCATAAAGAAATGCCAATCTAGTTTTAATATCCATATGGACCGGCATCCATTGAGTGACTATCACTCTCTAGTGGGTAACGTGTTAAACCAAACAGATTGTTGGGTATGCTCTCAAGTACCTCAGGGTCACAGTAAATCAGGGCTAGTACCATTTCCTTTAACGTTAGGGGAGGTACTTGAGCTAAGTGGTGGGAGACCGGTGGATCGGAGGTTTAACATCTCCAGCCCTCCTAGTTTGAAGCTCCACCAATACCATGTGGATAGGTCCCTCATATGTTTTAACATCTCCAATCCCAGAAAACCGGGAAATTGGGAAGTGTCATGGAGCAACCTTACCATGACCTTCTCACACAGAGCAGATAGAATGCCTACAGATACAGAGCTCGTACGCCACATAGCCAGTAGAGGAAAATCTTTCCGGTATCGATATACCTTAGGAAATAGGATTACTAGAGTTGGAGAGGTATCACCAGGATACTGTGCACATATCGTACAAACCGATACGTGCATTAGGCAGATGGAAGAATTAGGGTCAGGAGATTTCACCTGGAAGGTTTGTAACATGGTCATGTCCTTCTCCGTCCCATATGTTCTCCCCGATGATGCATATTTCATATGCGGGAGAAAGGCGTACAAGTGGCTTGCCCCAAACTCTGAAGGATTGTGTTATATTGGAAAAGTATTGCCTGAAGTGATGACTGTTACACATGACAAAATGAAGGACATACACCGTGGTGCCCAAGCTCCTTATACTCACACTCATTACGAGCACCGAGTTAAAAGACAACTGTCAGAAAGGTTAGAGCATCCGGCCTCTGATCTTATCCATGAATCCACCGGGATTCAGGTTCTGGTAGCGTTAGATTTCACTCGCACCGCTCGAGGTGTGATGAATTATAGATACATTTCCGCACTCGCCAATTTGTTAGATAATATCACTGAAATGTATGATGACACGTTTAGATACACTGGAAGAGAACTTCAAGCTTACAAAACAGAACTAGTTCAGCATAGGATGGTTCTTAATTATCTTACAGCAGTAACAGGCGGATATTGTGTTACATTGGCAACACAGTACGGCATAAAGTGTTGCACGTATATCACAAATAGCACCGAGGATCCGGTAGAGGTCATAGACCAAAAGATGGACGATATTCTGCAATTAAAGTGGGAATTTCGTCGAAAACACAATCTCACCCTTGCTGCTGTAGGTAATGAGCTGACTGGTTGGGTGTCATGGTTGAACCCGCGAAATTGGTTCTCCGGTTTAGGAGACTGGGCTCAAGGAGTCATAATGGATGTTGGAAAGTTTCTACTATGTATCTTGGGTGTCGTTATATCGATTGGATTGATATTTAGATGCGGGCAGGCTTTAATGAGGTGCAAACAAAGTACAAAAGTGATGAGCTTGAGGAGTGAGGAAACCGTAATTAACCTGGATTTGATTTATGACCCAATGATAGAAACCAGAATGTGATGAAAATGCGATTATGCGGTCCGTTTCTTTCACCTGTTTTTCTGCTTTTCTCCAAGATACAAAGACCCCCTTGGACGAGGAAGCTGACGAGACGAGATGTATACAGACAACGGATTGACCAAAGAAGAAGATTTGACAACTTTAAATATGGACACTTGATGAACTTTGCCATGGATCCCCAGTTTCCCTAGTACTTTTAAACTCACGCTAGCCCAACATTTTTTGTAAATCTGATGGCTCAGACAAAGCTATTTGCTCATGCCCAAGGAGCAATACAGCGCAAAGAAGACGACTCTCAACAGATACCGAAAACAACTTCGACGACAGATGTACATTTCCCTGACATAGAATATCATTGCATTTTTCGTAAGTGTTCTTTATCTTCATCTCTGCAACCCCCAGGTAACGACACACATAGACGATAGGGAATACAGGCACAGATAGCAGCAACCACATACCTCCCCCATTCATGTATCATCAACTAAAATGTGCATCCCCATTTTGTTACAACCACAGCCGAAATGAGCTCGGTAGAGTTTGACAGCCCATCCACAGACCTGTACCACAGGACAAGAAGGAATTCAAATGTATACTTCGCAATACCTCGAAGCTTGATTTACCACACGTACGGCACGATGATACATGACCCTCCAAACATGGACTCATACACACATGCTTCTACTTTCTCACTAGGTCATACCCTCTTCACACCTACTCCACTCTTCTCCCCTACCCAACCATGGAAATCAATTAACCCCTGACTTACATTTTTCTCCTTAAATGTTTTGTGGCAGTTATTATTGACTGCCAAAGGGTGGACTGTCAAAGTCAGAAAAATGTCTCAATGCACGTTGCCATATTTGCACCGCACACTGGTCCGCGCTGCGCGTGCGTACGCTCTCCCGTGGAAGCGCATACCCGCAATAGCGTGCACACGCAGGCGCGGTATGCGTATTTACGGTAGAGTTTATGTGGTCGTAGCGTGCGACTCATTCGTTACATATTTTCACAATTAATGTAGTTTATAGATCATGGTCCCTTTGATAGATTCTGAAAGTTTGGTTAAAATACAATGTCCCAGAGCTGAGGAATCCCTCTTTATATCGTACGAAGGGTCTAACAGGAATCATACAGCAGTGTTTGGTACCCATCGGAAGAGTATTTAATTAGCAATATTCCGGTGTTGGTTTGGAGCGTATTAATCGCTCGTGCGAATAGTTATGGACATAAGAAGTTTATGTCCATTTCTATTATTTACACATACTCAGGTATGCGGCGGGAAACCCAGTTTCCCACCCACCTGAGCTGTTGGAAATCGTCACAGCCCACCTGTATGAATCACCCTATGACCTTTTGTTATGATGCAGGGCCGAATTCCTTCGGCCAATGGACAATGGGATTGTAGGACCAGGAGATTGCATTGTGTGTGGGGCATAAATAGGCAGGCCGACCACATCCAGCTCTCACTCTCTCATCAACGGTTATCTGCTGATAGCCGGGAGCTGGATATCGAGGCGCAGGCGATCATACCCTTTGTGCGTAAGTTTCTCTCCGTAATCATTGTCTTTCTGTGAGCCAATTTCTCTCCATCTCTCTCTCTCTCTCTCTCTCTCTCTCTCCTCTTTTCCCTTATATCTCTCATAGTATTATAGTATTGTACTGTATTGCATTTAGGTCAGTGTAGTATTGTCTTTTTGTATTTATTGTTTAGTTCTGTGGTTAGGAAGTCTCTGTTATATTGTAGTGTATCATTTGTACTGTTATCCCCTTTTACAAGTATATTAGATATAATACAGTTAATAGGCTTTGGAACCTAAACCAGTATCTGTGCATTTTCTATAGTGTTAAGTGTTCACTTGAGCGTCGGTGACGCTCAAGCAGCTTTGTAGTTAGTCAGGTTACACAAGGTTGCATTTACACCCTGTACTCACATTAAGGTATTCAGTGTATTTCATTGGTATAAGGTTTTAACATAAAGGTATAGTGTTGTGAGCGTCTGCATCGCTGGTGACCTCCTCGTGGTCTCGAGCGGACGCTACGCTACAGCGAATCATTCCCCTAGACATAGCCAATAACGTGTCCTGTGATCACTGGGCCGTGAGCGAACGTGACGCTTGAGCGTCTCGCCTACGGCTGAGCGATCGCTACGCCAATAGCGTACCATTACGGTACTTCTTAAGTAAACAGCGTACAGTGTTCTTAGCTTCATAAAGGGTTGTTTATACGACAAGGAATTTAGCATTGTCAATTGGGGACTCGTCCTATACTTCTCACATCTGCACTAGGTAGATCAGCAGACATTATCCCCCAGCAAAGGGTGGGAGGTTGTCTCGCAGTTGCTGACGGGATAAGCGTCTGCTTCGCTTAGATAAAGAGTGCTGAAGGAACCCGGTAACCGGAAGTAAGAACAAAACGCTTGTGTCTTTTTAAAACTGTTTATTTTTCTTTTGTCTTGCGTACGCACGCATATATCTGCATTTCTGTTTCATTTTCGTATATCACTATTCCTGTTTGCCAATTTTATAGTTGATAGAAAGTGCTAAAAAGAGATTTGCTGTTATTTCATAGTAGAGGTAATAGTTAAAGTATAGAACAAACACACGGTTTGTCTGAGATACAAGGCAGTCAGTGTGGATTGCGGTAGATGATCAGGGATCATTTACATTGATAAAAATATATTGTGTTACGGTGGATCTTTGCATTGCGTACACGTGTCGCTAACAAAGACTAGCGTACGCAATCCAAAGGCAGACGCACGCAGCGTACATTACGCAACGTAGCGTCCGGTTACGCCCACGTAGCTCAAGTTGTGATAAAGTGAAGTAACGCAAAGGCGATAATTAACGCACAGCGGTAGATAACGCGACGCGGTAAATAACGCAAATCTATTTTTGGAAAAATCTGAAATTTAGTTTAACAGATCCTGCTCCTAATTGGTAACACTTTTGGCCTAAAGACAATTTCTGCGCAGAAATAGATATAGAAACAAAGTGTACATGTGTTGAGTGAGTGTGTTTTGTATACAAAAGTTTATATAACTTTAAGGTGGAACCAAAAGGAAAGCCGGGTACTCGTCAAGGGACATACGTGTAAGTGACATATACGGTGGCTAGGGAGGCATCCCTGGTTAAATAATATTTGAGCATTAGAGTATAGCGGACCATAAGGTAACAAGACCAGGAGGTCATAAGGTAACAAGACCAGGAGGTCATAAGGAACAAGACCAGGAGGTCGTAAGGTAAAAGGTCCGCTATAAAAGTCCAGTGGCACAACGCCTGGGGTGTTGGTGCAGAACCCATATAGGCCATAAGCTCTTGCTGAAGGAATCGCGGCCGGAAACATCGATTCCATTGGTCTTTCAGTACATGACAAGTAGTGCTCGTGTACTGAACGATTGGACCGCACGTAATTGTGTGCAGTAGTTAGTAATCTGACCTAATACCATTAGAGTAAAGTGGTCACAAACGCTATTTGTACATTCTGACGTGATTTGTGTAATTTTTTATTTTTAAAGGGAAGTTCGCTGGTCACTCAGGAACTATCTAACAACCCCACCTTTACTGGAAAGAGTAAGTGTCCTGCGGGTAACCCTCATATGTTCCAGTAAACTGAAGGTTCCATAGGGGCCCTGTATCGAGTACGCCAGCACCACGTCGGTGTGATCAGGTCGTATTGGTCGAGGTGGGCGAGTGAGTGGGGTACTCGGTAAACCGCCACCGCCGGCCTACTGTGGAGTAATTTGGTTGTATGTAAAGGCTTGCTGAAAACCTTGATACAGAGATCCAAGGAGGACTAAGCAACACCTGCAGACTATGGGGGCCAGTTGCTCAGGTAGGGGGCGATCAACCCTGGTTCAGGTTGATTCTGTGAACCGACCAGTTGGGTCGGCACGATATGTAATGTGTGAAAAATACGGTAGTCACACAGAGGTTTTATGTGATGAATGGGAGAGAATGACAGTACAAGACAGGGACAAATTCCCAAGAATAGGTAGCTTCAGTCCAGAAGTGTTACAAAATTTAAGGAGGAGGATATGTCTCGTAAAATCAGCAAAGAGACGAATTCAGCATCATGATTGTTTACAGTTATGGCACCAGGAAGGTGAGATACAGAGAGGTTTGGCTCTGGCGGCAGGATCTGGGGCAGTCAGGAAGTTGATTGCCACAGCTCCTCCCCCACCATACATTGCAGGAGAGAAGTTGATTGCGGAGAGAAACGCACTGGGTTGTAAAACACAAACTCTTAGTAACACTGTAAATGTTAATGATGTTAACCAAATAACTCATGCAAGTATTAACCCGTGCAAGATGTACCCTGTTTTGAACCTTCCTCAGGAGTGTGATCAAGAAGACGATTCAGCAACAATTTCAGCTCTCTCTCTTGCAGCCACCATAGCAGAGACCACTGTAGGCACAGCGACACCCACGAGATTAGTGAAAGCCCCTAGCGGAGGGATAGGTGAGGTCGTGTCAACGGGTAAGTACGGCACCATGCACTACACTGAAACAATTGTACCACAACAAGCAGTAGAATCTACACAGGAAGAGGCTGTTAGAATTGCTCCTGTAAGGGTAATAGCAGTTCCCAATGGAAAAACAGATGTGTCTGGAGCCACTCCCATAAGGAACATTGCCATGTACACTCCATTTTCCAGAATGGAATTAAGAACAATAGTGTCCGAATTTCCTGACCCCAGGAAGGATTTAGTTGCTAGCCAAAAATACATCAGGGATTTAGGTAACACGGTAGAACCCAACAACAAGGATTGGCAGATACTGCTAAGAGCTTGTTTACCTTCCAATGTTGATGCAACTCAATTTTTAGCTGATTGTGCATTGGATAAAGATGTACCGCTTACAGACGTGTACAACAAGGATAATGTAAAAAGGATAAATTTACAGCTAAAAGAGTATTTCCCTGCCGTTGTTAAATGGAATAAAATATTTTCCATTAAGCAAAAGGAGTCCGAAACGGCAACAGAATATTTTCACCGGGCACTATTAGAAATGGCAAAGTACACTGGTATAGAAGACATTAAGACCAACCCAAACCATCGAGAAGTAGCAGTATCTGTACTGATGGATGGTTTGAAAGAAACATTAAAAGCTAGGGTACAGACCACGCAGCCATGTTGGCGAGGTCTGTCAGTGTCCACCTTGAGAGAGGCTGCTATTGATCACGACAGAAATATCACTAGGCACAGGGAGTCGCAAAGTGATAAGTTGATGTCCGTAAGTATACAGGCGCTGACCACAAGGCAGCCTGCGTATGTACCACCGAATCCTGTGGGTAAGACAAGTGTAATAACATGTTTTTCTTGTAACAGACCGGGACACTATGCACGAGAATGTAGAACAAAGAATGTACAAAGATCTTTTCAACCCCCTAGACAACAACACAACACACGACATTGGGAGCAGGGTCCACAGAGGCGGAGTTTTGAGCCACATACAGGGGAAACAAAAAGATATCCCCCGAACAGAGATTGGCATGCCTCTGGTAGTTCCCAGCTAACTCCCCCACAAGTAGTTGCTGCCAATGGGATTCAGGGAGGTCAGCATACCCAATAGGGGTGTGGCCATACCTGTAATCTGCAGCCAGTTAAGTTGATTGCCAGTCTTGGAAGCGAACCAGAGATTGCAATCAATGTAGCTGGTAAAACTTTAAACTTTCTTGTAGACACAGGGGCGGCCAAGTCAGTGATAAATTCGACAGTGGGCATGAGAACCACTGGTAGGACAATTCCAGCCATGGGAGTAACAGGAGTAGTCCAGCACTACCCTGTTAGCAAACCAGCCGAGATTACAATAGGGCCTTTGCATACCAAGCATTCCTTTTTGCTGGCTGCATCTGCACCAACTAATCTCCTGGGAAGAGACTTACTATGTAAAATGGGTTGCGTCATTTATTGTACTCCTGAAGGTGTATTCTTGGACATCCCTGAGAATCACGCTCAGGAAGTACGAGACATGTTAGACTCCCCATCAAAATTAATGTCACATTCCATTATGACAAATAGGAATCCATCCCAAGTAGAAGAGATGACATCTCAGATACCAGAGTCACTTTGGACAAAAGATGGACAGGACACTGGATTAATGGCAAATGTAGCTCCAGTAGTTGTGCAAGTAAAAGATGGTAGGATAGCTCCAAAAATCCCACAGTATCCTCTGAAGCCAGAGGTGGAGTTAGGAGTTTTTCCCGTAATAGAGCGCTTGCTACAACAGGGCATTCTAGTAAGAACGTCCAGCACAGCAAATAGTAATCTTACCTTATTTTTCCCTATATATTTATTGGGCACCTGTGTATGTTCTTTCTTTTGTCCTCCACAATGGATCCTGTGCAAAAGCAAGCCTGTGCTGTGTTTGCCCTTGCTGCTGTCACTATTTTAAATGATAATTTAAATTAAAAAAAAGCCTTGTACTATATCATACAGCAACTTAGTTTTCATTTTTAAGTACTCTAGTAATAGTGTGTAGTGCTCCTTTTCCAAGAAGTGTCTATTCTCAATTTTGCTAATCTTTCGTTCGCAATTTTGATAAGCTAAGATTCACTCCCATGAGGCGGCGGCTTAGCGTGTGCAAAGCTGCTAAAAGCAGCTTGCGAGCGAACAACTCGGAATGAGGGCCTTTGTTAGCAGTTGGGCAAAACCATGCGCACTGCAGGGGAGGCAGAGAGTTAGATTTGGGTGGGTTATTTTGTTTCTGTGCAGGGTAAATACTGGCTGCTTTATTTTTACACTGCAATTTTGATTGCAGATTGACCACACCACACCCAAATCTAACTCTCTCTGCACATGTTATATCTGCCTCTTCTGCAGTGCACATGGTTTTGCCCAACTGCTAACAAAGGCCCTCATTCCGAGTTGTTCGCTCGCAAGCTGCTTTTAGCAGCTTTGCACACGCTAAGCCGCCGCCTACTGGGAGTGAATCTTAGCTTATCAAAATTGCGAACGAAAGGTTAGCAAAATTGTGAATAGATACTTCTTAGCAGTTTCTGAGTAGCTCCACACTTACTCGGCATCTGCGATCAGTTCAGTGCTTGTCGTTCCTGGTTTGACGTCACAAACACACCCAGTGTTCGCCCAGACACTCCCCCGTTTCTCCAGCCACTCCCGCGTTTTTCCCAGAAACGGTAGCGTTTTTTCGCACACACCCATAAAACGGCCAGTTTCCGCCCAGAAACACCCTCTTCCTGTCAATCACATTACGATCACCAGAACGAAGGAAAAACCTTGTAATGCCGTGAGTAAAATACCTAACTGCATAGCAAATTTACTTGGCGCAGTCGCACTGCGGACATTGCGCATGCGCATTAGCGACTAATCTCTCTGTTGCGAGAAAAATATAATGAGCGAACAACTCGGAATGACCCCCAAAGTTCCTGCTGCGATCAACTCAGAATTACCCCCATAATCAGGTCGATCAGCCTTTTTATTTTTGTGTGTGGGCATGAGTGTTTTGCATAAACACTGATAAAATGGTCCAAACAACTATTTAAGTCCTTCATATCACTTCCTGCCCAAACAGAGCTTACAATCTATGGGGGTAATTCAGACCTGATCGTAAATATGCAAAAAAATACGATCTACGATCATTTTTGTCTGACATGTTGGGGGATGCCCAGCATAGGGCAAGTCCACGCTGCATGCCGGGTCCTGCCCCCCCCCCCCGCAGACATGCGAAAGCATCGCACAGCGGTGATGCTTTTGCATGGTTCGAGTAGCCCTCTGCTTATGCACCCTAGCCCCTAGCTGTGAAGGCAGAAGGCTACCCACCATGTTTTGGTTTGCAGCGGCTGCATGTGACGTCACGCCCCAGCAACGTTCTGGACACGCCTGCGTTGTCCGGACCGCACCTCTTAAATGGAGCTTCGACACCCACAAAACGCGTTGTCAACACCCCGTTCCCGTCTCCCTCAAGGTCTTAAACAGCATTCTGAAGAGAACGCAGTTTCGATAGAAGTCTATAGCGATCTTTGCACACTTGCGACAAGGTCTGAATAAGGCCCTATATTAATTATCACATGGAGACATACACACTACGGTATTTTCTGTTTGTCAGAAGTCAATGAATCTACCCAGGCTTATTGATAGGGTGGTGTGTCCAGTGCCTTCACCTCGGACAATAATTATTCCCTAGATATAACATTAAGAGGCTACAGTAGATATCTCCACTATTCATAAGAAGTACAGAAATCAGCCATTTGACACCAGGGCCCAAAAGTGTCGGGACTGAAAATGGGAGGGGCAGGATTTGAAGTGGGAGGGGCAATGATTAGAAAGAGAAGAGTTAGGAATAATTCCTAAACTGCCCCCCCCTCCTCTCCCCCAAAATAAAAAGTCTAGATCTGCCTCTGGTTTACTGCAGAGCTAAGGCAGCTTCATCGTGCCAAGGAGGAGGCCGATAGGAGTGGGGGAAAAATCCTGTATAATCAGGCCAGGAACACACTGACTCAGGAGATCAGGGTGGTAAAGAGATGCTACACTTATAAGCTGGTAAATAAGTTCTCATCTAATGATCCTCGGTCAGTTTGGAAGGGCCTGCAGGCTATTACCAACTACAGGAAACCATCTACCCGCACTAGTATGATACAGAAATTGGACGACGAGCTGAATGTCTTATATTGTAGATTTCATAAGTCAATTCTTGCCGCATCTGGCAGTTACTATCAGTCTGCCCTAGTGTTGGAACTCCTGCAACTTGCCCACCTTGCACTTCATGCAGTGGCGTAACTAGAAATTTTTCTCCCTTAAACCAACAAATTCTCTGGCACCCCCTCCCCCCTCATAATTGGCACTATCAAATTGGAGAATTTGCGCATGCCAAAAAGGGGTGTGGCTTCATTAAAATGGGTGTGGCTTTGCTGAAAGTGGCGTGGCGTTGCCGGAAAAGACTACCTTATACCCCAGTTTTGCAACCTGCACGCCGAGACGTTGGCGACCACAGGAAAAAAAAATCATCCTGATTCATGCCCCTTACATTATTTGTCATTATTCCTCCTTATAGTAATGCCCCTCACACATTATGCCACACACTGCAATGGCCCTTAGACATTATGCCACACACCGTAATGCCTGTGACACATTAAGCCACACCTTAATGCCCGTTATAAATTATGCCACACACTGCAGTGTCCCTGAGACATTATACCACACACCGTCATGCCTGTGATACATTATGCCACACACCACAATGCCCGTTATACATTATACCACAAATTGCAATGCCCCTAAAACATTATGCCACACACTGCAATGGCCCTTAGACATTATGCCACACACCGTAATGCCTGTGACACATTATGCCACACCGCAGTGCCCGTTATAAATTATGCCACACACTGCAGTGTCCCTGAGACATTATACCACACACCGTCATGCCTGTGACACACTATGCCACACACCGCAATGCCTGTTATACATTATACCACACACTGCAATGCCCCTAAGACATTATGCCACATACAATGCCCGTGATACAGTATACCACACACCGTCATGCCTGTAACACATTATGCCACACACCGCAATGCCCGTTATACATTATACCACACAGTGCAATGCCCCTAAGACATTATGCCACATACAATGCCCGTGAAACAGTATACCACACACTGTCATGCCTGTGACACATTATGCCACACACCGCAATGCCCGATATACATTATACCACATACCACAATGTCCGTGATACATTATGCCACACACCGCAATGCCCGTTATATATTATGCCACACACCGCATGGCCCATTATATATTATGTCACACACCGCAATGCCCATTACACATTAAGCCCTACAGTAAGGCTTCTAATTACTTTTAAATTACCTGATCGTTGCCAAGGGTTTCATGATCTTGGTTCCATGCATGGTGCCAGGGGTTTTCATGCTCAGGGTGTCATGCTCGTTGCCAGGGGTTTCATGCGCTGGGTTTTATGCTCGTTGCCAGAGGTTTCATGCGCTGGGTGTCAAGCTCGTTGTCAGGAGGAAATGCTTGTTGCCAGGGATTTCATGCACTGGGTGTCATGGGGAGTAATGCTGCCCAAACCGCTCCCTGCTGTTTAGTGTGCCGCGGGCACCGCTGCCCGATCCCCCCCGTTGCTGCTGCTGCCCCTGCCGCTCCAGGGTAGCAGGGTGGCAGGGCTGCAAGGTGCCGCCGGGCATGGCCAGGGCTATGCGCTCCCTGGGTCTCGGCACCTCCTAGACGCTAGAGGTCAAGTGTGACCTCTAGCATGTCTCCTCCATGGTGGCAGCCAACTTGGAAGGGACATTTAGCAGATTGACATGTGGACGACTGAATCAGTGGCGGCGCCCCCGCAGCCCTGCGCCTCCAAGCCTCCGCAGCGGCTGCGGGGGCAGTAGTTACGCCACTGACTTCAAGTATTTCGCCTGCATTGAGAGTGAGGTTGGAAAAGTGGACTAAGCTGTTCAGGGGATTGAGGTCCCGGAAGGCACCTGTGCCGGATGGTGTGTCACCTTCTGTGCTGGAAACCTGTGCTGAACAGCTGGCCCCTATGTGTACAGATATTTTTAATAGAGATTTGGAAAGTTGTCTGGTTCCTTCTTGTATTAAGTGGTCTGTGATTATTCCAGTCCAAAGAAATCATCTATTTCAGGCTTGAATGACTACAGACCAGTTGCTGTAATGTCTGTGGTTATGAAACGTTTGAACAGTTGGTGCTGGCCCATCTGAAGGACAGTGTAGGTCTCCTCTTGGATTCCATGCAATTTGCTTATCGGGCGAATAGATCAGTAGAGGATGCAGTCAACATGGGACTGCTAGATTTTGCAACATCTGATTTGCCAGAAACATGTGACTTTCCTGTTTGTAAAAATGCAAACTACATACCGTTAGGGTGAAAAGAGAAACCAAGACCTCAGTGCTGTAAAGGCAATGATGCTATTACACCAACCATGCTGCCCAGACTTTCACTCTTTACTTGAACTGAAAGTGCGTGCAACAAAGTAGATGGAAATGCCATTATAAAGTGGGACAATTGAGAGAAGATCACCAAGATCTTGGCGCAGCCATATAATCCTGGTAGACCAAGTGTTACAAAATGATATATGATTCACCCGTGTAACATCTGTCCCCAGTGATTGGGATAGACTGACATGTGTGTTTTGCAATCAGATAATTATTTGACATACAAAAGGCAGATCAGATAAAACTTTGACATACAAAATGTCTATGCATTTCTCTGTGTGTAGTTTGTATTTGTCTGTTTTGTAGGGAAATTATACCCCTTTTCTTATTTGACATTATTTATTAAAAGCTAAGTTTTATACGTAATAGTGGGGTTGTGCCCCTGGCAAGAGAGTACTTTGCTTGCCTCCATTACTACCTATACAGGTATTAAAAAGGTATGTCAAAATCAATGTATGCTATGTACAGGAACATATCTACCCCTTAGCCAGGATGGCACTCACTAGGGGTGCCGTTGATGAGGGGGTGCTGCCTGGTGGTGCCACCTGCAGCCAGGGGGTAGAATCAGAGCTAGCACAATGTGGTAAGAGGACTAAGCAATGGAGGACTGTGCCAGGCTGAAGAGGCACTGTGGCTGCATGGCTGTGCTAGCCTCATGCTATGCCATGCAAACCTGAGCTTTGAGAGACAGGACCAACAGCAGAGCCACATATAGACATTGCCTGGCTCCTTCTCTCCAGTCTCCACAGACTCTGGATACCCACAAACCCAAAGGAACATGACTAGTCAAGTGCTGCTGGCAGACCACTACTATTTGATTCTTCCCCCTGTCCATGGGTGGCATCACTGGGTGGAACCATCGGGTGGCACTCTCCATTGGCCGGGCCAGGCACTGCTGTGTGTAAGGAAGAGCATTACTACTGTGGGCATAATGTGTAAGGGTCCATACTACTGTGGGCATAATGTGTAAGGGGCACTGATGTTGGCATAATGTGTATAAGGGGTACTACTGAGTGACGTAACATGAATAAGGGACAGTACTCTGTGGTGTAATACGAATAAAGGTAATACTGTGTGGTGTAATGTGAATAAGAGACACTATTGTGTGGTGTAATGTACTTAAGGAACACTACTGTGTGGTGTAATTTGAATTGGGGGTACTATTGTGTGGACATGCATGTTCCTCAACAAGACCACTCTTTTTAGGCATGCACATCTTAACTATTTCAAATGGGGAAGGGGGATGACACCAGCCCCTTACTTTGCCAGAGGTGCTTGGACCCCTAGACCATATACACTATTAACCCATTCGGTGGTACGCACAGAAATCTTCCGGGCTAGCCAGCGCTGACAGTGCTGGCTACCCCGGAAGATTTCCGTGCATACTACCTGCTGATTCCCTAGGGACAGCCGTGCAGTGTGCATGGCGCCTGGGAATCGACATACTCCATTATGGAGTTTAGCCTACCCGGACTCTTATTGGCCGGTGGCACACTTAGCTGTAAAATGGCTTATGCTGATTCCCGGGAGCTGCAAGGCGGCCTGGAATCAGCTCTGGGGCTGGTAATCCCCGCGGGAGATGCCTGTCGGCGTTCGCCAGGTGATAACCTCGTCTTGCCCCATCACTCACCCTCCCCTGCACCTTCCCCCTCTCTTGCGCTCCCATGTCAATTTAAAAACACCCCCCCCAAGGGTGTCCTTTTACATTTTAAACTCACCCCTAAAGAGGTTAATGAATGAGTATGTTGATTGTTTTTTTTTTTTTTTTTTTTAGTTGTGAATGGTAGATCCATTAATACAATCAACCAGAGTACAGAATGTATATTTGTCCTCATACTTTGTTGTGCTGGTCGTGGCAAATAGCCCCCTTTGGCGCACCAGGTTGTCGGCAACACAGTACCGTCAATCAACCTTTTCACTCCAAATGTGTGTTATTCACATAAATGCAACAACCGGAAGTGACAAAACTTTGTTGCTAGATTACTATGACCAAATGATGTGCACATGGACACTAGTTATATGAGGACACATCTAATGTGTATAATAAAGTATTCTGATATCATCTGTACGTAATAGCAATAGCAGTGATGCCCAATGTGTGCTCTGGCATCTTATCCTAGGATCAGGGGAAGGTAGGGGAGAGGTAGGTTCTTGTCCCATGAAGGCTAGAAGTGTGCTGGCCTTTTCTAAGATGAGCTCCCCAAGTTGCAGTATACAGGAAACAGCAGCACAAAGGACATTGCTATATATTTATTTATTAATATTTACTTATTAAGCACCAGCATATTCATTGTGTTTTATAATGAACATTTCTATAGGGAATTTAGAGTGTAAGCAGTGAGCACACAGTCATGAGAGGGTGCTGCCAACCTGTGCTGCGCACAGAGCCGGTGCCTGGGTGTTTGGCGCCCTCTTGCAAACTATAAATTTGTGCCCTCCCTCCCATACTTCACAAAGGGACAGCATCACAAAAAGGGGTGTGGTCTCACAAGAATGGGGCATGGTCACACTATAGTACTTCCAATTTAAATTATGCCAAAGTAGTGCCCCTTATACACATTATGCCACACAGTAATGCCCCTTACACCTTATGTCACACACAGTAATGCCCCTTACACATTATACCTCACTCATTAATGCTCCTTACTCATTATCCAACACACAGTAATGCCCCTTACATATTATGGATGCACTTTACACATTATGCCACATCTGGTGTTGGATGTGAGCCACTGCAGCCACTTCTGATTAGCTGCCGGTGCGCAAGCTCCATTTGGCTTGCAGCCTGCGTCTGATTCGAAATGACGGTGGTGCTATCTTCCACATGGCTGCCTGCCGATGTGCCAGCTATAATCAGTTACTGGGAAAGAAGACAGAGGGGCGGTGACACAGTGACCGGGACAGGACACAGACAGGGGGGGAGAAGACACAGTGACTGGGACAGAACACAGGGGTGTGTGACACAGTGACAGAAGACAGAGGGGGGTGACACAGTGATGAAGACAGAACCCAGGGGCGATGACACAATGGCTGGAACAGAACACAGGGGGGTGACACAGTGATGGGGACAGAACCCAGGGGCGATGACACAAAGGCTGGAACAGAACACAGGGGGATGACACAGTGACTGGGACCAAACACATCGGGGTGACAGTGACTGGGAAAGAACATGGGGGGCGGGGGTGACACAGTGACTAGGACAGAACACAGGAATGGATGACAGTGACGGAGCACAGAACACAGAGGAGAGGTGGCAATGGCTGGGACAGAATACGGGGGGTGTGGATACTGACAGAACACAGAGAGGGGGTGACACAGTGACTGGGAAAGAACATTGGGGTTGTGACAATGGCTGGAACAAAACACGGGGGTGATACTGACAGAACACAGAGTGTGGGGGGGGGGTGACATAGTGACTGGGACAGAACTCAGAGGTGGTGACAATGGCTGGGATAAGACACGGAGGGGGGCTGATACTAACAGAACACGGAGGGGGGTTACATGGTGACTGAGACAGGACACTGGGTGGTGACAATGGCTGGGACAGAACACAGTGGGTTGATGCTGACAGAACACGGAGGGGTGAAAGTTACTGGGACAGAACACTGGGGTGGTGACAGTGGCTTGGACAGAATGCAGGGGGGTGGTGATACTGACAAAACAGAGTATTGGGTGACAAAGTGACTGGGACAGAACACTGGGGTGGTGACAATGGCTGGACAGAACACGGGGGGTGGTACTGACAGAACACGGAGGGGGGGTGACATAGTGATTATGGGACAGACAGTGCTGCAAGTATGGCGGTATAGGGCCGTATGGCGTACCGGTAAGAAATTCCCAGGTGGTACGCAGTACTGTCGTGCCGTCCACCATACTGCCTCCCGCTGGCTTTGTTCTGTGTGAGGGGAGGAGAGCGCAGCGCCTCTCATGCCCTTCAATTTTCTGTGATGCCCGGTCTCACTCTCCAGCGGCGGCGGGGTCAGTCTGAATAAGGCACCAGTTTGCTAGCCAATCAGAGCTCGCGGACCGGCAGCCGTGGCTCCTGATTGGCTGCCAGTCCGCAAGCTCTGATTGGCTAACGAACCGGAGCCTCATTTGAGATACCCGCCGCCGGAAACCTCACGGATTTTTGGAGCATTGAGGGGCAGGAAAGGCGTTGCGCTCTCCTCCCCTCACATAGCAGCAACAGAGCCAGTGGTGAGCAGGAAGAGGGGGGGGGGGATTTCATATCTGCCACTGTGGGGGCATTGTATATCTGGCACAGTGGGGGCAATGTATATCTGGCACAATGGGGGCAATGTATATCTGGCACTGTGGGGCAATGTATATCTGGCACTGTGGGGGCAATGTATATCTGGCACTGTGGGGGCATTGTATATCTGGCACTGTGGGGGTATTGTATATCTGGCACTGTGGGGGCATTGTATATCTGGCACAGTGGGAAAATTTATATCTGGCACAGTGGGGCATTGTGTATCTGTCACTGTGGGGGCATTGTATATCTGGCACTGTGGGGGCATTGTATATCTGGCACTGTGGGGGCATTGTATATCTGGCACTGTGGGGGCATTGTATATCTGGCACTGTGGGGCAATGTATATCTGGCACAGTGGGGGCAATGTATATCTGTAACTGTGGGGCAATGTATATCAGGCACAGTGGGGCATTGTGTATCTGGCACTGTGGGGGCAATGTATATCTGGCACAGTGGGGGCATTGTGTATCTGGCACTGTGGGGGCAATGTGTATCTGGCACTGTGGGGGAAATGTGTGTCTGGCACAGTTGGGGCAATGTGTATCTGGCACTGTGGGGGAAATGTGTATCTAGCACAGTGGGGGCAATGTGTATCTGGCACTGTGGGGGCAATGTGTATCTGGCACTGTGGGGGCATTGTGTATCTGGCACTGTGGGGCAATGTATATGTGGCACAGTGGGAGGCAATGTATATCTGGCACAGTGTGGCAATGTGTATCTGGCACTGTGGGGGCAATGTATATCTGGCACTGTGGGGGCAATGTATATCTGTCACAGTGGGGGCAATTTATATCTGTAACTGTGGAGTAATATATATCTGGCACTGTGTGGCAATGTATATCTGGCACAGTGGGGGCAATGTATATCTGTAACTGTGGAGTAATATATATCTGGCACTGTGGGGCAATGTATATCTGGCACAGTGGGGGCAATGTATATCTGTAACTGTGGAGTAATATATATCTGGCACTGTGGGGCAATGTATATCTGGCACTGTGGGGGCATTGTATATCTGGCACTGTGGGGGCATTGTATATCTGGCACAGTGGGGGGCTATGTATATCTGGCACTGTGGGGGCAATGTATATCTGGCACTGTGGGGGCAATGTATATCTGTAACTGCGGAGTAATATATATCTGGCACTGTGGGGGCAATGTATATCTGGCACTGTGGGGGCATTGTATATCTGGCAAAGGGGGCCAATGTATATCTGGCACTGTGGGGGCATTGTATATCTGGCACATGGGGGCATTGTATATCTGGCACTGTGGGGGCAATGTATATCTGGCACTGTGAGGGCAAAGTATATCTGGCACTGTGGGGGCAATGTATATCTGGCACTGTGGGGGCTTTGTATATCTGGCACAGGGGGGGGCAATGTATATCTGGCACAGTGGGGCAATGTATATTTGGCACAGTGGGGCACTGTGTATCTGGTACAGTGGGGCATTATGTATCTGGCACTGTGGGGACAATGTGTATCTGGCACTGTGGGGACAATGTGAATCTGGCACATGGGGGCATTGTATATCTGGCACAGTGGGGCAATGTATATTTGGCTCTGTGGGGACAATGTGAATCTGGCACTGTGGGAACAATGTGAATCTGGCACTGTGGGGGCATTGTGTATCTGGCACTGTGGAGGCAATGTATATCCGGCACAGTGGGGGCAACGTATATCCAGCACAGTGGGAGCAATGTATATCTGGCACAGTGGGGGCAATGTATATCTGGCACGGTGGGGTAATCTATATCTGGCACTGTGGGGGCAATGTATATCTGGCACTGTGGGGACAATGTGAATCTGGCACATGGGGGCATTGTATATCTGGCACAGTGGGGCAATGTATATTTGGCACTGTGGGGACAATGTGAATCTGGCACTGTGGGAACAATGTGAATCTGGCACTGTGGGGGCATTGTGTATCTGGCACTGTGGAGGCAATGTATATCTGGCACAGTGGGGGCAATGTATATCCAGCACAGTGGGGGCAATGTATATCTGGCACAGTGGGGGCAATGTATATCTGGCACGGTGGGGTAATCTATATCTGGCACTGTGGGGGCAATGTATATCTGGCACAGTGGGAGCAATGTGTATCTGGCACTGTGGGAGCATTGTGTATCTGGCACTGTTGGGACAATGTGAATCTGGCACAGTGGGGGCAATGTATATCTGGCACAGTGGGGTCAATGTATATCTGGCACAGTGGGGCATTGTGTATCTTGCACTGTGGGAGCAATGTATATCTGGCACTGTGGGAGCAATGTATATCTGGCACTGTGGGGGCATTGTATATCTGGCACAGGGGGGCAATGTATATCTGGCACAGTGGGGGCAATGTACAGTATATCTGGCACAGTGGGGCATTGTGTATCTGGCACTGTGGGAGCAATGTATATCTGGCACTGTGGGAGCAATGTATATCTAGCACTATGGGGGCATTGTATATCTGGCACTGTGGGGGCATTGCATATCTGGCACTGTGGGGCAATGTATATGTGGCACAGTGGGGGGCAATGTATATCTGGCACAGTGTGGCATTGTATATCTGGCACGGTGGGGCTTTGTATATCTGGCACAGTAGGGCAATTGTGTATCTGGCACAGTGGGGCAATTGTTTATCTGGCACAGTGGGGGCATTTGTGTATCTGGTACAGTGGGACATTTGTGTATCTGGCACAGTAGGGGCATTTGTGTATCTGGCACTGTGGGGGCAATGTATAACTGGCACTGTGGGTTCAATGTATATCTGGCACTGTGGGGTCAATGTATATCTGGCCCTGTGGGGCAACGTGTATCTGGCACTGTTGGGTCATATGTGTATCTGGCCTCCTCATATGTGTATCTCGCCCCCATTTTCATTGGCCATGCCCCATGTGGCATTTGGCCACGCCCATTTTTGGCGCGCTTACACAGTACCTATAAGACATTTTTTCTACTTGCACCACTGGGTGCAGAACACAGGTGTGGTGTCAATGGTTGGAACTGAACACAGGGGGGAAGGGGTGATACAGTAAGAAGTTACTGTGTCTCAGAGGACTGGCAATCCGCACCCCCAATGATTAGCTATACATACTTATACATATGTGACCTCAATCCAAATGGGTCCCTCTCCTGCATTCCACTCTAATCTGCTGTTGCCTCATAGTGTGCGTGTTGGACCGTGGACAACACAGACTGGCGCGGTAACCATGGTGACTAGTGTCGGTTACTGAGTGACTTCTGGCTGTCTGCAATATTGCGAGACCCAGGAGTCTCTCAGTGTATATATTTAACCCGCCCGCTTGCACACACGATCCCTCCCCCTGCCCAGTGACTTAAACTGCTGTGCAGTGCACATTCAGTGCCACGACCACCCACTTGGGATGCCAGTTTTCTGGCTCCGGCGCTGCCCACCTCTGCTCACGGACTGGTGCTGCCACCTGCAGCTGAATCTTGCTGGTGACCGCTGAGGTCTGGCCACATCACAGCAATATAAGGTGCTGCGGGCGAGAGGAGGCAGAGCTTGCTGCATTCTCACTAGAGGGAGTTGCTGAAGCCTGGACCTCTATACTAGATCTATTATATGCCGCACTCCCGCACCACATGGGGGTCATTCTGAGTTGATCGCTAGCTGAAAATGTTCGCTATGCAGCGATGATGCAAAAAAATGGCACTTCTGCGCATGCGTATGCGGCACAATGCGCACGCGTGAAGTACTTTCACAACGGCGATGTAGTTTAACACAAGGTCTAGTGAAGCTTTTCAGTCGCATTGCTGATTGACAGGATGTGGGCGTTACTTGGTGTCAACTGACCGTATTCAGGGAGTGTATGAAAAAATGCAGGCGTGCCAGGAAAAAAGCAGGCGTGGCTGGCCGAACGCAGGGCGTGTTTGTGACGTCAAACCAGGAACTGAATATTCTGAAGTGATCGCAAGCGCTGAGTAGGCCTGAAGCTACTCTAAAACTGCACAAAATTTTTTTGTAGCCGCCCTGCATTCCTTTCATTCGCACTTCTGCTAAGCTAAAATACACTCCCAGTGGGAGGCGGCATAGCGTTTGCACGGCTGCTAAAAACTGCTAGCGAGCGATCAACTCGGAATGACCCCCTATATGCACACAGCTGCCGGCACCGCTGCCTGTCATACAGAGTGACAGGAGCAGCAGCAAGTAGCAGCTGGGGACCTCGGCACAGAGATGCAGTGCGGGGAGAGCACCTCTCCAGCCTGGCGCCTCCCTGCTTTGCATCCCTTTGCTGAGCAGGTAGCGCCGGGCCTGTGCCTTAGTAGTCATGTGAGTGTAGGTTCTCAATATCCATGGGAGGGAGGCAGCATTTGCTAGTAGTGTACCTCAATTGAAGCCAGCAGTTGGGTGCATGTGAACACCCTGATAAGTCCACAATCATACAGCAGGGCCGAAACTAGGGGCGGGGGGCATGTGACCCGGGTGCGGGATTGGATAGGGCGCTGGGATCCTGTTGCGTCTGATACAGCAAAAGGAGGAAGTGGAGGAACATGGGATTTGTAGTAAAGTCTGTTACTGGTTATACTTGGAGCTGTAACAGAGAGACTACAAATCCCATGAGGCATTTCACTCACCCTGCAGAGATATGGCCGCCGCTGGAGCTAAAGTAGTCGGCTATCCTGAGCGGCAAGCCGCCCGCCCTGGCTGTGACTGTCTTGATGCAGAGCTTTCTCCAGCCCCACGCTGCCTGCATTCAGCGCTGAGTCGCTGACAGACACCAGCAGTGATTGATTGCAGCAGCCCAGCACCCTTCACCTTCATCTGATTAAAGAGTGAGAGGACTGGAGGTAAAACATACACACACACTCCCTCACTCTGGTGTTAACCCCTGCAGCTCATTTAAACTAGTTATTTAAGTTTATACAGTATATATTACTTTATAATGCTGAGACTGTTTATACCACTGTGACAACTACAGATCATATGGATAAATGTGTGTGTATGTATGTATGTATATGTGTGTGTGTGTGTGTGTGTGTGTGTGTGTGTGTGTGTGTGTTTGTGTGTGTGTGTGTGTGTATGTATGTGTGTATATACATATATACTGTGTGTGTTTTACTGGGGTCTGCTTGTCTGAGGGATATTATGGAGCATAT
Organism: Pseudophryne corroboree; assembly: GCF_028390025.1. NCBI lineage: Eukaryota > Metazoa > Chordata > Amphibia > Anura > Myobatrachidae > Pseudophryne > Pseudophryne corroboree. The sequence goes on along the minus strand of NC_086445.1, from coordinate 235,383,723 downwards.
AATTTTTTTTATTCTATTTTAGTGTATTTTTTATCTATTTTTTACTTTTATTATCATATAGTGTATGTGGAGATGTGCCCTGTGTCCCAGGGCACATCAGCACTGCAGGGTGCAGGGGATCCGTGTCCCCTGCAGAGCGTGAGGGTGGACAGCGCTGGGGCAGCTTGTCTGTCCCCAGCGCTGGGTGTACAGCAGCGGCGGGTGTCTGGTGCAAGGATCAGATGTTTCCCTGCACCAGGCTGTCGGCGGCGGCGGGTAGCGGCGCGGCGGCACTTTAAACTTGGCGCCATTCTGGCCGCCAATCAGAAGCGCCGCCCGCGGCTTTTCAAATCCGGCGCCGTCCGCGAGCCAATCGCGGCTCGCGGGGCGCCGGCCAATCGGAGGTGGACGCGGCGAGCCAATTGGCGCTCGCCACGTCACGGGCCCCGCCCCCGGCATCTGACGCCGGGCGGAAACCAAAGAAGAAGACCGCGCGGAAGCAGAAGAAGACGCCGGGCGGGAGCCGAGGACGGAGGGCGCGCGGAAGAGCGCTGAAGAGCTCGGGTGGCCGCGGAAGAGGCCAGAAGACTCCAGGCTCGGGGAAGGAGATGTCCAGCGGCGGCTGGACGCGGCGAAGTGACGGCGGCGCCGATGGCCAGGACGGGCCAGCGGCAGAAGAGGCCATCCCGGATTGAGAAGCGCTGCAGTGGTGGGAAGCAATGGAGCTGTGCAGTTCCCCACTGCAGCCTTCTCCACCAAGGTAGGCCCTTGTAAGGTGCCCCCCCCCCCTCCCATTCCTCCCTAGACCACCGGGTGTTCGGGCATTAGGCTCGTGGGCACGGACGGGCAATAGGCCCGGGCGCAGATAGGAGTTTGGGGGTCATTATTTGGTTCGGTGGTTTGGGCAGTAGGCCCAAGCCACCCTCTCCCAGCGCAGTAGGCGGGCATTAGGCCCGAGCGGCACATCAGGCACTAGGCCTGGGGAACCATAGAGGGCATTAGGCCCTAGGGAATTCCAGTGGTTTAGGGACATAAGGTGACCCTGGGCACCAGGCCCAGGTCACCCAACGAGGAACGAGTTAGGCGGGCGCTAGGCCCGTGGGTAATGTCGGGCCTCGGGTCCATGTGCAAATAAGGGGTGCTAGGCCCAATAAATAAGTGGTACCCCCGAAGGTGAATACAGGTGGTACTGGGCACTAGGCCCAGTCCACCCCAGGGTGTTTAGGTAGGCAGGCTCGCTTGGCCTGAGCCCCACATAAGGGAGGGTACAGGAGGTGGGCAGGCTGTGTGGCGCCCACCCCCTTCCAGCGGTAGGTAGGGATTTAAAGGAACAGCACCGTTTGATGTTGTACTCTGGTATGTGTGTTGTTACCGTGCAGGGCAAAGTGTTGTTTAGAGTTTGTGCACAGTTTGTGTTGCACCACACACACTTGAGCCAGTTTGAGGGCTTTGTTTATGTAGCTAGTATAGCGGATGCACACTAGGTTAGAGTTAGGCCCTGCACGGCTGTTTCTCTCTTTGCCTCCTTACAGGGACCTGTAAGTGGAGAAGATCGAAGTACAAGACGTAGGACGGTGAGTAACATCTGTCTGTGTGTTCCTTCTGTGTTTGTCCCTATCTGTCTCCCTTCCTTCAGGGCGAACGGTGAGCCTTGCACGCCGGTGCAAGGTAGAATTTCCACCTGGTGCGAGAGTGCCAATAGGTGAAATTCGGGCTCTGAGGCGTACGCCGGGGATGACCCTCACCTAGCCCGAGAGAGCATTTTCCTCGGTTCCGGAGGGCGTTTCGGTCCACAGTCAGGAGGACCGCACTCAGCAATCTCCTTCCTCCTAGGTCATCGTGTCCGGGTCCGACTGAAGAATTTCCAGGTCCGTTGAAGGTTTCTGTACCTGAAGGTGAGAGAGTGCGGCGCCTGGTAAGTGGTGAACCTACACCTGCACGGCAGCAGGCACTACAAGCACCGCGCCGCCACCCTCTTACATTTATACATATATATATATATATATATATATAAAATAAAAAATATTGTTATTATTGTGTGTGTGTGTGTGTGTGTGTGTGTGTGTGTGTGTGTGTGTGTGTGTGTGTGTGTGTGTGTGTGTGTGTGTGTGTGTGTGTGTGTGTGTGAGTGAAAGGGGGGGGGGGCCCTAACTTACTGCCTTGCTCCGGGTGCCGTAAATCCTAGTTTCGGCCCTGCATACAGTGGCAGAGAAGTGAGAGATAGTGGCTATCCGAGATTCAGCTCTTACAGTAAGTGAAGTGAAAATACTAGTTATGTAACTGGGTGAGCGGTGCCAGAGGGTAAAGTTGGAAGAAAGATCTACTTTGTTTATTACTATAAAGTCAGATGGCCTAATGTCTATTCATGTCAATGCTTGTGATTGTGCATTGCTTGCTACTACACCTGCTGTATCTGCAATTAAAAATAATTTTCCTGTTGGTAAACCAGCAAGTGCAGGGACACCTGTTAGCTGTTGATCCATGCCACAGGATCTTCAGGTGAGAGAAAGATGATTGACTGAAGGGCAGGACTGCAACCAGGGTGGTGCAACATTGTCAGTCAAACAGGGCACAAGTCTGAGAGGTCATTGCACTTGTTTCCCTGCTATTTGCTCCCAGTAGGATGCTGTGTAGATGCTGAATATGCTAAGCATTGGAGAGTGACAAAGTGGAAAGAGATAAAGTTCCAGCAAATCAGCTCTGCTATTTTACTCACTGTGGGCCCCATTTATCAACAATACATAATCGCTAAAGGGGTTAGGTTCTACTTTCACTATTCAAACAAACAGCAGTAAACTGGACACTGGGGGTCATTCCGAGTTGTTCGCTCGTTATTTTTTTTCGCAACGGAGCGATTAGTCGCTAATGCGCATGCGCAATGTTCGCACTGCGACTGCGCCAAGTAAATTTGCTATGCAGTTAGGTATTTTACTCACGGCATTAAGGGTTTTTTCTTCGTTCTGGTGATCGTAATGTGATTGACAGGAAGTGGGTGTTTCTGGGCGGAAACAGGCCGTTTTATGGGTGTGTGCGAAAAAACGCTCCAGTTTCTGGGAAAAACGCGGGAGTGAAAACGCGGGAGTGGCTGGAGAAACGGAGGAGTGTCTGGCCGAACGCTGGGTGTGTTTGTGACGTCAAACCAGGAACGAAAGTGACTGAACTGATCGCAGATGCCGAGTAAGTCTGGAGCTACTCAGAAACTGCACAGAGAAGTCTATTCGCAATTTTGCTAATCTTTCGTTCGCAATTTTGCTAAGCTAAGATTCACTCCCAGTAGGCGGCGGCTTAGCGTGTGCAAAGCTGCTAAAAGCAGCTTGCGAGCAAACAACTCGGAATGAGGGCCCCTGTGGAGGCAGATAACACAGAGGCCCGTCGCTGGCAGTGGTGGGTTGGTAGCAGCAGAGTGGAGGATGTAAGCAAGTATACTAGCTGAATATTCCTTAGTATCGCAGTGATACAAAACAAAATTTGCTGCTGGTATTAAAGTTGTTGATAAATGAAGCCCTGTGTTTGAAAAATGACAGGTTGGCTGATACATTATCTCTCTCCACTTTATCACTCTCCAAGACTTAGTACATAGACCCCTGTGTGTACCATACACCACGTGCTATGCTCTCTGTACCATAAATACTGTGTTATGTTCTCTGTGCCATTTATACTGTACTGTGGCACCTGTACAGTACTGCATACATTATGGATTGTCCCTCTACTTACTACTCTACTGGAGGGTACAATAGAGGTAGGTATAATAAAGAAAAACACGGTCAGCAACCACCAAATAAACAGACTATTATTTTTACTAAAATTTAGCCATCGAATAGTTACTAATGGTCGGAAGGGTTTTGAAATTATCACTAAAAAAGATACAGTACGTAAAAATTAGAGATGTGATAAAAAATGTAGTGTTGGAGGCGAGCATTAGCTGCTGACATGGTATAGTCACTAGTAACTTTCTAAAGACATCATAAAACATAGAAGTGAGTTATAGAGCAACTATCTATATTTACAGTAGTTCAGTATACACCAAGCAATCTATAGACAGGACTAAGAAGAACGTTTAAGAAGCTAGAGTAGCTGCTGAATTCAGAGAAAGGTGAGAAGCTGTTTTCTTACTGTACCTCTCTATAGACAATCACAGGAAGGAATGGATATGAAGCTAATACAAACAGCAAGCAGGAAATCTATTACACACAAAAGCACAAATGGCATTGGCTGTGTTTATGACCAACGGACTTTATAACTTAATCCCTTCCCCCCGTGCAGAGTGTAAACACAGGAATCAGGTACAATCAGGACAGAATAAACCTTTGTAATATATTTGGTACAGAGGGGGCTATTCAGAGTTGTTAGTAAACCAATAAGGTTAGCAATTGGGCATACCCATGTTGCACTGCAGGTGGGGCAGATGTAACATGTGCAGAGATATTTAGATTATGCTTTATTTTTATTTTTTTTACCATCAAGGTTAACCACCAATGGTACCATCAGGGCCGGTTCTAAGACTTGTGGCGCCCCGGGCAAAATATGGGGGCGTGGCTTCAATTGGGGGCGTGGTCACGACGCTGCAAAAAAAAATAAAAAAAAATAAAAATACTTACCATCCCCGTTCCTGATCCAGACCCCCTCCGCCGGCGGCACCGCTCTTCTCCCCTCTCTATTCTCTTCGATCTATGGGAGAGACGTTATTACGTCTCTCCCATAGAACAGCATAGACACTAGAGGTCAATTATGACCCCTAGTGTCTGTGCCACTATGCTGTGCGGTGCGCGATGACATCATCGCGCATCGCACAGCAAAGGTCCTCTACACGAAGGGAAACTAGACCATAGCGTCTAGTTTCCCTTCATGGAGAGGACCTTTGCTGTGCGGTGCGCGATGACGTCATCGCGCACCGCACAACTAAGGTCCTCTCTATGAAGGGAAACTAGACGCTACGCGTCTGGTTCCCTTCAAAGCGGGGGGGCACAGCAGGGCACTGCAGGGGGCACAGTGGCGGATCTTGCCCTGGTGCGGCGCCCTCCGGATGGCGCCGGCGCCCTCCGGAAAGGCGGCGCCCCGGGCAAAAGTACCGCTTGCCCGTGGCAAGAACCGCCACTGGGTACCATCAACAGGTAACCATTGATAGTTAACCCACAATAGCCATTCCTACAGAACTGTACTATTTATAGCTTTTGCTGTTAGTTCCCCCAGTGTCTCCCTCTCAGCACACGTGATACACTCCCTATATATCGCTCATTGCACTTGGGAATTCAGTATATTTTTTACTATTATCAGACTGCACGTTTACACACATTGAAATACTTATTCCCCAGTTCTGATCAACTATATATAAATGTATAATCTACATACATCTTATAACATACAGATGTAGCCTCTCTCATCTTGTCATTGAATGGGTCCTATGAGTAGCCACATCACTAATGAGCCTAGCCTCGGCAAGCTGCAGCCCGTTTTACAGGAGTGTACGCACCATGTGATCCTATGGATCGTGGTTGCATGAGCAGTGCATACACACACATGCGGGCAGTCTATTCATTGCAAACAACTCACTTTTCCATGAATAGTCTGTAAATTGCGAAAGGACATATCTGTATCTGTAACTTATATATAAATATTTAAGATATTACCTCTACACAGGGGTTACACTGTTTTTTTGTTTTTTTTTATATACTGGTTGAGTTTCTCATATCCAAAATGCTAGACATATTTTGGAATATTTGCATACCATAATGACATATCTTGGGCATGGGACCAGTGGCGTAAATTCGTCCCAAATGCCCGGAGGCAAGATAAATATTGGTGCCCCATCCTCTATATATATAAATATATGTATGTATAGATATATATACATTAAAATATATATATATATAGAGAGAGAGTGTTCTGAATAAAAAAAGGGTATGTATATATATATATATATATATATATATATATATACACACACACACACACACACATTTCATTGTCACTTCTTTTAAATCACACCTTTCTTAGCAGTCATACCCAGGATTAGAGCCCATGACCTGTTACACTGAAGGTAGACACCTTACTGATAAAAGGATTAGCTCCCCTTTTTTGTGGCACCCAGGACCTGTGACAACCTATTGCTAGGTGTCAATAATGAGTATCAGCAATAATAATAATTGATATTTACTGATAAAATGACATAAATGAAAACAATAAAAGCATATATTAATATGGCTAAGAACATGAGCATGAACGATACTGGCAGGAAAAAGTCATACCGGTGAGGGCAAATGGAGCAGCAGGTGCAAAGGAAGCAAGGTATCCCAGGAAATACCCTGCTTAGGCTTCAAAAGTTAATCCCACCAGCCGTGGATGGATAGTTCAGGATGTCCGTCAGTGATGTAAAGAGGCACAGCAGGGCAATGCTGACGCATTTCGGGACTGTCCTGTCCCTTTTTCAAAGCAGATCTTGCAGGGGGAGCTAATCCTTTTACCACTACCAACCTTTCCAGAGTCAATAGGGGACTCTAATAGCCCCTCCCCCCTTCCCCGGCAGGCCCGGCAATCCCATACAGCGCCATAACTACTCTCACCTCTCTCTTTTCCACCTTACTGATAAAGCTATTTGCTCCTGCTTAGCAAGACTGCGGATTCAAACTATATGAAGCTAGAATTGTCAGTTCAAAACCATTGCATCTGTGCAGCCACACACTACATAGAGCCGCTCCGGAAAAGGGGGCCTGGCCATTCAAAAGAGGATGTGTCCATCAGTGTAGTTTACAACACCATATACCCCTTAAAAACATTATGCACCACAATAGTAGGACCCCTTATACTATCTAGTGCTGGTGCCCCTTTCACATTATTCCACAGAGTATGAGCCGAAATTCACATTATAGCACACGGTATGAGCCGAAATTCACATTATAGCACACGGTATGAGCCGAAATTCACATTATAGCACACGGTATGAGACGAAATTCATATTATAGCACACAGAATGAACTGAAATTCACATTATAGCACACTGAATGAGCCGAAATTCACATTATAGCACACGGTATGACCCGAAATTCACATTATAGCACACTGAATGAGCCGAAATTCACATTATAGCACACGGTATGACCCGAAATTCACATTATAGCACACTGAATGAGACAAAATTCAGGGAGAGTGACAGCAGAGACTTAGGGACAGGGAGAGTGACAGCAAGGGCATACAGTAGGGACTAGGGAGAGAGAAAGGCAGCAGGGTAAGATTACATATTTAGCAGCGGCGGTGCTGAGGAAGCTGTGGTCTGCGGTGCGACGGATGAGGAGGTTGTGTTCGGCATGGTGAGGAGGAGGCGGAGGTGCAGAGAACAACTGAGGGTGGCGGCGGGGTGGATGAGGGCGGTGGCGGTGTAGAGGAGGAGGCAGAGGGCGGTGGCAGTGCAAGGAGGAGGAGGCTGTGGTCGGCAGCTTTGCTGGTCCTATGACTGCAGCGTTACTATTTCCAAATCTGCCACGGACCGGCAGCCAATGAGGAGCGGGAGAGAGAGCTCAATGCAATGGCGGGGGCCTTCAGCGGTCAGGGCTCGAAGAAGTGCTGGTATGCCATACCATTGTATACTGGCCCACCTCGAGCACTGCATAATATATATATATATATATTGTGACAAGAACACTGGGATAGTGTTTGAGGGCAGGTATATTTGTCCCAGGTTCTTGTCTTACATGTTTTAGAAAATGTTAACTTCTAGGAAAAATGCTTTTTGTTTTGTCTGAACCTTTTCAGTTTGCTGTAAAAGCTGGGTAAAGGCTCTGAGAGAGAGATAAGGCGAGTTCTAGACATTGGGCCCAGTTCGGGTCTTTGGCCTCACAGAGGGCTAATCAGGGTTTCAGCTGTGTAAGAGTGATATAGTGCTTCTAACCTGATTAGTATGGGCAGACTGCCTGGGAAGGCTGCAGGATCTGTGTGTGAGAGACACGCTTTCTGATGCAAGTAAGCTATACAGTATGTACTGAAGAACTCTGTGTTTTGTTTAGTGACAGTTAGGAACATCTTATGTTTAGTTAGTGCCGGACAGGCAAGGTATTTTTATTTTGGGGTTTGTTTTATTTTCTGTTTCAATAAAACTGGCCGGGGTCAGTTGTACCAGAAACTGGACTTGTGTTGTTCCTCAGCTGCTGCGTGCGGCCATATTCCCCAGGAAAAGGCGCCTTGCACCCCTACAGTGTTACAACTTGGTGGAGAATGCGAGCAGGCCGTTCTGCGCATAAGTGAAAGCAGCAGCTTTGTGAGGCCTGCAGAAAACGGTGGTTTATGCAGATACAGCCCAGTGTGAAGTTACTGAGACTCACCCCTGAGGGTTTGATATATGTCCTGGGTGAAAGTAGCTGCAAAGCCGCCTGAAAAATCTGTTGACATGGAGGATCTGCTTAAAGCCTTGCTGCAAGCTACAGCGGCTCAGCAGGAGGCCAACCGACAGCAGCAGGTGGCAATGGAGGAAAATTGGAGACTACAGCGTCAGGATAGAGAGGCCTTAGCAGAAGTGGTGCAGAGACTTGCAGCTCGGGTTGGAGATGTGGCCGTCAGTGCTCCAACCAGCTCTAGTTCTATACGGGCCAGTCACTTCCTGCAGAAAATGACAGAGGCTGATGATGTGGAGGCCTATCTGACCACGTTTGAAAGGACTGCCGAGCGTGAGAACTGGCCGAAAGCACAGTGGGCCAGTCTGCTGGCACCTTTCCTGTCAGGTGAGCCCCAAAAAGCTTACTTTGATTTAAGCCCTGCTGAGGCTCGGGACTATGATAAACTAAAGACTGAGATCCTGACCCGCCTGGGAGTCACGCTGTCAGTACGAGCGCAACGGGTGCACCGTTGGCTGTACGCCATGGAGAAGCCTCCGCGCTCCCAGATGCACGACCTTATTCAGCTAACAAAAAAATGGCTGCAGCCAGAGACATTAACTGGTCCCCAGATGGTGGAAAGAGTCGTCATGGACCGCTACTTGAGATCTTTGCCCATGGTCCTGCGCAAGTGGGTGAGCCATGGAAACCCGGGTACTGCTGACCAATTAGTGGACATGGTAGAGAGGTATTTGGCAGCAGAGGAACTACTGATGACCACCCAGCAACCCATAGATCCTCGACAGCGCCCTTCAGTAAAGACTGGTAAGACTGTTCCGTGGGAAAACGTTGCTGGGCGGTTAAGAGAACGCAAGGCTGGAGAGACTGTAAACACTGGCCCTGGAAACAGGCCAATGGGGCTAGAACGGTCTATGCTGCCCAAATGGGTTGGTAATCGTGTGGTTAAATGTTTTAGGTGTGGTATGCCAGGTCATGTTATTGCCAATTGCCCAGTCACGCAAGAACCCATGCAATGTGATGCTGCCTTTGAATGTCGCAGAATGTCTTTCTTTGCTAGGTTAGCCTGTACTGTGGTACCTTCACCTGAGCTGGAAAAACAAATGTGTGATGTGTTCTTAGAAGGTAACCGGGTAGAGGCCTTGCTAGATTCAGGAAGTTTAGTTACCCTCGTGAAAGCTGGGTTAGTGAACCCCTTAAAGGTCCAGCAAATACCTATTGGGGTAACTTGCATACATGGGGATACCCAATATTATGCCACTGCTGAGGTGAATATAGAAACTTGTTGTGGGTCAGCAATGGTTAAAGTGGGACTGGTCCCTACCTTGGTGCATGAGGCCATAATAGGGAGGGATTTTCCTCATTTTTGGAAACTGTGGGAATCACGGTTATCAACAGATGTGAGAAGTAAAAAGCCAGTTGATAATACCGGTGATTTTTTGGATGTACGTGGGTCTTCGGAACTTTCTGGCCCTTTGCCTTTTGCTAGTTTGGCTGGGGAAGTGACAGATGGGGAGTCCAGTGAGGACCCTCTTGCCGGGAACAGAGACATAGTAGTTAGAACTGAAAGCGTGCCTGACCTGGAGGTAAAGAAGGATCTGTTTGCGTCTGAACAGTTAAAGGATCCTACCTTAATAAAGGCTAGAGAGAATGTTAAGATTGTTAATGGGGAACCTGTGGTACCAGGTGACAGGGTTACGTATCCCCACATGGCCATCTGTAATGAGCTCTTGTACCACATTGTCAAAAGGGGTGAGGATGTGGTGGAACAGCTGGTAGTTCCCCAGCCTTATCGGAGAACGGTACTAGATTTAGCTCATAGTCACGTTACCGCAGGACATTTAGGGGCAGAAAAAACCACTGAAAGAGTTTTACAAAGGTTCTTTTGGCCAGGGGTTTATAAAGAAGTGTCTGAATATTGTTCTTCCTGTCCTGAATGCCAGTATCATGCCCCTAGACCCCATTTCAGGAGCCCACTAGTTCCCATGCCTATTATAGAGGTCCCGTTTGACAGAATAGCCATGGATCTCGTGGGGCCCTTGTTAAAGTCTGCTCGGGGCCATCAGTATATCCTGGTAATTATGGACTATGCCACTCGATATCCTGAGGCTGTCCCTTTACGCACTATCACAACCAAGGCGATAGCTAGGGAGCTGGTGCAGGTATTTAGTAGAGTGGGAATACCAAAAGAAATTTTGACTGACCAAGGTACTCCATTTATGTCAAGGATCATGAAAGAATTGTGCAAGTTATTTAAGGTCACTCACCTCAGGACGTCCATCTACCATCCCCAAACTGACGGGTTGGTGGAAAGGTTTAATAAAACATTAAAAAGTATGTTAAAAAAGGTTGTTGAGAGAGATGGGAAAAACTGGGATTGTTTGTTGCCCTACTTGTTAATGGCCATCAGAGAAGTTCCTCAGTCCTCTACGGGGTTTTCTCCATTTGATTTGTTGTATGGTAGACACCCCAGAGGGCTGTTGGATGTTGCCAAAGAGACGTGGGAAGGACAGCCCACTCCTTATAGAAGCGTTATTGAGCATGTAACACAAATGCAGGATAGGATTGCAGCCGTGGTACCTGTTGTCAGAGAGCACATGGAACAGGCCCAAAGTGCTCAACAGAGGGTCTATAACCGGAGTGCCAAGATACGGGAATTTGCTCCTGGAGATAGAGTTCTTGTTTTGGTACCCACTGTGGAAAGCAAATTCCTAGCTAAATGGCAGGGTCCATTTGAGATTAGGGAAAAAGTGAATGAGGTTAATTACAAAGTATACCAGCCGGGAAAGAGAAAACCCGAACAGATCTACCATGTTAACTTAATCAAACCCTGGAAAGATAGGTTGTCTCTGTCAGCGGAGCCTTGCCCTTCGGTGTCTTCACCCCGGTTGCTTCCCGCAGTGAAGGTGTCAGAGACATTATCAGCTGATCAGAACAATCAGGTTAAAGAATTTCTCATCCAAAATAGGGAGGTATTTTCAGAGCTGCCTGGCCGAACGACCATAATAAAACATGACATTGTCACAGAACCAGGGGTCAGGGTTCATTTAAAGCCATATAGGATTCCTGAAGCTCAGCGAGAAGCTATTTCTAAGGAAGTTAAAACCATGTTAGAACTTGGAGTCATAGAGGAGTCTAACAGTGAGTGGTCCAGTCCCATAGTGCTCATCCCGAAGCCCGACGGTAGCATACGCTTCTGTAATGACTTTCGTAAGTTAAATGAGGTGTCCAAGTTTGACGCATACCCCATGCCCCGTGTGGATGAGCTTGTAGAAAGGCTGGGAACAGCCAGGTTTCTCACCACATTGGACCTGACCAAAGGTTACTGGCAAATACCTTTATCTGATAGCGCCAAAGAAAAAACAGCCTTTTCGGTTCCGGAGGGGCTGTACCAGTATAAGATGTTACCCTTTGGGTTGCATGGGGCTCCAGCAACCTTTCAACGGGCGATGGATAAAATTTTGAGGCCCCATAGAAAATATGCAGCTGCCTATTTGGATGATGTGGTAATTCACAGTACAGACTGGGGGTCACATTTGGTTAAAGTACAAGCAGTACTGGACTCAATCAGAGAGGCAGGGTTAACTGCTAACCCAAAGAAGTGCTGCCTCGCAATGGAGGAGGTCAAATACTTGGGCTTCACCATAGGCAGAGGTCTGATTAGGGCCCAATTGAATAAAGTTGATGCTATTCAAAACTGGCCTCGTCCAGTGAATAAAAAACAGGTAAGGGCTTTTTTGGGAATTACTGGGTACTATAGACGGTTTATTCCTAATTTTGCGACCACAGCGGTGCCGTTGTCAGACCTTACCAAAGGGAAGCAGTCAAATGTGGTGAAATGGAACCCTGATGCAGAAAAGGCGTTCCAAGCGTTAAAAGTGGCTTTGTGTTCACAACCGGTGTTGATAACACCAGATTTTTCAAAAGAATTTGTGGTACAGACAGATGCCTCAGAGGTAGGGATAGGTGCTGTGCTGTCCCAAACCAGAGATGGGGACGAACACCCTATCATTTATTTGAGTAGGAAACTCAATGAGCATGAAAAAAGGTATGCCATTGTGGAAAAGGAGGCTTTGGCCATTAAGTGGGCACTAGATACCTTGAGATATTACCTCTTGGGTAGACAATTCAGACTAGTGACAGACCATGCCCCTTTAAAATGGATGTATGTAAATAGAGGCAAGAATGCTCGTGTAACTAGATGGTTTCTAGCGCTGCAGGACTTTAAGTTTACTGTCGAACATAGACCGGGAACACAATTGGCCAACGCAGATGCATTGTCTCGCATCTTCTGTTTGGGGGCTACAAGTGTTCCGGCCCCTAGGTCGAAACAGGGGAGGGGGATATGTGACAAGAACACTGGGATAGTGTTTGAGGCCAGGTATATTTGTCCCAGGTTCTTGTCTTACATGTTTTAGAAAATGTTAACTTCTAGGAAAAATGCTTTTTGTTTTGTCTGAACCTTTTCAGTTTGCTGTAAAAGCTGGGTAAAGGCTCTGAGAGAGAGATAAGGCGAGTTCTAGACATTGGGCCCAGTTCGGGTCTTTGGCCTCACAGAGGGCTAATCAGGGTTTCAGCTGTGTAAGAGTGATATAGTGCTTCTAACCTGATTAGTATGGGCAGACTGCCTGGGAAGGCTGCAGGATCTGTGTGTGAGAGACACGCTTTCTGATGCAAGTAAGCTATACAGTATGTACTGAAGAACTCTGTGTTTTGTTTAGTGACAGTTAGGAACATCTTATGTTTAGTTAGTGCCGGACAGGCAAGGTATTTTTATTTTGGGGTTTGTTTTATTTTCTGTTTCAATAAAACTGGCCGGGGTCAGTTGTACCAGAAACTGGACTTGTGTTGTTCCTCAGCTGCTGCGTGCGGCCATATTCCCCAGGAAAAGGCGCCTTGCACCCCTACAGTGTTACAATATATATATATATATAAACTCTGATGCTAGACTCTCACTGTAATGGAATAAAGTAGTTGGGCATTCACTTATAGCAAAATACTAGCAATCATCTAAGAATGCAGCACTCAAAATGAGACACTGTCACAGTGCTGCTAATTATGCCACTGTGACTGTGTCTTATTTGTTGTGCTGCATTTTTATATGGTTGCATATATTATATATATAAATAATATTTTATATAGATAAAAAAAATAATTTGGTAGCACTGTATCTTCCCCCTCACATGCCCCCTCTCACAATAAGGCTTGCACTTACATAGTTGTCCATACTCCTGACTGTGACAGCCAGCCCCGCTTCCTCGCACTGTGCACTCTCTCCTGGCAGCTGCTATGTGTCCTGGCGTGCAGCGGCTCTGGGCTGTGGTCGTATGTCTGTGACCCAGAGCACAGCAGCAGAGAGCATAGAGAAGAGGAGCAAGCACCGCTGATGCTGATAGGCGATGCGCTTACTCGTCCGCCGTCTCCTCTAGCAACTCCTGCTGCACTACAGAAATTAATAATGTGTGGATGAAACGGGGGACAACGAAGCAGGTGCCGTGCCCCCTTCAGGGCCAGGAGCCCGGCGGCAACGGACTTCGCTGTCTCCGGGAGTTCTGCCCCTGCATGGGACCCAGGTCTAAACACAAAAGGCATGTATGCTATATACAGTATACACCCTATACACATAACCTAAAGGCAATATTACACATTATTTATAATAATTCTGTGTATGAAAGAAAATGTATTAAAATGTATTAAACCAGAAAGCAAAAGTGTCAATATCTCTGTCATGCGCAAGTTTTTGGATTTTGGAATATTTTGGATATCGGATTCTTGCATGTTGGACACTTGAACTGTACTCCTCCACTTGTGTTCTCGTGTGCAGTGTTGTGGTGTGTTTTTAAACAATAAAGCTCTTTATGAATTGAATGCACAGTCATGTCTGGTGCCTTGAGGTTAACCAACTACAAGTTGGTGTTAGAGGTGAGATCAAAATGGATCCTACCCTTCAGGACTTTGTTGAGCCAACATGGAGTCATTTATGCTGCAGTTGGTGTTGCACCTCAAAGCACTCCTGAAGACAAAAATGGAGCAAATAACAAAAGAGACTGAAGCATGCTTATGTTGTTTAGACAAAAAATGGACTACTGACGAAGAAGTGGTGACTAGTTTGACAACTAGGCAATGCTGCTGGTAACTTTGAAATGTCCCTTTTGATTCCGGAGATGAGAGCTGATGATAATGCATATGCAAGCCTTTTTAACTACCTTTTAATGAGTAGCCACTGCTCAGGATTGGCCTAAACACTTTTGTCCCTTTACCAATGGGGAAGGCCCAGACAACATACTGTATGTACCAGGGACGTGCAGTCAGGGGAGGCAGGGGAGGCAGTGCCTCCCCTGTCATTAATGATTAAAATACAGGTTGAGTATCCCATATCCAAATATTCCGAAATACGGAATATTCCGAAATACGGACTTTTTTGAGTGAGAGTGAGATAGTGAAACCTTTGTTTTTTGATGGCTCAATGTACTCAAACTTTGTTTAATACACAAAGTTATTAAAAATATTGTATGAAATGACCTTCAGGCCGTGTGTATAAGGCGTATATGAAACATAAATGAATTGTGTGAATGTAGACACACTTTGTTTAATGCACAAAGTTATAAAAAATATTGGCTAAAATTACCTTCAGGCTGTGTGTATAAGGTGTATATGTAACATAAATACATTCTGTGATTAGATTTAGGTCCCATCACCATGATATCTCATTATGGTATGCAATTATTCCAAAATACGGAAAAATCTGATATCCAAAATACCTCTGGTCCCAAGCATTTTGGATAAGGGATACTCAACCTGTAATGCAAAGAAGATACTTATGACACATATACTGTTTCATAAGTATCTGCTTTAGGCTGTGTTTTATTTTAATAATTCTACCCTATAAAAAACTGTTTTAAATGTGTTTCGGAGGCACCGTTCTCGGTGCCTCCCGCCTTCAGTGAGAAAGATCCAAAAGCGGGGGGCGGGGCCAAGCATGGGACAGTGAAAGCCCATTGAAAAAAGCCCTATAAGCGGCACCTACTAGCAGTGCCGCTTTGACAGGGGCGTGCTTTCAGCTCATATGAAAGCACGCCCCTGTCACTGAAGAAGACAGGACTGGGCAGTGGGAGGTCCGGCCTGATCATTACTCCTAGATCTGGTATGAGGCTGAGACGAGTTTAGGAGGGTGCCGCAGCGCGGCCCGACATAACCTGCCACAGTGAGTGTCTACTGGTGTCCCCACTGCTATCACAGCCTGTGTACAGATGGAGCGCACAGACCCCTGTGTTTCTCCTTCCACCTGGTGTCTCCTTGTTTCACGCTGCCGGCGCCTGTGTGTTCTCCAGTCCCTCCTTCACCCTAGTGTCCCCACTGCCAGCGCTTAACAGTCCCCTATGTTCTGTCTATTCTCACCCCCCCCCCCCCCCCGTGTGACCCAGCAGACGGCGCGCACAGACTACATTTTTTTTTTGTTCAGAGACGGAGACAACCTTATCTCCGTCTCTGTACCAACTGCGCACCCACACCCCATTGCTGCTGCCCGGCGGTTCAGCTGTTAGCGCTACCGCGATAGGTGGCTTTCATATCCATACCACCTGACGCGGAGCGCAGGCAGCTGAATCGCCAGTGGCCGGGCAGCACGCCGCGAGCACTCCATGACAGCCGAACATAGACACAACCCAGCCCTGACAGTGAGGAGGAAGAGGTTCTGCGCTGCCAAGACCTGCCAGCAGTCATGGAAGAGATCCTGACGCAGCAGCAATCTGCATGTAAAGTATGGGGGAAAGGAAGGGAGGGGGGGGGGGTGCATGTGCATGCCCTGTGTTTTTATAACGGGTGTGTGTACTTTGTTTGTATGTATGCCCTGTGTTTTGTTATTGCCGCCACCTCCCACACACACCTATTTTAACATATTAATTATTGGATTATTAGTCGTAACATGCAGGCCACACTGACACTTTGCTGCTGTAAATTAATGTCCCCCTGAGGCTGTGAGCGGCGCCACCGGCGTGGGCGCTTGCTGCTCTCTCCTCCTCTGCAGGCGCTCTGCTGTTAATGTCCCCCCCTGAGGCTGTGAGCGGTGCTGTTGGTGCGGGGCGGGCGCTCGCTGCTTTCTCATCCTCTACTCTGATGTCATTGTCAGTTCGATTTGCCACAGTGGCGAATTGACAGCAGAGAAGAGGAGAGAGTGGCGAACGCCGCCACTGCGGCTCACAGCCTCAGGGGGACATTAACAGCAGAGGAGGAGAGAGCAGAGCAGCGAGCGGCGTCGCTCACAGCCAGGCGGACATTATCACTAATTTATCAGGAACCAGGGCTGCGCTGCCAGGAGTGGCCAGTGGGATATCAGCTAGACTAATGGGGGGGTGGAAATTAGCATGCCGCCCCCAGCAGGTGCCCAGTGGGAAATCTGGCTCTGGGGACCTTATAAGGCAGATACAGACTGCTGCTGCTGGGTCTGCCTAGTGGGATGAGAAGGCCTCTATGGCAGGAGGATTACTGCAGCAATGGACAGTCACAGAGCTGTGAAATCGGTGGGGAGACCGCAGGGAGGGATCTGAAAAGATCCCTCACCTGCACAAGCTGTCGCATCAGTGACGGCGGCAGTAACTGGCAATGGCTTGGGGGTAATAGCGGGCATCACCACAGGGGTGGCAGCGGGCATCAGCATGGCGGCGGTATGGGTCATCGGCGGGACTCAGCAAACATTATGGCTGCAGTGCCTCACCAGCTACTGACTTCACCGCACGCCACTGGTATGTACTACCAACTATGAAAAGATAAAGGGGTTTATTTACTAAGCCTTGGATGGAGATACAATGGACAGAGATAAAGCTACAGCCAATCAGCTTCTAACTGCCATGTCACAGACTGTGTTTGAGAAATGATAGGTAGGAGCTGGTTGGCTGGTACTTTATCTCTGTCCACTTTATCTCCATCCAAGACTTAGTAAATACTAATAGACCCCAAATTCAGCTCTCTGTGACTACCTTCCCATCAATCCTGAGCCAGCAATTATGGTCAGAGTACTATAACTATGCTAAGAACCTTAACTATACTCTGTGTTAATTTGCAGAGTTTATAATTATTATTTTGACTATACTGTAAGTATTTTTAGTGTTTAAAGTGTGAACTTCCATTTTCTTTTTTCCTGCATGGTACTACAAGACTCAGCATGGTAGCATAACTTATTATGTTTAAATTAGGGTGTTCATTCAAACTCCCCTCCCTTATTCCTTATATGGTGTGAGTATTGTACACTTGTAGGCTGAGACTTTTTCTGTTTGGTATTAGAACCCCTCCCATCTGCCTTTGCGCAGGTTCCGAAATTGCTGTTTACATATTAGAATTGGCACTATTATAGGTATGATCTTGATAAATTGATATAATGTGCTGTAGTAAGGATGTTAGGGGCCCATCTGATGAAGTTCACCTTGACATGGTAGATGGGACCACATTTTTTGCAAAACATGTGCTAAGAACTTCACTTATCTTAATGGTAAGAACGTATCAAAATTATTTTGACTATCAATAGTTATCATAGTGCTTTTTTTCCCCCTGTGTGGTGCTATAAGTCTTAGAATGGTAGCACCTCTTATGTTTAAAATTAGGGGGTGCAGTCCAGGCCCTCACCTTTTCTCCTATAGTTGTGCATATATTTTACACTTGATGGATGATACTCTATCGATACTCTCTATCTGCTTGGTATTAGTATCCCTCACATCTGTTCTTTTAATCAGTAAGATATTCCTGCATTGCTGTCTATATACTGTCTATATATTGAAAAGGGCACCTTTTATAGGTATGTCCTAATAAATTGATTTAATGTGCTAGTATTAGGAATATTAGGGACTCATGGGATGGAGTTCACTTTGATGTGGCCCAGATTTTTGGGCCAACATGTGCTAAGAACCTCAATTATACTCTATGTTAATTTGCAGATTTCATTATAATTATTTTTACTGTTAGTAGTTTTAGAGTTTAGAGTGTGCATCTGCATTTTCTTATTTTCACTATGATCTTGTCTGATTCTGGGCCTTGGTGCAGAAACTGACAGACCTTGCCAAGTGGCTGTGGTCAGTGATCTTTATGGATGATCAGGTAGTGGAAACTGTTATGTTGAACACTTTTCCAATCTTCAGCCACAGGGTTTGGCTTGTTGTGTACAGATTTATAATACAGAGAATTTGTTCATGCCTATTTGGTGGAAAATGCCTTGGCGTTAAGCATTCCTTTCAGGCTCAGAGAGTTTTCATCTGGCTTTCCAAGAATTTTGATCTGGCAGAGGGGCAGGTGGGTGCAGAGTAAATCTCTGCCAGTTCTTTATCTCTGTAAGTACTGTCAGAGAAATTTGGACCCCTTATACTGGGACTGAATGCTTATAGGGTTAAAACTTTGTGTATCGATGTAATTCTTGGTGCAGGAATCATATATTCTGAACAGTGTATAAAAGTGATGCTCTCTCCCTGCACCTGTTTCTTACTAATTATGCTTTCTCTTACGTCCTAGAGGATGCTGGGGTCCACACTAGTACCATGGAGTATAGACGGGTCCACCAGGAGCCATTGGCACTTTAAGAGTTTAAGAGTGAGGGTTGGCTCCTCCCTCTATGCCCCTCCTACCAGACTCAGTTTAGAAAATGTGCCCGGAGGAGCCGGTCACAGCTAGGGGAGCTCTCCTGAGCTTTCCTTTTGAAGTTTAGTTTAGAGTTTTTTATTTTACAGGGAGGCTGCTGGCAACAGCCTCCCTGCAGCATAGGACTAAGGGGGGGAGCAGTGTCTGCCCTGCAGTGTCTGAGCCACTGACTCCGCTGACTGGACACTGAGCTCCAGAGGGGCTGATCGGTCTCCGCTGCAGGGGAACTGCTCACCCCAGCAGCATGCCGCCGACGCCTTACAGAGCTGAAGCAAGTGGTGAGTTAGTCACCGACCCCCCTAGCAAGTGGGGGGCCGGTGTGAAGATGGCGGCAACAGGGGATGGAGCGCGGAATTAACCGCGCTCCTGGACGGTACCAGAAGCACACTGTGCGGCGCTGTGAGGGGCACCCTGGGCCAGCGCTTACCCCTCACACTGGTCAGCAAGCCTGTCAGGGTCCAGGGATCCCAGCCAGCACAACTCCTCAGGCCAGTTTCAAATTCAGAAGAGCAGGAAGACAGCACCATGAAGGGGGTGGAGCTTTTCCTTAGAGCGGACCCTGCAGCATTCCAGTGCCATTTTCCTGCATGCTGTAGCTGAAGGAAGATCCTGGTCCCTCCACAGCAGCTCCAGATTACTGTAATACAGTAACAGGGGTTGTAGAAGGGAGGGGAGGCTGATTTTTGACTGTGTGTCCTATTAAGGAGCACAAGTCAGCGCAGATAAGGGGTTTCTCCTTGTGATAAGCGCTGGTGTGGATTGGCTCCAATCTCTGTCTCTCTCTTGCCATTCTTGGGGGGGAAACTCTGTCTTACCCTAACGTGTGTGTGTGTGTGTGTGTGTGTGTGTGTGTGTGTGTGTGTGTGTGTGTGTGTGTGTGTGTGTGTGTGTGGTGTGTTTGGTGGTCACCTGCAGCAATGTCCAGGAATACAGTGTCATATGCTGCAGAGGATTTATCCTCCCTGGATGATCCCATTCCATTTAATCAGGTTAGCACTGGTTTAGCACAGATTCCAGCAAGGGAACCAGAGTGGTTTTCCTCTATCAAGACTTGGATTTCTCAGATTTCTGACAGAGTCTGCAACCCGGGTATTGCAGTTCTCTATGGCTGTATGGCCCTTGTCTGGTACCTCGGGTCACCCCACTATGATGGTCATTCCGAGTTGTTCGCTCGGTAATTTTCTTCGCATCGCAGCGATTTTCCGCTTATTGCGCATGCGCAATGTTCGCGCTGCGACTGCGCCAAGTAAATTTGCTATGAAGATTGGTATTTTACTCACGGCATTACGAGGTTTTTTCTTCATTCTGGTGATCGTAATGTGATTGACAGGAAGTGGGTGTTTCTGGGCGGAAACTGGCCGTTTTATGGGAGTGTGTGAAAAAACGCTACTGTTTCTGGGAAAAACGTGGGAGTGGCTGGAGAAACGGAGGAGTGTCTGGGCGAACGCTGGGTGTGTTTGTGACGTCAAACCAGGAACGACAAGCACTGAACTGATCGCACTGGAAGAGTAAGTCGCGAGCTACTCAGAAACTGCACAGAGAAGTCTTTTCGCAATATTGCGAAACTTTCGTTCGCAATTTTGATAAGCTAAGATTCACTCCCAGGAGGCGGCGGCTTAGCGTGTGCAATGCTGCTAAAAGCAGCTTGCGAACGAACAACTCGGAATCACCCCCTATATTCTCCCACAAACGTGCGCTTGTGCAGGTAACACAAGATGACACGGATACCGATTCTGACACTACAGATGGGGATGGGGATGTATTGCGGGGGTCCGCATCTCTTGCAAGGGGGGTGCAATTGTTGATAGAGGCTATCAGGGATGTGTTAAATGTTAATTATACCATACCTGAGCAGCTTGAGGAGGTTTTCTTCACTGAAAACAAGAAAGCCTCGCTAACCTTCCCTGCGTCAAAAGAGCTGAATGCTATTTTTGAAAAGGCCTGTGTGAATCCTGAAAAGAAGTTTTGGATCCCTAAGAGGTTTCTGGTAGCTTTTCCTTTCCCTGAGGAGGATAGGAAAAAGTGGGAAAACCCGCCAATTGTTGACGCATCTGTATCCAGACTCTCCAAGAAGGTGGTTTTACCGATGCCGGGATCTACCGCCTTAAAGGAGCCGGCAGATAGGAAAATTGATAATACTCTGAAATCAGTGTACACTGCTTCAGGGGCCATATTGCGTCCCACTATTGCTACTGCATGGATTGCGAAGGCAATAGTGAAGTGGTCGGCTACCTTATTTGAGGATTTGGATACAATGGATAGGGATGACGTTGCATTGTATTTACGCAACATTCATGATTCTGCAGTTTTTATGATAGAATCCATGAAAGACCTGGGTTCCATGGCTGCGGGAATTTCTGCCATGTCTGTTTCAGCTCGTCGGGGACTGTGGCTCCGCCAGTGGTTGACGGACGCGGAATCCAGAAGGAGCATGGAGTCGCTGCCCTGTACAGGCCAGGCTCTCTTTGAGACAATATGGCTGCTGGATCTTCTGCCACAGAAAAAAAACAGCGCTGTAAGGTGAGAAACTTTTCTACCTTCCTTTTCTGCCGCATAGCGATACAGTACGCCTGTCCCGTGTGTGCAGTGCTCGCTCCAAAAAGAACCTTGTTCCTGAGGTAAGGACCAGACTACAAAAGCATTTCCTTCTGTGTCTATAGATATGTATGAAATGTATGAATAATACTTATTTTCTAGAACTTACATTTAACACCATCTTTCCAGGAATCACTACTATTTCTAATATTGCAATACTCAAACTTGTGCATATATTGCTTCTCCCGTATTTTCAGTAGAGATGAGCGCCGGAAATTTTTCGGGTTTTGTGTTTTGGTTTTGGGTTCGGTTCCGCGGCCGTGTTTTGGGTTCGACCGCGTTTTGGCAAAACCTAACCGAATTTTTTTTGTCGGATTCGGGTGTGTTTTGGATTCGGGTGTTTTTTTCAAAAAACACTAAAAAACAGCTTAAATCATAGAATTTGGGGGTCATTTTGATCCCAAAGTATTATTAACCTCAAAAACCATAATTTACACTCATTTTCAGTCTATTCTGAATACCTCACACCTCACAATATTATTTTTAGTCCTAAAATTTGCACCTAGGTCGCTGGATAACTAAGCTAAGCGACCCTAGTGGCCGACACAAACACCGGGCCCATCTAGGAGTGTCACTGCAGTGTCACGCAGGATGTCCCTTCCAAAAAACCCTCCCCAAACAGCACATGACGCAAAGAAAAAAAGAGGCGCAATGAGGTAGCTGTGTGAGTAAGATAAGCGACCCTAGTGGCCGACACAAACACCGGGCCCATCTAGGAGTGGCACTGCAGTGTCACGCAGGATGTCCCTTCCAAAAAACCCTCCCCAAACAGCACATGACGCAAAGAAAAAAAGAGGCGCAATGAGGTAGCTGTGTGAGTAAGATAAGCGACCCTAGTGGCCGACACAAACACCGGGCCCATCTAGGAGTGGCACTGCAGTGTCACGCAGGATGTCCCTTCCAAAAAACCCTCCCCAAACAGCACATGACGCAAAGAAAAATTAAAGAAAAAAGAGGTGCAAGATGGAATTGTCCTTGGGCCCTCCCACCCACCCTTATGTTGTATAAACAGGACATGCACACTTTAACCAACCCATCATTTCAGTGACAGGGTCTGCCACACGACTGTGACTGAAATGACGGGTTGGTTTGGACCCCCACCAAAAAAGAAGCAATTAATCTCTCCTTGCACAAACTGGCTCTACAGAGGCAAGATGTCCACCTCATCATCATCCTCCGATATATCACCGTGTACATCCCCCTCCTCACAGATTATCAATTCGTCCCCACTGGAATCCACCATCTCAGCTCCCTGTGTACTTTGTGGAGGCAATTGCTGCTGGTCAATGTCTCCACGGAGGAATTGATTATAATTCATTTTAATGAACATCATCTTCTCCACATTTTCTGGATGTAACCTCGTACGCCGATTGCTGACAAGGTGAGCGGCGGCACTAAACACTCTTTCGGAGTACACACTTGTGGGAGGGCAACTTAGGTAGAATAAAGCCAGTTTGTGCAAGGGCCTCCAAATTGCCTCTTTTTCCTGCCAGTATAAGTACGGACTGTGTGACGTGCCTACTTGGATGCGGTCACTCATATAATCCTCCACCATTCTTTCAATGGTGAGAGAATCATATGCAGTGACAGTAGACGACATGTCCGTAATCGTTGTCAGGTCCTTCAGTCCGGACCAGATGTCAGCATCAGCAGTCGCTCCAGACTGCCCTGCATCACCGCCAGCGGGTGGGCTCGGAATTCTGAGCCTTTTCCTCGCACCCCCAGTTGCGGGAGAATGTGAAGGAGGAGATGTTGACAGGTCGCGTTCCGCTTGACTTGACAATTTTCTCACCAGCAGGTCTTTCAACCCCAGCAGACTTGTGTCTGCCGGAAAGAGAGATCCAAGGTAGGCTTTAAATCTAGGATCGAGCACGGTGGCCAAAATGTAGTGCTCTGATTTCAACAGATTGACCACCGGTGAATCCTTGTTAAGCGAATTAAGGGCTCCATCCACAAGTCCCACATGCCTAGCGGAATCGCTCCGTGTTAGCTCCTCCTTCAATGTATCCAGCTTCTTCTGCAAAAGCCTGATGAGGGGAATGACCTGACTCAGGCTGGCAGTGTCTGAACTGACTTCACGTGTGGCAAGTTCAAAGGGCATCAGAACCTTGCACAACGTTGAAATCATTCTCCACTGCACTTGAGACAGGTGCATTCCACCTCCTATATCGTGCTCAATTGTATAGGCTTGAATGGCCTTTTGCTGCTCCTCCAACCTCTGAAGCATATAGAGGGTTGAATTCCACCTCGTTACCACTTCTTGCTTCAGATGATGGCAGGGCAGGTTCAGTAGTTTTTGGTGGCGCTCCAGTCTTCTGTACGTGGTGCCTGTACTCCGAAAGTGTCCCGCAATTCTTCTGGCCACCGACAGCATCTCTTGCACGCCCCTGTCGTTTTTTAAAAAATTCTGCACCACCAAATTCAAGGTATGTGCAAAACATGGGACGTGCTGGAATTTGCCCATATTTAATGCACACACAATATTGCTGGCGTTGTCCGATGCCACAAATCCACAAGAGAGTCCAATTGGGGTAAGCCATTCCGCGATGATCTTCCTCAGTTGCCGTAAGAGGTTTTCAGCTGTGTGCCTATTCTGGAAAGCGGTGATACAAAGCGTAGCCTGCCTAGGAAAGAGTTGGCGTTTGCGAGATGCTGCTACTGGTGCCGCCGCTGCTGTTCTTGCGGCGGGAGTCCATACATCTACCCAGTGGGCTGTCACAGTCATATAGTCCTGACCCTGCCCTGCTCCACTTGTCCACATGTCCGTGGTTAAGTGGACATTGGGTACAACTGCATTTTTTAGGACACTGGTGAGTCTTTTTCTGACGTCCGTGTACATTCTCGGTATCGCCTGCCTAGAGAAGTGGAACCTAGATGGTATTTGGTAACGGGGGCACACTGCCTCAATAAATTGTCTAGTTCCCTGTGAACTAACGGCGGATACCGGACGCACGTCTAACACCAACATAGTTGTCAAGGCCTCAGTTATCCGCTTTGCAGCAGGATGACTGCTGTGATATTTAATCTTCCTCGCAAAGGACTGTTGGACAGTCAATTGCTTACTGGAAGTAGTACAAGTGGGCTTACGACTTCCCCTCTGGGATGACCATCGACTCCCAGCAGCAACAACAGCAGCGCCAGCAGCAGTAGGCGTTACACGCAAGGATGCATCGGAGGAATCCCAGGCAGGAGAGGACTCGTCAGAATTGCCAGTGACATGGCCTGCAGGACTATTGGCATTCCTGGGGAAGGAGGAAATTGACACTGAGGGAGTTGGTGGGGTGGTTTGCGTGAGCTTGGTTACAAGAGGAAGGGATTTACTGGTCAGTGGACTGCTTCCGCTGTCGCCCAAAGTTTTTGAACTTGTCACTGACTTATTATGAATGCGCTGCAGGTGACGTATAAGGGAGGATGTTCCGAGGTGGTTAATGTCCTTACCCCTACTTATTACAGCTTGACAAAGGCAACACACGGCTTGACACCTGTTGTCCGCTTTTCTGTTGAAATACCTCCACACTGAAGAGCTGATTTTTTTGGTATTTTCACCAGGCATGTCAACGGCCATATTCCTCCCACGGACAACAGGTGTCTCCCCGGGTGCCTGACTTAAACAAACCACCTCACCATCAGAATCCTCCTGGTCAATTTCCTCCCCAGCGCCAGCAACACCCATATCCTCCTCATCCTGGTGTACTTCAACACTGACATCTTCAATCTGACTATCAGGAACTGGACTGCGGGTGCTCCTTCCAGCACTTGCAGGGGGCGTGCAAATGGTGGAAGGCGCATGCTCTTCACGTCCAGTGTTGGGAAGGTCAGGCATCGCAACCGACACAATTGGAATCTCCTTGTGGATTTGGGATTTCGAAGAACGCACAGTTCTTTGCGGTGCTTTTGCCAGCTTGAGTCTTTTCATTTTTCTAGCGAGAGGCTGAGTGCCTCCATCCTCAAAAAAAACCACGGGTAGGTGATATACAATTATGGATGGACTGCCGAGTGCCGACACAGAGGTAGCTACAGCCATGAACTACCGTACTGTGTCTGCTGCTAATATAGACTGGTTGATAATGAGATGTAGTATGTATAAAGAAGAAAGAAAAAAAAACCACGGGTAGGTGGTATACAATTATGGATGGACTGCCGAGTGCCGACACAGAGGTAGCTACAGCCGTGGACTACCGTACTGTACTGTGTCTGCTGCTAATATAGACTGGATGATAATGAGATGTAGTATGTATAAAGAAGAAAGAAAAAAAAAACCACGGGTAGGTGGTATACAATTATGGATGGACTGCCGAGTGCCGACACAGAGGTAGCTACAGCCGTGGACTACCGTACTGTACTGTGTCTGCTGCTAATATAGACTGGATGATAATGAGATGTAGTATGTATAAAGAAGAAAGAAAAAAAAACCACGGGTAGGTGGTATACAATTATGGATGGACTGCCGAGTGCCGACACAGAGGTAGCTACAGCCGTGAACTACCGTACTGTGTCTGCTGCTAATATAGACTGGTTCATAATGAGATGTAGTATGTATAAAGAAGAAAGAAAAAAAAAACCACGGGTAGGTGGTATACAATTATGGATGGACTGCCGAGTGCCGACACAGAGGTAGCTACAGCCGTGGACTACCGTACTGTACTGTGTCTGCTGCTAATATAGACTGGATGATAATGAGATGTAGTATGTATAAAGAAGAAAAAAAAAAAACCACGGGTAGGTGGTATACAATTATGGATGGACTGCCAAGTGCCGACACAGAGGTAGCTACAGCCGTGGACTACCGTACTGTACTGTGTCTGCTGCTAATATAGACTGGATGATAATGAGATGTAGTATGTATAAAGAAGAAAGAAAAAAAAACCACGGGTAGGTGGTATACAATTATGGATGGACTGCCGAGTGCCGACACAGAGGTAGCTACAGCCGTGAACTACCGTACTGTGTCTGCTGCTAATATAGACTGGTTGATAATGAGATGTAGTATGTATAAAGAAGAAAGAAAAAAAAAACCACGGGTAGGTGGTATACAATTATGGATGGACTGCCGAGTGCCGACACAGAGGTAGCTACAGCCGTGGACTACCGTACTGTACTGTGTCTGCTGCTAATATAGACTGGATGATAATGAGATGTAGTATGTATAAAGAAGAAAGAAAAAAAAAACCACGGGTAGGTGGTATACAATTATGGATGGACTGCCGAGTGCCGACACAGAGGTAGCTACAGCCGTGAACTACCGTACTGTGTCTGCTGCTAGTATAGACTGGATGATAAATAATGATATAAAAAATATATATATATCACTACTGCAGCCGGACAGGTATATATTATATAATGAGGGACCTGCTGGACACTGTCTGTCAGCAGAATGAGTTTTTTAATTTTTATAGAATAAAAAAACACCACACAAGTCACACGACGAGTGTACTTTTTCAGGCAGACAATCACACTATACTATACTGGTGGTCAGTGTGGTCAGGTCACTGGTCACAGTGGTCAGTGGTCAGTCACACTGGCAGTGGCACTCTGGCAGCAAAAGTGTGCACTGTTTAATATGTACTCCTGGCTCCTGCTATAACCTATAACTGCTCCCCAGTCTCCCCCACAATTAAGCTGTGTGAGCACAGTCAGATATTATACATAGATGATGCAGCACACTGGGCTGAGCACAGATATGGTATGTGAGTGTGACTGAGTCACTGTGTATCGTTTTTTTCAGGCAGAGAACAAGAACAGAACGGATTATTAAATAATAATAAATTATAAAACTGCACTGGTGGGTCAGGTCACTGGTCATCGTGTGAAAATGGCCGCGACGCGCGGCTCCTTATATAGAATCCGAGTCTCGCGAGAATCCGACAGCGTGATGATGACGTTCGGGCGCGCTCGGGTTAACCGAGCAAGGCGGGAAGATCCGAGTCGCTCGGACCCGTGTAAAAAAACATGAAGTTCGGGCGGGTTCGGATTCAGAGAAACCGATCCCGCTCATCTCTAATTTTCAGGTTCTGACCTTGTGCTTTTTCTATAAATTAATAATATAACCGAGATATATTGTATAACTTACAGTTGTATTGCTAAGTACTGATGGTTGAGATTGTGCAGGGTTAAACTGATACAATAAGTTGGTACAAGCATGTTTTGTGTTGCAAAATGTATGTGTGTGAGGGATGAATGACACTGAGTAAATGTAAACTGAACTCTATACCCATACCAGGGATGGAGAAAAGGTAATCCTCTCATATCAGTATTTATAAGAACCCAAGGGGAAATAAATATATCTGTGTGACTTTTTCTTGCCCAAGGTATGATGAAGATGTAAGGAAAACTGTAAGGCCATTCATTTTTCATAGCAGGTATTGAAAGTACTTGATAGGAAATAGATCTGTGTGAAAACTTTTCTTGTTGAGAAAATTATAACAGCCTGAGGAGAAAAGGGTTCTTTACTCTGTCAGACGTGACGCTTGTGGGTATACTTAACTGTATTGAAAATAATTGATTCATCTCCTTGCTGTGTCAGGAGACTCCATGTGCTTGTGAAAGCCGTTTTTTTAGTCAATTTGTGTACATTAGACTAAGGCAAATGGGGCAAAATCAGTCCACAAAGAGGTAATCCCTCTGAGTACACCGGCTAGTGTTATGTATTTGTAAGCGCGGTGAGAGTGCGATCAGACGTTTGAAATAACAGAATAAGAAAACACAG
This sequence comes from Pseudophryne corroboree, assembly GCF_028390025.1. Lineage (NCBI taxonomy): Eukaryota > Metazoa > Chordata > Amphibia > Anura > Myobatrachidae > Pseudophryne > Pseudophryne corroboree. The sequence continues at coordinate 235,355,505 of NC_086445.1, read as the reverse complement.
AATTATCTAACATTTTCTCTAACAGGTACCTTTGATGCAAATGTTTTAAATAATTTTGGAAATAAGTTGAAAAGTTGTAATGAATGGAAATCTAATTGTTTGTGGGTAACTGATACACTTTTATTGTCCCCTCCAATACAAAACCCTCCGCATTACGCGGCAAAAAAAAAAAAAAAATACGGTCTTGAAAACAGACAGATGAGGAAATTAGAGAAAGGGGGAGACATTATACCCCCCCTTGCATCAGATTATCCAGAACCCACAGAGTTAAGGGACACTGGCAATAGGCACTTCCCTGATCATTGCCTCTGCACCTTCCTCTATAAATAGAGCAGAGGGTGAACGGTCTGTAGAAACCCCCCCAAGTTGCTACTGCCATTTCTTCCCTTTTTTAACACTACACTGCAGGAAACCTCAGTTCGTGTTCAATCACCAGGTTCTTCTGGTGCAGGGACACTGTTCTACATTGTAACACCTTTAGGCAGAGGTAGAGGTCAACGCATGATACCACAGTAAGGTCTGCAGATCCTGGTATGTTGCGTCTGACCCTAGACCCGGTTAGGATTATCATAGCCCCTCCAGCTGGGGGTGCAGGGCCGGCTGTTACATACTCTATGCATGTTCCCTGGATGGCATTAGACCTTAGAGCCCTAGCAGAAAAGATGCCAGACCCCAGGAAAGAACCTAAAGCAGCGTGGGATCATTTATTTCTAACTAAGAATGTTCACCAGCTCACATATAGAGACTTTTTGCAATTATTATTTTGCTGTGTTTAAACCCAATGATTATACGTCCCTGATGCAGCAATTTAAATGGGATGCTACTGCTGATGAGCTTAATAGTGATCAGCTGGCTGCCAAATGGTTAGAACTAGAAACAGCATTTAACAAAACATTCCCTGCTATAATTGATTGGACAAAAATAATGGGAATTGCCCAGAACCCAAAAGAATCTGTTGCAGATTACACTGCCAAATTTTTCAAAACTGTCAAATGTCACAGTGGTATCCCCGATATACAAGGGAAGCCAGATATAGTGCCATTATTGATCACTTCATATGTAGAATGATTAAAAAGACCCATACAATCCAGACTCAAAACCCTGTCCCCTGATTGGAAAACCAAAACTCTTGCTAATATTATCGAATGGACCAGATACCACGAAAATAATTTAGTTGAAAAGGATATAAATAGGCAGCAGAACTTAATAAATGTACAGATCAAAGCAGCTGAGCAGATTGCTCAGCCAGCTCACAGTACGCTCTCCAGTGGGAGGGGGCCAGCTCCATGGAAGCTATAGAGTGCTACAACTGCCGTGAAAAAGGACACTTGTCATACGATTGCAAAAAACCCTGTGCAAGGGAGACTAAACACCTCTGACAATCGCAGGGATTTTAGACAGTGTCCCGGGAATAGAGACTGACATGAGGTTAATGCTCCGGTGTATCCAGTGTTAGCTACCAATAAACATGATCCCATGGTAAATTTAATCATAAATAAACAGCTAAATACCTTGCGGAAATAGACACCAGAGCTTCTGTTTCATTAATAGCAGGTAGCCAGAATTTCCTACCTCTGACAAAACTGTCACTGCAGTAGGAATATCAAACAGTCCCGTTGAAATGATGCTTTCAAAGCCCTTGACTGTCACACTAGGTCCACTGACAAACACACACTCTTTTTTTGTTGTCCACTAGTGCCCCTGTCAGTTTGCTTAGTTGCGATCTCCTCGCAAAACTTAGATGTTCTATCAGCTGCTCGTCTGCTGAATTCTTTCTGCATGTTCCAGATCAACACACTGACACTGTACAAGATGCCCTGTGGCAGTATGATGACAACAGGCTTATGCCTGTCTTACAGACGCTGCCAGGCTGGCTGTCAGAAATCCCCGAGCAATTGTGGACCAAAGAGTCATTGATATCATCACCAGCGCTAGGCATTCCACATTATAACTAGAGATGAGCGCCTGAAATTTTTCGGGTTTTGTGTTTTGGTTTTGGGTTCGGTTCCGCGGCCGTGTTTTGGGTTCGAACGCGTTTTGGCAAAACCTCACCGAATTTTTTTTGTCGGATTCGGGTGTATTTTGGATTCGGGTGTTTTTTTCCAAAAACACTAAAAAACAGCTTAAATCATAGAATTTGGGGGTCATTTTGATCCCAAAGTATTATTAACCTCAAAAACCATAATTTACACTCATTTTCAGTCTATTCTGAATACCTCACACCTCACAATATTATTTTTAGTCCTAAAATTTGCACCGAGGTCGCTGTGTGAGTAAGATAAGCGACCCTAGTGGCCGACACAAACACCGGGCCCATCTAGGAGTGGCACTGCAGTGTCACGCAGGATGTCCCTTCCAAAAAACCCTCCCCAAACAGCACATGACGCAAAGAAAAAAAGAGGCGCAATGAGGTAGCTGTGTGAGTAAGATTAGCGACCCTAGTGGCCGACACAAACACCGGGCCCATCTAGGAGTGGCACTGCAGTGTCACGCAGGATGGCCCTTCCAAAAAACCCTCCCCAAACAGCACATGACGCAAAGAAAAAAAGAGGCGCAATGAGGTAGCTGTGTGAGTAAGATTAGCAACCCTAGTGGCCGACACAAACACCGGGCCCATCTAGGAGTGGCACTGCAGTGTCACGCAGGATGGCCCTTCCAAAAAACCCTCCCCAAACAGCACATGACGCAAAGAAAAAAAGAGGCGCAATGAGGTAGCTGACTGTGTGAGTAAGATTAGCGACCCTAGTGGCCGACACAAACACCGGGCCCATCTAGGAGTGGCACTGCAGTGTCACGCAGGATGTCCCTTCCAAAAAACCCTCCCCAAACAGCACATGACGCAAAGAAAAAAAGAGGCGCAATGAGGTAGCTGACTGTGTGAGTAAGATTAGCGACCCTAGTGGCCGACACAAACACCGGGCCCATCTAGGAGTGGCACTGCAGTGTCACGCAGGATGTCCCTTCCAAAAAACCCTCCCCAAACAGCACATGACGCAAAGAAAAAAAGAGGCGCAATGAGGTAGCTGACTGTGTGAGTAAGATTAGCGACCCTAGTGGCCGACACAAACACCGGGCCCATCTAGGAGTGGCACTACAGTGTCACGCAGGATGTCCCTTCCAAAAAACCCTCCCCAAACAGCACATGACGCAAAGAAAAAAAGAGGCGCAATGAGGTAGCTGACTGTGTGAGTAAGATTAGCGACCCTAGTGGCCGACACAAACACCGGGCCCATCTAGGAGTGGCACTGCAGTGTCACGCAGGATGTCCCTTCCAAAAAACCCTCCCCAATCAGCACATGATGCAAAGAAAAAGAAAAGAAAAAAGAGGTGCAAGATGGAATTGTCCTTGGGCCCTCCCACCCACCCTTATGTTGTATAAACAAAACAGGACATGCACACTTTAACCAACCCATCATTTCAGTGACAGGGTCTGCCACACGACTGTGACTGATATGACGGGTTGGTTTGGACCCCCCCCAAAAAAGAAGCAATTAATCTCTCCTTGCACAAACTGGCTCTACAGAGGCAAGATGTCCACCTCATCTTCACCCTCCGATATATCACCGTGTACATCCCCCTCCTCACAGATTATCAATTCGTCCCCACTGGAATCCACCATCTCAGCTCCCTGTGTACTTTGTGGAGGCAATTTCTGCTGGTCAATGTCTCCGCGGAGGAATTGATTATAATTCATTTTAATGAACATCATCTTCTCCACATTTTCTGGATGTAACCTCGTACGCCGATTGCTGACAAGGTGAGCGGCGGCACTAAACACTCTTTCGGAGTACACACTTGTGGGAGGGCAACTTAGGTAGAATAAAGCCAGTTTGTGCAAGGGCCTCCAAATTGCCTCTTTTTCCTGCCAGTATAAGTACGGACTGTGTGACGTGCCTACTTGGATGCGGTCACTCATATAATCCTCCACCATTCTATCAATGTTGAGAGAATCATATGCAGTGACAGTAGACGACATGTCCGTAATCGTTGTCAGGTCCTTCAGTCCGGACCAGATGTCAGCATCAGCAGTCGCTCCAGACTGCCCTGCATCACCGCCAGCGGGTGGGCTCGGAATTCTGAGCCTTTTCCTCGCACCCCCAGTTGCGGGAGAATGTGAAGGAGGAGATGTTGACAGGTCGCGTTCCGCTTGACTTGACAATTTTGTCACCAGCAGGTCTTTCAACCCCAGCAGACCTGTGTCTGCCGGAAAGAGAGATCCAAGGTAGGCTTTAAATCTAGGATCGAGCACGGTGGCCAAAATGTAGTGCTCTGATTTCAACAGATTGACCACCCGTGAATCCTTGTTAAGCGAATTAAGGGCTGCATCCACAAGTCCCACATGCCTAGCGGAATCGCTCCCTTTTAGCTCCTTCTTCAATGCCTCCAGCTTCTTCTGCAAAAGCCTGATGAGGGGAATGACCTGACTCAGGCTGGCAGTGTCTGAACTGACTTCACGTGTGGCAAGTTCAAAGGGCATCAGAACCTTGCACAACGTTGAAATCATTCTCCACTGCACTTGAGACAGGTGCATTCCACCTACTATATCGTGCTCAATTGTATAGGCTTGAATGGCCTTTTGCTGCTCCTCCAACCTCTGAAGCATATAGAGGGTTGAATTCCACCTCGTTACCACTTCTTGCTTCAGATGATGGCAGGGCAGGTTCAGTAGTTTTTGGTGGTGCTCCAGTCTTCTGTACGTGGTGCCTGTACGCCGAAAGTGTCCCGCAATTTTTCTGGCCACCGACAGCATCTCTTGCACGCCCCTGTCGTTTTTTAAAAAATTCTGCACCACCAAATTCAAGGTATGTGCAAAACATGGGACGTGCTGGAATTTGCCCATATTTAATGCACACACAATATTGCTGGCGTTGTCCGATGCCACAAATCCACAGGAGAGTCCAATTGGGGTAAGCCATTCCGCGATGATCTTCCTCAGTTGCCGTAAGAGGTTTTCAGCTGTGTGCGTATTCTGGAAAGCGGTGATACAAAGCGTAGCCTGCCTAGGAAAGAGTTGGCGTTTGCGAGATGCTGCTACTGGTGCCGCCGCTGCTGTTCTTGCGGCGGGAGTCCATACATCTACCCAGTGGGCTGTCACAGTCATATAGTCCTGACCCTGCCCTGCTCCACTTGTCCACATGTCCGTGGTTAAGTGGACATTGGGTACAACTGCATTTTTTAGGACACTGGTGAGTCTTTTTCTGACGTCCGTGTACATTCTCGGTATCGCCTGCCTAGAGAAGTGGAACCTAGATGGTATTTGGTAACGGGGGCACACTGCCTCAATAAATTGTCTAGTTCCCTGTGAACTAACGGCGGATACCGGACGCACGTCTAACACCAACATAGTTGTCAAGGACTCAGTTATCCGCTTTGCAGTAGGATGACTGCTGTGATATTTCATCTTCCTCGCAAAGGACTGTTGAACAGTCAATTGCTTACTGGAAGTAGTACAAGTGGGCTTACGACTTCCCCTCTGGGATGACCATCGACTCCCAGCGGCAACAACAGCAGCGCCAGCAGCAGTAGGCGTTACACGCAAGGATGCATCGGAGGAATCCCAGGCAGGAGAGGACTCGTCAGAATTGCCAGTGACATGGCCTGCAGGACTATTGGCATTCCTGGGGAAGGAGGAAATTGACACTGAGGGAGTTGGTGGGGTGGTTTGCATGAGCTTGGTTACAAGAGGAAGGGATTTACTGGTCAGTGGACTGCTTCCGCTGTCACCCAAAGTTTTTGAACTTGTCACTGACTTATTATGAATGCGCTGCAGGTGACGTATAAGGGAGGATGTTCCGAGGTGGTTAACGTCCTTACCCCTACTTATTACAGCTTGACAAAGGGAACACACGGCTTGACACCTGTTGTCTGCATTTCTGGTGAAATACCTCCACACCGAAGAGCTGATTTTTTTGGTATTTTCACCTGGCATGTCAACGGCCATATTCCTCCCACGGACAACAGGTGTCTCCCCGGGTGCCTGACTTAAACAAACCACCTCACCATCAGAATCCTCCTGGTCAATTTCCTCCCCAGCGCCAGCAACACCCATATCCTCCTCATCCTGGTGTACTTCAACACTGACATCTTCAATCTGACTATCAGGAACTGGACTGCGGGTGCTCCTTCCAGCACTTGCAGGGGGCGTGCAAATGGTGGAAGGCGCATGCTCTTCACGTCCAGTGTTGGGAAGGTCAGGCATCGCAACCGACACAATTTGACTCTCCTTGTGGATTTGGGATTTCAAAGAACGCACAGTTCTTTGCGGTGCTTTTGCCAGCTTGAGTCTTTTCAGTTTTCTAGCGAGAGGCTGAGTGCTTCCATCCTCATGTGAAGCTGAACCACTAGCCATGAACATAGGCCAGGGCCTCAGCCGTTCCTTGCCACTCCGTGTGGTAAATGGCATATTGGCAAGTTTACGCTTCTCCTCCGACAATTTTATTTTAGGTTTTGGAGTCCTTTTTTTACTGATATTTGGTGTTTTGGTTTTGACATGCTCTGTACTATGCCATTGGGCATCGGCCTTGGCAGACGACGTTGCTGGCATTTCATCGTCTCGGCCATGACTAGTGGCAGCAGCTTCAGCACGAGGTGGAAGTGGATCTTGATCTTTCCCTAATTTTGGAACCTCAACATTTTTGTTCTCCATATTTTAATAGGCACAACTAAAAGGCACCTCAGGTAAACAATGGAGATGGATGGATTGGATACTAGTATACAATTATGGACGGGCTGCCGAGTGCCGACACAGAGGTAGCCACAGCCGTGAACTACCGCACTGTACTGTGTCTGCTGCTAATATATAGACTGGTTGATAAAGAGATAGTATACTCGTAACTAGTATGTATGTATAAAGAAAGGAAAAAAAACCACGGTTAGGTGGTATATACAATTATGGACGGGCTGCCGAGTGCCGACACAGAGGTAGCCACAGCCGTGAACTACCGCACTGTACTGTGTCTGCTGCTAATATATAGACTGGTTGATAAAGAGATAGTATACTCGTAACTAGTATGTATGTATAAAGAAAGAAAAAAAAAACACGGTTAGGTGGTATATACAATTATGGACGGGCTGCCGAGTGCCGACACAGAGGTAGCCACAGCCGTGAACTACCGCACTGTACTGTGTCTGCTGCTAATATATAGACTGGTTGATAAAGAGATAGTATACTCGTAACTAGTATGTATGTATAAAGAAAGAAAAAAAAACCACGGTTAGGTGGTATATACAATTATGGACGGGCTGCCGAGTGCCGACACAGAGGTAGCCACAGCCGTGAACTACCGCACTGTACTGTGTCTGCTGCTAATATATAGACTGGTTGATAAAGAGATAGTATACTCGTAACTAGTATGTATGTATAAGGAAAGAAAAAAAAACCACGGTTAGGTCACTGGTATATACAATTATGGACGGGCTGCCGAGTGCCGACACAGAGGTAGCCACAGCCGTGAACTACCGCACTGTACTGTGTCTGCTGCTAATATAGACTGGTTGATAAAGAGATAGTATACTACTAATATTATATACTGGTGGTCAGGTCACTGGTCACTAGTCACACTGGCAGTGGCACTCCTGCAGCAAAAGTGTGCACTGTTTAATTTTAATATAATATTATGTACTCCTGGCTCCTGCTATAACCTATAACTGGCACTGCAGTAGTGCTCCCCAGTCTCCCCCACAATTATAAGCTGTGTGAGCTGAGCAGTCAGACAGATATATAATATATATAGATGATGCAGCACACTGGCCTGAGCCTGAGCAGTGCACACAGATATGGTATGTGACTGACTGAGTCACTGTGTGTATCGCTTTTTTCAGGCAGAGAACGGATATATTAAATAAACTGCACTGTGTGTCTGGTGGTCACTCACTATATAATATATTATGTACTCCTGGCTCCTGCTATAACCTATAACTGGCACTGCAGTAGTGCTCCCCAGTCTCCCCCACAATTATAAGCTGTGTGAGCTGAGCAGTCAGACAGATATATATAATATTATATATAGATAATAGATGATGCAGCACACTGGCCTGAGCCTGAGCAGTGCACACAGATATGGTATGTGACTGAGTCACTGTGTGCTGTGTATCGCTTTTTTCAGGCAGAGAACGGATTATAAATAAAAGTGGTGGTCACTGGTCACTATCAGCAAAACTCTGCACTGTACACTACTGAGTACTCCTAATGCTCCCCAAAATTAGTAAATCAAGTGTCTCTCTAATCTATTCTAATTCTAAACGGAGAGGACGCCAGCCACGTCCTCTCCCTATCAATCTCAATGCACGTGTGAAAATGGCGGCGACGCGCGGCTCCTTATATAGAATCCGAGTCTCGCGATAGAATCCGAGCCTCGCGAGAATCCGACAGCGTCATGATGACGTTCGGGCGCGCTCGGGTTAACCGAGCAAGGCGGGAAGATCCGAGTCGCTCGGACCCGTGAAAAAAAACATGAAGTTCTGGCGGGTTCGGATTCAGAGAAACCGAACCCACTCATCTCTAATTATAACATGCTTTTTCCCTGATTTTATCATGAAGTGATGGGACATTCTGCAAATGTGTTAACTCAACGCCATAAAAATAAACAACGCCCTGTAGCATACTACAGTGCTGTTTTAGACCCAGTCACAAGGGCCTTACTGGTTTGTTTGTGAGCAGTAGCTGCTGCAGCTACCTTAGTTCACAAATCTGCAGATATTGTTCTAAATCAACCATTGTATCTGTATGTGGCTCATGCTGTAGCGACCCTACTTACATGCAAACAAACACAGCATTTAACCACTTCACAGCTCACTAAGTGGGAATTAGCTTTGCTAGCGCCCAGTAATGTCATTATCCAGCGCTGCAATACATTGAATCCTGCCACCCTTTTGCCTGTAAGGGATGAGTCTTTACAGACTCAGAGGGAGGAGGGGGAAGGGGTGTGGTTCATCAAATCGACAGTGTCTAGGTCGACAATGTTTAGGTCGACCACTATAGGTCGACAGTCACTAGGTCGACATGGATGGAAGGTCGACAGGGTTTCTAGGTCGACATGTGTTAGGTCGACAGGTCTAAAGGTCGACATGAGGATTTTTTTTTTGTGTCGTTTTCTTCGTAGAGTGACCGGGATCCCAAATTAGTGCACCGCGTCCCTTCGCATGGCTCGCTTCGCTCGCCATGCTTCGGGCATGGTGCCTTCGCTCCGCTACCGCTTCGCTCGGCACACTTTACCGTTCCAATCGTAGTCCATGTGGATCGTTAAGTATGAAAAAATTTAAAAAAAGAAAAAAAAATGTGAAAAACTCATGTCGACCTTTAGACCTGTCAACCTAGCACATGTCGACCTAGAAACCCTGTCGACCTTCCATCCATGTCGACCTAGTGACTGTCGACCTATAGTGGTCGACCTAAACATTGTCGACCTAGACACTGTCGATCTTCAGACCGGATCCCGGGGGAAGGTGGGGGCACAAGAGACACACATGATTGCTTTGCAATTGTGGCACAGAACTTTTCTCCACGTCCTGATCTTACTGATGAACCTATCCCTCATGCAAATGTAATATTGTTCGTGGATGGAAGCTGCTTAAGAAGAGAGGATGACAGCCTTGGGTCTGCATATGCTGTATGCACACAGCCTGATATGTTGGCAACCATACCCCTGCCAGCTCCTCACTGAGCTCAAAGTGCTGAGCTTATAGCTTTAACCAGAGCTTGCAAACTAGCAAAGGACACAATTGTAAAATATTTACACTGCCATTTCAAAAGATCAAGTGTATGTAATGTGTGAAATATGTATACCTGATACACAAACATTGATTTGTATGCAATTAACTTCCAGTCCACAGGAAATCTCCACCTGGGAGCGGGAAGGGTGCCAGCCAGATGCTGATGGTTTGTGGCACAGCAAAGAAGGCAAGCCAGTGGCACCCAGATCACTTTTACCTGCATTGGCTCAGGTCACTCATGGTATGACCCATGCATCTGAAACTGCAATGACTGATTTAGTCAGGACCTACTGGTATGCCCCTGGATTCTCTGCATTGGCTTCTAAATTTTGTCAAGGCTATCTAATTTGTCTCCATAACAATCCATGTAGAAAGTGCCTACAATATCATCACACCTTCCCGCCACAGAGGGACCATTTCAGGTGGTACAAATTGATTACATTCAGTTCCCGAAGGTAAGACAATTGCAGTATGTTTTGACTTTGACAGATCTGTTTAGCAGGTGGGTGGAGCGTGACTTGTAGCCACAGCAACAGCTAGTATAACAGCCAAGAAGATAGTGCAAGACCAAGTCTGTAGGTATGGATTTCCACAGGTTATCTTTTTTGACCAAGGTACGCATTTTACAGGAAGGGTATTCAAAAAAACGGTGAAATGATGGGCATAAAGCAACAGTTACATGTGCCCTACCACCCCCAGTCAAGTGCAAAAAAAAATTGAAAGATTAAATCAGACTGTAAAGAATAAATTGCAGAAGTGTACTAAGCAAACTGGACTCTTGTGGCCTGAGGCCTTGCCACTTGTTTTACATTCTTTCCGAACCACGCCCTCTGGACCATTACGCCTTTCCCCATATTAAATTCTGTTTGGGAAGTTGCCTAATCTTATGATGGTCCCAGCCCCAGACCTCTCTACTGCCCAAGATGTGACTGTTAAATATTTGATTAATATGAGCAGACAGATCAAGACAATTCACGATGCTGTCATTTCTCAACAACCAAGCAGTCCTCCGGCCTGCCATGATTTGATGCCTGATGACTTTGTGATGATAAACTTTATACGTTGCAGTTCTTTGTCCGAACGGTGGGAAGGACCATTCCAGGTGCTGCTAACGACTCCCACGGCGGTAAAGGTTGGAGAGAGATCCATCGCACTGCAAAAAGGTCCAAACAGACCCGCCCGGAGTGCACCCGAGGACATCCTGCAGACCACCTCACCTGTGTTGCTCACAGGACCATGACCACCAGAAATGATACAATCAAGCCCCTGGTGAGTTGACACCTAAGTCGGAGAGAAGCAAAAGCTTCTCTACCCATGAAGAAAATGAATATACTATGAATCCTGTTCTCTGTCTTAACTCCTGTCATGCTGGAGACTCACATCACTGACTATGGACATGAGATAAAAGGAAAGAATGCTATACTGGCCATGCAGAAGGCCATTGCAAGAGGTAACAATGAGACTGACTGTTGGGTGTGTACACATTTGCCAATGACTGCTGAGTCAGGGATACCCTTAATAGCCATTCCAGTAACTTGGGAAGAGGCCATGAGATTTGACTGGGTATACTGGGAAGAGAATTTCTCTGCAACCAATATTAGTGCCAGAATTAGTCCTCAGAGGAGAATAAATTCACCCCCCTTAGCAATAGTAGCCAGAGTGGGACTGCCTGCCATTTGTGTGGTTCATAATGATTTAGCTCAAGGAACATTAGATAATGGTGGGACAAAGTCCTTACACATAATCAACAGACAGAAGATGGGGAACACTGAGTGTCCCAGAGGAGTCCTGGTACTGAATGGAAAGGATGGGGGAAGACATACATTTAGGGATATTTATGATAATGTCAATAACTCCATGTTTAGAACTTGGGAAGGAAGTGTGGACATTCATGGCCTGAATCCCTATAGTAAATTAGGTAACTAGAAACCAGGAAAGATCTTGGTAATATTTACAGCGCTATTTCTCAATTGATTTTAAATATGCATAGTTCTTCTTCCTCAAAAAAGGGATAGTATTAATCCAAAAAATACTTATGTCCATCCAAGTGTAAAAACCAAAAAAAAATTTATTGTAAAACCACAATCTAAAAACCGTCTCAACTTATAGACATCAACTGATTTTGTCAGGTCAGCGTTTAATTACCAAACATATGGGGTTATCTCACCGGACCTCCCGGACACTAGATAGGATGCACGGCGTTCCCTCTGCTACCGGAGATGTTGCTTATACCGGAGCTGTGCACGTGAGGTCTTCCCCGCCGCTAGTCGTCCACCGGTCCCTCTACGGGTGAGACGTCTTCTTTATCCCCCTGTTACCGTTGCTGTGCGGCTGGTCTATACTGAGACGTCCGGCTTTCTCCTTACAGTATGGCTCGTCTGCAATGAGACACCCGTCCTATTCCTTCCTTGCGTTTGAAGTGACCAGATCCACCTACTGCAGCCAACGCGTTTCCACCCAATCAGGGTCTTTGTCGAGGCATAGGTGGGTCTGGTCTGGTCACTAATTTATACTTCGTCCGAGAAATCCGGTGTGTCAACCCTGTTAATTCATTATACATATTGCTTCCTTTCTTATACATATGACAGGGTTATTTAAAGATACAGTTCTCTATAATAGCGATACATTTATCTTGAAATCTTGTTCTTATATAGGCCCTCATTCCGAGTTGTTCGCTCGTTCTTTTTCATCGCATCGCAGTGAAAATCCGCTTAGTACGCATGCGCAAAGTTCGCACTGCGACTGCGCCAAGTAACTTTACTATGAAGAAAGTATTTTTACTCACGGCTTTTTCTTCGCTCCGGCGATCGTAATGTGATTGACAGGAAATGGGTGTTACTGGGCGGAAACACGGCGTTTTAGGGGCGTGTGGCTGAAAACGCTACCGTTTCCGGAAAAAACGCAGGAGTGGCTGGAGAAACGGTGGGAGTGCCTGGGCGAACGCTGGGTGTGTTTGTGACGTCAACCAGGAACGACAAGCACTGAACTGATCGCACAGGCAGAGTAAGTCTGGAGCTACTCTGAAACTGCTAAGTAGTTAGTAATCGCAATATTGCGAATACATTGGTCGCAATTTTAAGAAGCTAAGATTCACTCCCAGTAGGCGGCGGCTTAGCATGTGTAACTCTGCTAAATTCGCCTTGCGACCGATCAACTCGGAATGAGGGCCATAATTAATATTAAACTCGGATGTTAAAAATCATTACAATGTTAATATTTATGCAATAAAATTCCACAATCACAGAAACCATTTTGTCTCAAAGTCTCCATTTAAACCTGTTTGTTGTAAAGTTTTTAGCTCATAAATCCACCACATCTCCCTTTTTGCTAAACAGGTAGCTACATCTTTTTTTCTCCAGTTGCCCTTTACCTGTTCGATGGCTTTAAAATTTATTATGCTGTTAACAGATCAATTATGTTCTTTTTTACAGTGTGCAGATAAGCAGTGATTTTCAAATCCCTTTTTTATGTTATTCATATGCTCTCTCATTCTGGTTTTAAAGGGTCTACTTGTCCTTCCCACATATTGTTTATGACATATGCATTGTATCAAATAAACAACATTGCTGCTCTCACATGTCATAAAATGATTAATTTTATATTGTTTATTCGTAGTGGTGGACATGAAGGTTTCCATTTTACTGCCCTCATTTGCTTTAATGGACCGGCATGTTATGCACAGTCCGCACCTAAAGAATCCCTTTGATTTTACTCGGGTTGTCATGTTTGGTGCTGGAGCTATAGCACTTCTTACCAGGTCTTACACTCACTCATTTCTCTCAGCCTTGCTCACAAATATAAGGGTGGCAGGTGTCGCACTCCCTAGAGGTTTTTACTGGTTCTGTGGGAAAAATGCTTACTCATGGTTACCAGTAGGAAGATCAGGTAAGTGTGTCCTTTCTAAGGTAGCCCCCATGTTAAGAGTCACAAGAAAATTACACAGAGTCCCACGCAATATTGATTATAGAGAACTTGAGAAGTATTTTATAGGGTAAAGAGAGGCATAGTGTACAAAAATAGATGGGAGCAATTCTTTTATTCGCTTTTCCCCAGGTAGGGGTAAGAATTATGTCAGAAAGACTGAAAGCTTACACTAACTATATGGATAAAATAGTAAATGAAACTAGTCATGACATATGAGAAATTAATAAAGAATTAGCCTAAGTGTGTAAAGTAGCGCGGCAAAACAGGTTTACTTTAAATCAAGTGTTGGCCTCAGAGGGAGCAACATGTGCCTTGATAGGACAGGAGTGTTGCACTTACATTGCAGATAATTCAGATATAGTGGAAGGACACATTAGAAAAGTGGAAAAGATGCAGGAAGGAATAAGGAAGATAGGAGGAGAAGGATGGGATGCGTTTTGGTTCCTAGGTAGAGGTATATCAGCTCTGATAGCCGGATTTTTACAGTATGTGGTAATCCGAGGATTGTTACTTTTTTTACCTGTGTCTGAAGAGTGTGCCAATAATCGTTAGTAAGGGATGTCAGAGTAGTTCAAAATCTGCAATAGGTCCACTTCCCTCTGCTCTTCAGCTCCCTGTTTATGTTCCAATGTCCATAGGGGTGATGCCCCCATGTCAAAATTTTTGGCCTCTGGAGCCTGAAATACCTTCCGTTAGTACCTTTCAGATCCTTCGAGCAAATTACATAAGTGACCAAAGGGCCATTTATGAGAAAGTGGATGGTAGTGTGTGACAAAAGGAATTTGTCAGAGGGAGGAATTCTCAGAGAAATTTGGACCCCTTATACTGGGACTGAATGCTTATAGGATTAAAACTTTGTGTATCAATGTTATTCTGGGTGCAGGAACCATATATTCTGAACAGTGTATAAAAGTGATGATCTCTCCCTGCACCTATTTCTTACTAATTATGCTTTCTGTGCATGACCTGCTGATAAGGGCCTCTTTCCGTCATTATGGGGCTGAGAGTGGTGGATAGTGCTCTATTACTAACTCCAGTGCCAGATTAAGGTTCTCATGGGCCTGGAGCTGAAATTTATGAAGGGCTTATTGTGCACCTCTGCAGGGGGTGTGGCCAGCATGGTGAGGGTGTGACTGATATGTGGATGTGACCAGAATGTGACAGGATGTAGTTATATGACCAGCGGTCTCCTGACCGCCGGTCACAATACCTCCTCTCCACGACACCAATAGAGTGGGAATAGAGTGGGAATAGAACCTGTGGCGAACGCAGTTTACCACAGAGCCCGCAGCATGGAGAGCAGCGAGCCCGCAAAGGGATTGTTGCGCTCACCACCCCACCGGCATTCCACCACCGGGATTCCGCGGTCGGTATGCTGACTGCCGGGATCCCCAGCAGCTGTCATGCATAACCAACCCAATTTGTCAGTGATGCAGGTTACACAAGGAGGGGGCCAATTTCCGGGCCAGGTCACACACCCACCCCCTACCCGCACCATGCCCGCCTTCTCCTACCTCCCCCGGGCTCCGGGGAGCACGCACACGCATTCCTGCAAGCCCATGTGCAGCACCAGCAGCTCAGAGAGGATAGCGCACATCCGCCTCCTGCAGCACAGACGACAGGGCAGATGGGGGCGGACAGCGGCGGAGGATGGCATGAGCATCCTGGGCCCTCCCCTCTCTGTCAGAGAGGCCGGGCCCGGGACAGCTGCGCCCCCAGTACCCCCTGATGGTGGCCCTGGCCACGAGACAAGAAATAAACATGATTCCGAGACCAGCCACAAATCAGGAGCGTTCGCTGGCTGCTGGTCCATGAGCCATAGCTGACTCGCAGCCGAACCATATTCAAAATGCAAAATGCTGCCATCTTCCCCTCATTTGCTCCTGGTCCATGAGACATTATTGTCCCACAACTGGTGCCCAATGTAAACGCCGCAACTGCAATTGACCAGTGTTGGTAGCAGTCATACTGTCACAGCGCTAGCCACTGAAGTCTTTCAAACACTGTATCCCTATACCGGCTACTCCACAAAGACTAAAATACAAAACTATGTATGTACTGTATGTATATCTATTTTTT